>NC_056731.1:178560515-178697311 GCF_019279795.1 Protopterus annectens | reverse complement strand
TTTTATTAATTTACGGGTTTGCTGACTTTGGGAGACTGTTATGTTTTGAACTCCAGTGCTTGGGACAGAAAGTGAGGTGAAATGTGTTATGCATCCTTTTTGTCATTTTTTCTCATTCAATTCGAACTATATTATGCGTTTGTAAGTAACTTGTTGATAGAGATGTAGTTTTCACAGTCTCAGGCCACTAAGATTGGAATGCTTGAACTAGTTCCATTGTCAAGTTTCCATGAGCCTTTTAACTACAAGAGTTTTAATTAGAGGATTACTGCTTTTGCAATTGCTTGTTAATTTGAGCCTAATGGGGAGGGGCGATGGCTCTGGTCTAAGTACCACATGTTTTTTAAGAAATGTTTTATTGGCTGTATTTGAATCTATGTGTGTGTGTGTGTATATGTATATGTGTATATATATGTATATATATATATATATATATATATATATATATATATATATTATGGTAAGTGTACACTACTGTACTATGTTCGTGTTTCACTGTTGCAGTCATTACACATTTGGGTAGATTCCCAAAGCTAAGGTTGGGAGGATGGATTTATACAGCAATAGGACCAGCTATAAGGACCTGCAAAACAGCAGTGGCAAAGCCAGCTCTGGATTTAAAGAAAATTGCTAAGTGATGATGCTTGGCGAAAGTATGAACTGAACTCTAGGTAGCAGCTTCTAGAATATCCCTGGTAGGAACACCTCTGAGAAAGCCTGCTGAAGTAGATGCAGCCCTGGTGGAATGAGATCTGATCCCCAGGGGGATAGGTTTTCCATGGTGCTTATAACAGAAATACAATGGCTTACCCATTTAGAAATGGTATGCTCTGAAATAGCCTTCCCCTCTTCCCCTGCAGCAAATGCTACCAGCAGTTCAGATTTTCTTCGAGATTTAGTCCTGTCCAAGTAGAATCTAAGATGTCTGTGTACATCCAATGAATGCAGAATCCGCTCTCCCCTGTTCTGTGGATTGGGAAATAAAGCCGGCAAGTGAAAGGACTGATTAAGAGCCACACTGGATACCACCTTGGCCCCGAGTGACACCCTGTCCGCATGAAAGATTATGAAATGCTCCACTGCCATAAAGGCCTGTAATTCAAATATCCTTCTAGATGAAGTGAAGTGATTGCCAAAAGGAAGGCGGTTTTCCAGGAAAGAAAATTTAAGTCTGCAGTTGCAGCTGGCTGAAAAGGAGGTACAGCGAGTTTCTCCAATACAAAGTTAAGGTTCCAGGGAGGGGTTGGAGCTCTCCTGGGTGGTCTTAGGTTTTTGGCCCACCTGCGATACTGCGTTAGAAGAGAATGAGAGGGGGGGCTGGTCAGTCTGGCAATGAGCCGAAATGGCTGAGGCATGGATTTTTAAGGAAGAAAAAAAAAAAAGACAGGCCCTTATGAAGCATCTCCGTTAAGTATTGCAAAATATAAACTGGTCACTGCTGTCCTCCTCCCTTGAGAATGATTACAGGCACAGAATTTTTTCCATTTTTCAGCATAAGATTTTCTAGTACTAGGTCTTCTTGCCTCCAAAACGACATCCATCACAGGTTCGCTGAGGGATGCCAAGTGTGAATTTAAGTGATTAGTCAAGCAGAGGGTGCAGAATTTGGTTCTCCTGCTGAGACAGTAATGAAGGTGTCGAGGCAGGTGCCACAGAGAAATGTGTGACACTGCACAGGAGTGGCAGTGTTGGCGAGGCCAGTCTGGAGCAATCAAAATCATTTTGGTTTGTCCTGTTTGACTTTTAGTAGAACTTGAGAGCAAAGGCAGAGGGGAAAGGCATAGACCGATAGGTTTTTCCAGGTGGACAGAGCCTCCACTTTCCAGGCCTTTTTGTGAGGAGTTCTTGTGCAAAATTTGTCCCAACTGGTAGTTCTGGGGTGAAGCAAAAAGATCTAGGTCAGGGCTCCCCCATTTGCATGTCAACATGTTGAAAATCTGTGGTTCCAGTTTCCATTCGTGAGGGTCCATGAGATTTCTGTTTAGTCTGCCAGAACATTCTGCTTTCCTGGCAGGAACTGAGCTTGTAGTTTTACTTGGTAGCTCAAGGCCATGTTCTACAATGCCATGGCTAGTCTGCAGAGGGGGTAGGAATGTGTACCCCCTGCTTGTTTATGTACCACATAACCGTGGTGTTGTCAGTCTATCAGTAATTGTTCCTGGATGAAGGTAGTCCTTGAAGGCTGTCAGTGCATTCTGTACAGTTAGCATTTCTTTTTGATCGACATTAAGGTGCATTTGATTTGGCCTCCATTTGTCCTGAATGCACTTCCCTGCCAGAAAAGCCCCCCATGCATAGTCTGATGGGTCTTTAGTTAGGGTTTGGGCAGCAGGGGCTGGTGTGAATGGCAGTCCCTTGTTTTGGCCTCTGCTCACCAAAGGAACTCAAGGCACAGGCAAGGTATGATAGGAATCATTATTTCCAGGCTGCGACAATGTTGACTCCATAAACTTAAGTCTTGCATATGGAATTAGAAGAATGCACGAGGCCATGAACCCCAAGGCTTGCATTACTTGCTTTGCAAATAGCAGGGTTTTTGTGGCCGCCTTGAAGCAAGTCAAATGAATTTGCTTTTCTGGCATAAGGAAAGCCATCTGGGCAGTTGTATTCAAGCTTGCACCCAGGAATTTAATTTTTTTTGAGAGGGTACCAGTTGAGATTTCTTTTCGTTTATGGTGTACCCTAGACAGATTAGTCTTTTAACAAACGCCAGATGTTTAAGAATGGCCTGGTTTTCTGCCTGAATTAGACAATCGTCCAGGTATAGATATATCTGAATATTTCTTTGCCTGAAGAATGCAATTACTGGGGCCAGGCACTTTGTGAATACCCTGGGTGCAGTAGACAAGCCAAAGGCCAGTGCAGAGAACAGATAATGCATGCAGCCTGCTTTGAAGCACAGGAATCTTCTGCAAGATTCCCCGACTGGGATATGCAGGGTAAGCCTCTTAAGTCGACAGCTGCCAACCAGGCATCCTCGCCTAGCATAGGAACTGGAGAGTCAGCATTTTGAATTTTGGAATGTCCAGAAAGAGTACACAGGTCCAGGATTGGACACCACGATTGGTCTTTTCTGGGTACCAGGAAAAGTCTGGAATAGAAACCTTGTCCCTTTTCCTCTTCTGGCACCAGTTGAATAGCCCCCATGTTTAGGAGGGAAAGTACTTGTTTCTGAGCCTCTGGCCACCAGTTTTGGAGTTGGCAGCATGTGGAAATGAAATCTGGATCCCTGTGGCACTATATTTAAAACCCATTTGCCCTGGGTTATAAGTTGCCAATTTTTTGAAAGAGCCAGGTTTCCCCCTAAAGGGGCAGCTAAGAGGCAAGTGCTTGGTAATTCCAAAGGGAAGTCACTGAGACTGTTTACCATAGGGTGGTGCCTTGTTGTTTCAAGATTTGGAAGTGGAAGCACCCCATTGCTTAGTTCTGCAAGTCCCTTGGGACTGAAACCTGGTGGATTTGAGTTTGGCCGTAGTGGCTCTGGAAGGAGCTGGAAAGGACCAGTTCTTAGTAGGCCAATGCCTACTAAATCTAGGTGGTGACACTTGTAAGAAATCTTTCACAGTTTGTATAGATTTAGCTTAATCTTTAGAACTTCAGCATTATTGCCAAATAAGCAGTCCTGCTGTGAAGGAGCATGCAAAAGTTTTGCTTTTACATTATCAGGCAGAGAATGTACCTTAAGCCAAGCATGCCTTCTAAGCACAGACCCAGTAACAGCAGCACTACAAGAGGCCTCTAAGGAATCAAAACCACATTGAAAAGTATGTTTGCCAACTTGCTCAGCTGAATGCAATAAATCCTGCAAATCTTTATTCTCTACACAGTCAGAAATCAACATTTTCTGTTTAAGCAATCCCATGATATGCTGTTGATATTTTAGCATATGGAATTGACAGTTTAAAGCCCTGATTGCCAAGGTTGCAGAAGTACAAACCTTTTTACCCCCATCTATCAAGCACCCTGGAGTCTCCATCAGAAGGGGTAGGATTTTTAGCAGTAGAAGCCTTAATGTCCTTGGAACCCTGAGAAATGGTTTCAGGGTCTGCAACAGGATTTTTGAAAAGGTGTTTGTGGGACTCTGGAACACTGTAGTACCCATCTGGCTTGCTAGGGGCTGGAGGCAAGGAATCAGGGGGCCATACTGGGTTCCAAAAACACAACCTCTAGTACAGGAGATACAGCAAAGGCCTATGCTGATCAAGGAGGAAATCCCCAAGCCTCTTTTTGGATTCAGTGAAATCCTGACTTTCCCCAGTGGAAATGCTCCCTTAAGGTATGTAACACTTCCCCAAAAAAGAGAAATCCTCAGGTGGAGAAGCAGAGGGAATGGAATCCTCTGCATCAAAGTCCTCATAAGTAGGTATGGACAAATCCAGATCATTAGAAGAGTCAGAAGAAAAGTCCTTTCAGAAGATTCAGTCAAATTCAATCCTAGGCCTCTTGGGGGTGGGGGGGTTAACTACCCCTGATTAGAGTAATTAAGTCTTCAGCCATTTTGATCTGTTTTTTAGGCATAGGGGCCTGAACATGTGGCCTAGGCATCTGTTTTAGACAGATTTAGGCCTTAGCACTGAAGCTGGAGTCAGTTTAATATGCAAGTCTGCAGGCCTGTATACACCCTTAGAAGCCAGTGCCTGCTCAGCGACTCTGGACCCATCCAAGGTAGAGACATCCACGGGTTCCAGATGTGAAACATCTTGCGGCATACCGGACTCTGAATGGGTCTCAGCAGAGGCCTGCGAATCTGAAGTAGCGAGCATCAGGGGCTACAAAAGCGCCAGAGTACCGAACTGGCTTAAAAGCGTAGTTGGCAGTTTTGGACGTAAACGGCCTGTCTTTCTTTGCGTCTTTTCGGTATTCCGATAGTTGGATGATTAAGAGACGTCATTTCTGGATAATTAAACAGAGAAACAAAATATTTTGAAGCAAAAATGTACCGATGACGGATGGTGTGCTGACCAAATAAAGCACAAAGCCGACAGCAAGGTACGTCGTGGTCAGGGCCTAGGCAAGGAATACAGTACAAATGAAAATCCTTGAGGCATTTGCTTCCCACAAGTAATACAATTATTAACTTTAACTGACATCGGTAAGGATCAAAAAGTTTCCCCCAACTGGATACTCAGCTTTAAGTTTAAGACTTCAGTTCTGAAACTCAAAAACGAAAATTTCAGGAGTTGGCCGACCGGCACTTGTGAACTGCTTCTGCTTCGGGCACCACGCGGCAAGAAAGATTGATTTAATGACGTCTGCTGCATGTTTTATACCCCCTGACGACCTGATGTCATGGAAGAAGGGACAGCAACGGACGCAGGACCCAAGCCTTTGTTAATCAGGCCGACTGAGGGCAACCTGTCAGCAAACTACCCAAATGTAATGACTGCAACATTGAAACACTATGAACATAGAGCTCAATGGCACCAGGCTCTTCCATGCCTGCCATGAGACCAATTAGAGGAGCTTGCTGGCAAGCAGAATCACCAAAGTAGTAGATGGGCCGGTACCAAACGTCTCCAGGAACACATTGACAAAGGGCTGCTGGGCTTCCAGTCACATCTCTGCTTCAGGATTTCGAGGTGGTCTCCTAAAAAGACATCTGCAGGAGCCGACAGTGGGGACACCTCGCCCTCCTCAAAAATATCTTCAGTGACAGATCCAGGAGAATGTAGAGGCTTCATCTCTTCAGTGGGACCTCAGCAGTGTGATAAGCTGCAGAGGTATCAAAAAGAGGTGAAAATACCCAACTTTATGTCCTGAGGTTTTGGAACTAAATGTCCCCGAGGGAGGGTTAACAGACTCTACACAGATGAGTGATGTAGATACAGGCCCCAAGGGGATAGGGGACCAGTCTAGGTCACTGTAGCAGACATGGCTCTCCAAAGTTAAAGGCTGACCTTACCGGAGAGGGATAAGAACCCGGATCTGAAAGGAGGGCTTTCTGGTCCTTCCCTGCTATGAAGAAAGTCACCCCAAGGCGAAGTCTGAGGCTCCTAGGTGTAGAGACTGCTCTGAAGCCCTCAGTCGACTACACCTCTCACCAGACAGGGTAGAATCGGCTCAGAGCTCTCTGGATCAGATAGCATGGAGGAGTTCAGTGAAAGCTTCAGATCCGAGGCTACAATGATCTTCCGAACCGAAGAACATGGGCCTGGACAATTCAGACCGAAGGGATCCAAAACCTCTGAGGAGAAAGTTACAAGGTGTCATGGATATATGGACTTTGACACAAAGGGGTGGGAGACTAAGCAACAACTGGATGGCTCTGCGCAGAGAGCTCTATCACTACCCTTTCCACATCTTCCAGAGCGAGGCGTCTAGAAGAGCAAGAGGACTGTCTGGAGAGAGAAAGTGGTCTATAAAGGAAGGCAGAAGGTACTCTCGATGGAACTGGGTCAACAAATGGGGAGTACTTTGTCCTAGCTAGTGCATCTGCATTACTGGCGGACCAGAGGTCTTCAGATCGGACAAATCCTTATTTTTCAGAGGCTTCAGATCTGAAGAAACAGTTTGATCCGATGATAGACCCCTTCCTCTCTCTCTGATCAGAGGGGGGTCAAATCAGAGTAATTTTCTTCTTAGACAGATCCCAGGAAACTGCAGGACCCAAAGCGGGTAGTTTTGAAGTGTATTCCAAGGTCTTTGAAGAAACAGAAAAGTTCAGCGAGGAGTGTGGCACCATTTTAAAGGTTTCCCCAGCTATGGCATCGCCTAAAGATAAAAGCCCCTTTGTTTTTGCATTCCACTAACATTCAGGGGGTTGAATGCATGACATTGTTAGCTCTATTACACGTAGAGGGGGGGCCTAAGGCAATAAAATGAAGTGCAAGTCAGACGGGAATCTTCTGATCGAACTTCACACTTTAAAACTTGCAGGGGCTTTATTTTCAGCTATCATCCACTGAAAAAGAAAAATGGCTACACACAAAAAAAAAATAAAAAATAAAGTCTACCTGCAAAAGGTAGTGAACTATAATAATATGAAGACTGAAGGGACAAAGATACTAAATTTCAAAAGTATGCCAATACAAGAAAAGGAAAGACTAAAGAATATATCAGAAAAAAAAAACAAGTACCTATCTAGCCCAAAACTCGAGAAAGCACCACGTCTTTCACCCAACGGCGGCAAACGAGATCTGAGGTAATGGGGCAGTGCACTACGAGTAAGGGGGTTCCAAGTTCCAAGAGCTTTTACAGCAGCCAAGTCAGATCAAACATTTCAAAACTTACAATGAAAACTTAATCAGATTTTATGGTACAGAAGACATTTTCATGAACCACTTTTGCCAAACACCCTCCCACATACTTAAACTGTCTGTTCAAGATATATGGTTTTCTGGCAAATCAGAGGACTGAAGTCACTGAATAATGGTTTCAGACCAGATACCCTTCAGAAAATACAATTTAATAACATTCTAGCAACAAGTTTAGAGAAATATTTAAAACCTGTCCCTGTTTTGAGCCTTTGTCTCCCCCCCCCCCCCCATTTTTTGGCTGTCTAGATTTCTTGCACCAACTGTGAAGGTTATGCACAATACCCAGGATATTTCTGGTCTGTTCCTCCTAAAATTTATAGCTGGCTGACAAAACGCGGAGGATTGAAATCCATACTAACACAAACACCAATTCTAGCAACAACTTAAGCTTACAAAAGCTATATTTAAAACCTGTCCCTATTTTTTTAGTCATTGGCTCACCATTATTTAGGCGCTGTCCAGATTTCACGTGCTAAGAGTTTGAGGGGCATACCTTTCCACCTGAATGTCAGCATGCTTGTAATTCTTAACCCGGGAATGCACAGGGGTATGGTAAAACCCAGACTAGAGGTCCAACTGGTAAAATACACTCAGAGATAGCAGCCCAAACAAGACACAAAGCTCACAGTAAGGTTCATATGTGAATACAGGGCAATCTGCCCTGAAGGGCCATTCTAAGCATAGTCAACAACCTGAGATAGAAAGCAAACTTGGTGCCTTGTGCCCATTTGGTGAAAACCTTAACCATTATGCCAAATCCACTCCCTATGCACCAAATAAACCCAGGTGGGGGCTGTGCTATACAGACTTGGGTGAGAAACAAGGTGACAGGTTGCTCACTCCATAACATGGGTAAGGGAGGGGAACAGTTAACAGGAAGCACTTTAATATCTAAAACTACTGTAAGCTTCTAAACCATCTTAGGGAGGGTAAAGGTGGCTACAGCTGCTGTTGCGGAGTAAGCCTTTTCATGTCCTGCTACAATTTTGCAGGATAACAGAAACTACAGTATCCTAGCAAACAAGCTTGCTTTAACCTTCCCTTTGCAAGGGCAATGAACCACTGAAATACTACCTCAATTTTTTTTTTTTTCCAACAGTTACTTATGCATATTCAGGGAATCCAGAGAGCCTCTCCCCACTCGAGTATGGCAGAATATTGGGAAGTTACTGGCAAGTTACCAGCCTAATTTAGTGAGGCCTTTGTTACCACTTTAGATATGAAGGTAGAGCTTGTAAAGTGGGTTAACAGAGTCCTTGTGGAAGATGAGAAAAAGTTGATTGCACATAAGCACCTGTAATTCAGTTTTTCCTAAGAAGCTATTGGGCACTGGGAAGGCCAGCTTCCACGACATATGAGGTGCTGAACATCATGGTTTAAACAAAGGTAATATTAACTCTTCCAATACAGTTAAGGTCACCTAAAAAGGAAGTCTACATGTCATGAGACCCAAGGTGCAATACTCCCAAGAACAGTGCAACAAAGCATAAAGGGAGACATCACAAGTCAGGGAGGCAAACACAGCAGATGCATGCTCTCATAGCAGCATAAGGTGAACCAGAGTCATCACACGTGTGCCAAGAGGAGCACTTGGATCACCAATGCTGTCAAGCCTTCTGTACAAGAGAATCTGCCCCTTTGAGGTAAGAGGTCCATATGCTGAAGTGGATCATGTTTCTTTCCTTAGCATGCTTGGTAGGACAGAATGTTGCTGACACTCAACCTTTGGGCCAATCCAGAAATGTTCCTGCTCAGCATCCATTCTGAGGTACTTTCCCAGTTTCCCAACGTGTCAGCCACAGAATTTTCCTGAGGAAAAAAGATAAAATTTCCTGATATGCCTGAGACACAGGCCCTTTATGGTCAGCCTGCATGCTTGCCAATATACATCACTGTACTGTTGCCCGTAAAAATACAGAAGGTCCTTGGCTGTCAGGTTTGACAGTTTATGGCCTCTCACAGCAGTTATTTCCTTGATAGACAAAAATTTTCCTCAAACTTTTGTTCCAGATCCCTTAATACCTTAACACCCCCCACCCCCACAAGAAACATCTAAGCCACAAAAGGAAACTGGATAGGTTGCCCAGGCCTACACGACTAGGCTTCTTGACAGAGCTTCATCTGCTGTAACCACAGAGATTTGACACAAGGCAGCAAGTGAATGGTGCACTGTGGGAGTGGGCATGCAGTCTTGCTAGAAGGAACACAAGTATTGAGGAGACTAACACCCAGTGCTCCAAGGAATTCCTCGTCTGCAACTAGACTCTGCTCTTCTATGGCAGAATTAAGACAAAAGAAAACCCCTGGTTAAGCACTGCCTGTTGTATCCATTAGAACTGATACAAAGCAGCAGGGGAATGGGGCACTGCAGTGAACAGGCATGAGTTTTGCCAAGGGAACTAAAGGGTTGAAGACCTGATATACCCTTAGTGGACTGAAATTTGAGACTGCTGTTCTACAGCAGGGAAATTAAAAGGTCTGTAAAAACCTCTCAAGGTGGTACCACCTATTAGTTTACAGTGATTAGGACTTCCAGGAGCTGGAAGGGAGTCTGCTGTAATTTTTGAAAGTTTACAGTCACTCCAAGAATAGGAGTGCACTCTTGGTTCTGTAGTATGCGGTAATGCTGACAAGCACTTAAAAGGACACCCCGGGTGTAGAAGAATACTCAATGTTTTAGGTTCACAGGTAGGTACTAGGCTGCCAGACAGCATTTAAAAGTCTAGCCAGAGTGTGTGTCGGCTGTCGCCGCCCCATTGATTAACTGATGCCCTGTCAAGCAGAGCCAATGAAGTAATCCCAGGGGTGTATTTCCTGTTACCTATACACTCATCAAGGTTTCTCTAAGAGTGTGAGGGGCTCTGCCTGATGCAGTTTGGAATTTTGTTCCAAAGCATGGGGAGTGTGACTGGAATCTATCCCTCCAGCAGGTTCTATTTATTGTTGTGGCTAGGTTTAGCTCACTACTGCGTGTGGCTCGCAGTGACTTGGACTTCTTTAGGTGGAGCTTGTCCATCAATTCTGAGTTGGACACGGCTTTGCAAGTCAGGCAGAGATCACCTCTGAGTAAGCCATATGCCACCATGTACAGCCTGAGTTTTTTCAGTCGGGCTGCATAGGACATATGTTTGAGGCCAGTAATCCTCTTGGTGAGGTACTTGTAATCTTTTCCACCTGTTGAAGTGTCTTGTGAGGTACATCTCAAATGGGGCATTAAGATGGGTCTAATGAGTGACGAGTAGAGGGGCACTATAACCTCTATTTCTAGATGCAAACCCTTCAGTAATTAGATGGGCCACATAGGATTCCCTAACTATTTTGGCAATATGATTGTCAAAGAAGAGATCAACCTGGGTCCCCAGATCTCTAATTACCTCTTCTGTATTAAGGGGGCTGCCACCTGTGTGGTAATTCATGGGCATTTTCCAAATGGGATGACACTGCATTTTTTGGCATTTAGCTTGAGGCCATGACTTTAATACCAGGTATCCGTCTCAGTAAGGCCCTTTTGGAGGATGTCCGTGTCAGCCGGAGAGTCAATTATGGCTCCCAGTTTGCAGTCATCAGCGAATTTGGTTAGCCATAGTCCTGTACTTCTGAGAAGTACATTCCAAACAGTAGGGTCCCAGGACTGAGCCTTGCGGGACATCACTTGTGACTGGTTTAGAGTCGGTCCTGGAGCCCGCTATTCTTACCGTGTGAGTTGTGTCTAAGCCAGTTGGCAACCCATCTCTTGACGTAGGAGTTTATGTTCAGGCTGGTGAGTTTTTCTGAATACCCGAGTGGGGGATGGTGTTGAAAGACTTGGCGAGGTTAAGGCAGGCTGTGTGAACCACCTTTCCCTCGTCTATGGCCTTGGTGACTAGGTTTAGTAGGCATGATCTGCCCTTAAAGCAGAAATGGGTCAGTCAAGTGTTTGGAGGTTCCCAATGTCTTTGGTTGAGTTCCATGATGATGTGCTCCATAACCTTGCAGACCAGGCTAGTCAGGCTTATGAGGCGATAGTTACCAGGGTCAAATGTGGCCCCTCCTTTGTGGAGAGGAATAACTAACTGTTGCTGTGCGCCACTCTATGGGCGCACAGCCTGTGGAGAGGCTGAGGTTGAACAGCGTGTTTAGGTGGAGGGTTAGTTATTACAAGACGCAGCCTGGGACACCACCTGGTCCTATTGATGCTGTGTTTTTGGCTTTTGAAAGGGCCGTTTACCTGTGTGTCTGATTTTTGGAACACTACACTATTCCAGTATTTTTGTGGGCCCTTTTGGAGGTGAGGGGGGTGAAGTTTGCACTGAATCTGCCAGGATGTTGGCAGTATCAGTAGGTTCAGTATATTTTGTGCTATTTTGCACTAGTCCAGTGCATATCCGTGAGTTGTCACTTAAGAGATTCTTAACATAGCTAAAGGCGGCTTTGTGGTTATCTTTTGAATCCTTGGCTATTTTTCTTTCAAAGTTAACCTTAGAGGATTTCATGAGGGACCTTAGTTTCTTACGGATACTGATAAGGGATGTCTTTCTTTCTTAAGATCTGCATTTTTTCTGAACTAGTTTCCTCCTATTGTATAGCCTGTTTATGGCAGGAGGCCACCAAACTGGATTCCTTCTCTTAGAGGAGTGAGTCTTGGTTTTGCCACGGACGCCACAATCCATGCATCCTTGTAGGTGCTCAGAGAGTGCATTTGTAAAGGCTTCTGCATCTTGGGCAGCGTTATCCTTTAGCGTGGGGGCTGTGAAACTTACCTGTCTTAAGTGAAGTTTGCTTTAGAAAAAGTTTTTTTTACTGTGGTTTCCTTAGTTGGGGGTGGGGGTGGGGTGTGGACATCCAGAGTGATTAGTTTATGGTCCGATTTAACCAGTGACAGGTTGACCTCTGGTGTGGGACACCTGTCACCCATGTTGGAGATGACCAGGTCCAATAGGATTTCACCTCTGGTAGGGGAGTTTACCAGCTGATCCAGGGCGTTTGAGTTGAATTCAAGGAAGCGCTGGGCCTGGGAGTTTGCACTCTAGTAGTTTTCCCAGTGAATGGTAGAGTAATTGAAATCGCCCAATATCAAGGTGTTTGGTAGGACCTTCATGTTTTCCAGTGATTCCAGAAAGGTGGAGTGGTGGTTCTGGGTCATGGAGGATGATCTGTAGCAGGCCACAATTTGCACTGCAGATTTGCCCGATGTTAGTTTCACATGAATGATCTCAGAGGTATTATGCTGCGCCACTAACCTGGAGGTGTAGGTATCCTTGATGAATATGGATACACCCCATATGAGTTGTAGCCCGGTAGTGCTGGGGTGCTCTCCGGAGCCTTGAACCAGGTTTCAGTTACTGCACAGATGGACGTTCTCCATACTGAGAAGTGCTTTGAGCATGTGCATTTAGAGATTGAAACTCCTGGCGTTGAGTAGCATAATCTTCAGTTTTTGAACTGTGCTGTTTAGAGGTGGGTTTGACTTTTGAGCCTTGCCTAAAAAAAGGCACTATGGGGGCAGCAAGAGCCTTGGTCAGTATTCGAAAGCCTAGGGGGTGACAGGTGCAAGCTGTCTCTTGCGAAGCAACATGGCTTGTCGAGCTTGTCATCCCAGGCTGAGACACTACCCCCTTTGAAAGACACCAGAAGCCTAGCCAATAGTTGAAGTTGATCATTTTTTCTTTAAACTGCGGTGTCAATCTTGGTGAGGGCAAGATGCTACTCAGGGTCATACCAGCCTGGGCTACATCATCAGAGAGCTCTTCCATGTCTCTTTTCATGTAGTCCAAGGAGGTACATCTCAGTTCATTCACACCAATAGCCAGTTTTGATTTATGCAGAAACGGGCATCTTCAGGTCAGGGGTTAATCATGAAGGCTTGAGAGAAGTCAAAATGGCCTCAAAGTTAGCATTTTACACTTCAGCAGCAGAACAAACTTGGTATCAAACTGATAAAACTAAACCAGTGCCATTTTTGTTTGGCACTAGAAGAGTCAAAAATGCACACTCTTATTCTGGATCTCATTCTATGGCCCCAGAATCAGAATGTACAGCTGTAAAAGCTTGATTAGATGCATCAAAACCACACTCTATGGACTAAAGCCTATAACCATGTCTCAAAATACTTACAACTTTGCCATTCTTTTTGGGATTGCCCCAAACTACCTCTTATTTTCTGAGCAAAAATATCAGAGGGGATAAAATACAGAAGACTGCTGTGTTGAAGGAAAGTTCTGTAAAGTCAGCTGATCCTTGTGATGTTCTGTCCCGGGGGCCCTCTGGCTTCCCTTTAACTTTGCCATTTCATTTTGAAACAGTCCTTCAGCTTCGGCTCGCTTGGCTTTGCCTTCAGTGGAAAGGAAACATTTGAGGTACTGTAATTTCTACTGTAAATGATACAGGTGGTAAAACCCGTCTGACTGAGGTCTTACCCCTTTTTCTTCCAGCTTAACACATCTGCTCACCCAGGTACCCAAACAGCAGCTAATAGGGCACTAAAGTTATGTTGCCACGTGGGCAGGAATGGACTGTGCTCTCAGCTGGGCATGTCTCTAAATAACTGATTCTCCTCCCACACTACATATGGCCACTGCATTGTAGCCATAGTCGAAGTGCTTGCCAGCCTGGAAAAACAAGCTGCATAACCTTAGCACCCTTTCTCAAAGCCCTGTTCTATATATACTCAGCCTTTTTCTTAATCTGAAATAGGAGGGCCCCTTGGAAATTTAAAATGCAACTTTGGCAGTTCACTGCCCCATAGGCCAAGGTGGCAGAAAAAAGTTATGTACTCACCATAACGTTCCATCTGAGTAGTTAAGACTTCATTCTTCTGCACATATGGGTATTCAGATCAGAGCCGGCAAAAACTTTTACAAGCATCAGCTCAGAGCTCCAAGCTCCTCCCCTACCCATAATACATAACTTCCTCCTAACCCCAGATAGAGTTTGCTGTCACTAATTAGCAACGTAACCCACAATCCAAACAGGATAAGACCTGAATAGTGAGGGGGGTGGAGGGAGGGAAGGTGCAGAAGAATGAAGTCTTACTACTCAGAACGTTATGTTGAGTACATAACTTCTTTATCTGAAGTAGATAACTTCATTCTTTCTGCACATATGGGACAGAGTCCTCAGCTACTAGTAAGTCCTGGGAGGCCCTTATGGAAGGATATTTGAGCACCGCAGAGCCAAAGGATGCTCTCCAGAGATCAAATCTAATTTATGAGAAATGTATGTGAACTGGCCCACGTGGCTGCCGCACAGATATCATCTAAAGGTAGTTTTGACCAGAAAGCTGCAGAAGTGGCCATTGATTGAATGGAATGAGCCTTCAAGTAAGCCAGGAGATCAGCCTTTGTCCTTGTATACTTTTGCAATACAGAGTGATCCACCTTGCTAAGGACATTTTCAAAACTGCTTTGCCCAAACATTGTTTTGAAAATGAGACAAACAGTTGATCCGACTTTCGGTAGGGTTTAGTCCTATGAAGGTAAAAACTAAGCAGTCTATGGACGTCCAATAAAGGAGTCCATATTCGCCTTTATTTTGGAAATTTGGGAAGAAGACTGGCAAATTTATAGACTGGTTAATATTGGCTGCCGATGACTCCTTGGGAAGGAAGGAGGGGTTTGTACACAGCAAAACCCTGTCCTTGTGAAAAATCAAATGGGGGGCACGGAGAATAAGGCCTATAACTCTGAAACCTTTAGTTGAGGTGATGGCAACCAGGAATGCAGTCTTCCAAGACAAGAATTTCTTAAGGACTGAACAGGCAGGTTCAAAAGGCGGAGAGGTCAATGCTTGAAGGACTAAAGTCAGATCCCAGGGAGGAACTGTCTAACTGGAGGTCGCAAGAGAAAGGTGCCCTTTAGGAAACGCTTTACACAATTTGGCAGAGGCGAGAGCAACCTTATTTTCGCCTACATGGAAATTACAGATGGCAGCCAGTTGAACCTTGATGGTGGAAGAACTTGCGCCCGATTGAAAGAGACCAGCCAAAAAATCTAAAAGACTGGAATAGGGGCTTGAGAGTTCTGATTGCGTTGAGTGGGCCCAAATGGAAAAACGTCTCCACTTGCTACTGTAGGAGTTTTAGTGGAGGCTTTGAGAGATGCTACCAGAAAATTCTTAACAGGGGATGAAAGTTCGGGAGTCCTGATGATCATGGGAACTGGAGCAGCCACAGTCAGCTTGAGACTTGTCCAGGTTGGGCAGGGGCAAGCCCGACGGATGAGCAAGCAGATCCGGGCATGGATCTAGAGTCCACGGAGGAGCCAAAAGGTGAGACCACACTTGGCGAGGCCAGAAGGGAGCTATGAGAATGACTTTGCACTGCAACCGGCAAGCTTTCTGAAGGAACTTCGGTATCAGAGGTAACTGGGGGTAAGCATAAAGTAACCCGGAAGGCCAAGCATGGACTAGAGCGTCCCTTGGGACATCCCCTGGAGCAAGGATCAGAGCAAAGAAGTTGGTGCACCGTGTTGGAAGGAGACACGAAGAGGTCGCAGCAAGGTCAACCCCATTACAAGGAAGATTCTCTTCGCCACCGATGGATTTAGAGACTACTTGTAAGGCAGAAGGATGGCCTGGCTTAGACTGCTCGCTAAAATGTTGGAGCGTCCCAGGATATGCGTTGCTATCAGAAACCGGTTGGTGGATGTGGCCCACTCTCATGGCTTTGTGACAGAGGGTAGGATTGGTTCCCTCCCTGCTGACAAAGAGGGTAGGATCGGGTCCCTCCCTGCTTGTCGATATACCAGACTACTGCCATGTCGTCCAACTGAATGGCCACTGTCCCTGGAGGTAGGACAGGATGGAAGGCTTTCAATGCTAAAAGCACTGCCCTCATCTCCAGGACACTGATGTGTAGCTTGGTCTCTAGTAGGGACCACGTGCCTTGGACTGTTCTCCCCAGGAAGTGCCCCCACCCGAGCTGGGAGGCATCCGTGGTCATAGTGGCTTGGGCTGGCAGGGCTAGAAAGCTGCGCCCTGCAAGTATGTCTGACTGAAGCCACCACTGGAGTGACATTCTGCATGTCCGGTTGATTCGGAAAGTCATTAGGAGGTCTAATCAGGACCACTGAACTGCTAGACTCCACTGAAGGGTTCTCATATGAAAATGTGCAACAGGGAAAATGGAAATGGAGGCTGCCATCAAATCCAAAGCCCTGAGAACATCACCTGCTGTGACTACAGCGTGCTCGGAGATCAGACACATGGAATCGGAGATTTTGTATCTTTTCTGGGGTGAGAAAAATCCTTTAACAGTATCCAACCATGCCCAGAGGAAGTCTATGACCTGAACCGGAGCCAGGTGTGACTTTAGGTTGATCATGATGCCGAACTTGAGAGCCAGACTGAGATAGTGTAGGACCTGGCACGAGACGTGTGGTGGATGCAGCAAAGAGCCAGTCGTCTAGGTAGGGGAATACCCAAATGCCCTGAAGTCTCAGGTGAGCCGCTATAACTGCCACTAACTTGAACACCCTGGGGTCTGTGGTGAGACCACAGGGTAGGGCTCTGAATTGAAAGTGACCAGCCCCTAGCCAGAAGCGCAGAAACCTCCTGGAGCTCCCTTGTATCTTGATATGATACTAAGTGTCCTGGAGGTCCAACGAGCACATCCAGTCGCATTCTCTTAGAAACTGTAGAATGGACTGTACAGTGACCATCCGGAATTTGTTTCTCTACAGACAGGTTGAGGATAGACAGGTCCAGTATGGTCCTGAGGCCCCCCATCTTCTTTGGCACTGAAAAGAACCTGGAGTAGATGCCCGATCCGGACTGGTCCGGGGGAAGGGGGGGTTTTGATGGCTTGTTTTTCTAACAGTTTCGAAATCTGTAAAGCTGCAGCCTCCCTGTGATTGGGTGGAACATCTGGGAGGCGTGCTGGAATTATGAGGGATGATATGAAAGGGATAGAATAGCCTCTGGATATGATGTTCAACACCCAGCGGTCTGTAGTAATGGACTCCCACGCTGCTGGATGCAAGGAGAATCTTGCCCCATGCTACTGGATGCAAGGAGAATCTTCCCCCGACTGCCTCCAGAGTAGAGCAGCCGGGCAACCCCTCAGGGTTGCTGTGCGGGCCTGTCAGAAAAGGGTTCCCTAGACCCAAAGTTTCTGGGACCCCCACTGCGACTGCGTCGGTCTTGTCCCCCTCTGCCTCTGGGGGACGTATTGTCATGAGTGTCCCGGAAAGACTGATTTCCAGAACCACATCTTTTGCCCCTTTTGGTTCCTGGAATAGGATCTCTGGGGGTTAGAGAAGAGGATTAGACGGCAGACAGTCTTTCCGCCCTTCTCACTCTGGGTGAGGGTGTCGCGTACTGTCTTCCAACTCTGGGTGAGGGTGTCGCGTACTGTCTTCCCAAAGAGGGACGATACATCGAAAGGGGCGTTAAAAGACATCTTAAAGGGGTCCACAAATTGACAGTCTGATCCAGGCATGTCGCCTCAAGGCAATGCCTGTACCAGCAGCTCCAGCTGCTCCCTCCATAGCATCGGAGAGGAGAGACCTAGATGTATTTGTCACGGATTTCAGTGTAGTCATGTTCACAGTAAAGGACCGCTTGTCCTGCTGAGAGACTCCAGGGGAGACTCAGTTCCGTTATAAGATCACGCTGCAGTCGGGTAACATGTGCCAAGTAATTCAGCGCCTGGATAGAAAAAGTCGCCGAGTACATACGCTTCCCCGAAACGATCCATCGACCTGGACTCCTTGTCTGGTGGATGGATCGAGGAACTCTGCCAGTTCCTTCTTTGTGGCAGCTGCAACCACCAAAGCGTACACAGGTGCTCCTTTGGACCATGCCTGCCTGACGGCGGGGAAACACTTTTGTCCGGTCTTTTGGGTATAGGCTCCACGGTGTCGGGATCCTTCCATGCCCTAGTGGTTATGAGGTCCACCAAAGGGTCGGCTGGTGGGGAAACCCAGGAAGTAGATGGGCCCATGCCAAAGGCCTCCAGAAACACGGACTAATCCGTAGAGGGTTTGGGGATTGACCAACCTCCTCTTTGGCGGAGGATCTCAATGTCTCTGAAGGAGACTTCCTCGGGAGGTGATCTGGGGGAACCATCTGGGGGAACCCTCCCCTTCATCTAAGTCAATCCCTGGTAGAGAACCCTTTCCACTGCCCTGAATGCCGATGGAGAGCCCACCTCCGTAACCCATAAGGATGAGGCCCTCCCCGGGTGCGAAGCAGGGATAGGAGCTGAAGGCAGGGTAGTCTGGGCACCAAAGATGGGATCCGAAAGAGAACGACCTCGACCCTTGGGTCAGACTCCCTGACCATGGCCGAGAGTCTCCGGGATCCGAAATCGGATCCGAGGAACTCACGGTGACAGCCGGCAGAGGAAACGAGAACAGTCTGTGCCAAACCCACAGCTCCAAAGGGCCTCTGATCCAAGAACCCCAAAGCATCGGGTCGGGGGAAGGAGAGATTGGGTGAAAGCTGTAGAAAGACCCTCTCCGATGGAGAGAGACCTGGTAAGACCCCCCCCATCTGAATCCGATTCTGGATGAACTTCCTCAGCCTGTCCATGTCAAGGTCTGAGATGCTCAGAGTCACCTTGAAGAAGAAGCGACCGAAGTGGGTCTTGGCTGGATCTGAGGGGAGTGCCTTGGCTCAGAGGGCTCTGGCGAGAAACAGAGAGCGGAGCATGGGACCTGGGGACTTTAGAAGAGGGACTGGAGAAAGACTCCCTGTCAGGGGATCTTTTCCTGGGCCTGTCCCTCTCTGTGGCGCTTCTCTCTCTTGTCCCTACCTTTCTGGGACGAATCTGAGGCCGTAGGATGAGCGGGAGGTTGAGCCCCTGCCTGCAAATCATCACTGGCTGGAGTGGAGACCGAGGCAGACTAGGGCAGAAGCTGGCAGCAGACCGTTGGCCACGAGCTTAGCCCGACGGTCTTTCAAGGCCCTGGGGTTAAAACCCATACAAATGTCGCAAGAGGTTGACAAATGGGAGACCCCTAAACAAAAAACACAAGAGTGTGGCCATCAGCTGGTGAGAGCTTGTGACCACACTGTGCATTTTTTAAAAAGAACTTTAGGCTGTTCAGCCATAAGGGCGGAACAGTAACTAAACCCTAAGGCACCCACACACCGGGATGGGGCCTACGCGGGAACTAAAACTACCAACAAGCTACACAGAAAAAAACTTTTCTTAACACGACGACCACGAAGGGGGGGGGGGGACAGGTACACACACCAACTGTACTGAACAGAGAAAAACAAGAGAAACCTTACCATATTTGCTTAGAGCTCAGAGACCACGATGCTAACTCTTAGAGCGGCAAACAAGATCTGGGGTTAGTCAGAAGGAAGTGATGTATTATAGGTAGGGGAGGAGCTTGGAGCTGATGCTTGTAAAAGTTTTGCCGGCTTGGATCCGAATCGGATCCAAATATCCATATATGCAGAAAGAATGAAGTTAACTACTTCAGATTGTATGTATCCTTATCAAGCCGGTTAACTGTTAAACCTTTGTCACAGAAAAAGACTCTTGGTTGGAATCCCAAGGAGATTCCTTGCTTGAAATCAGACACCTGGACCAGATCAGCAAACAGGCCTTTAAAACGTTACTTCAAAAATCTACAACCCCATAAAAATGGCTGGGAATCAAGCTCCCAAGATGCACTTGTGAATTCATCCTGTAAGGTTTCAAGACCAGAAGGAATAAAGATTTGGCTCTAGTAAACCCACAGGCTGCCTAAAAATGTCTGGAAATCAGTTATCCTTGGTTTTCTACTCCATTCATTCTGTTGAAGGGTATCCCAAAATAAGAAATCCTCTGGTACGGAGGTAGATAAGGTGGCCTCAGCCATGAGACTTGACAAAACTGGTTTACACAAGCTAATTCACTTGTCTTCATACAATTCTGAGGCTTCAGAGGATGGTTGGGATCCCCAACACAAATGATTCCACTTTCATAAAGTCAAAGTCCTGAGACAGGTTTTCAGATCTTGGGAAGCAGATCTTGGGAAGGAACCTGGGCAGGCCCACCTGCTCAGACAATTGTGGCTCTGTTGCACAGCCATCCTGGCCATGCTTTTGACTGTGCTGCCTTTTGTTCAAAGTCCTTAGTCATGAGTGAATGTCAATGACTCCTTTTCAAACCATGGATACCATTCTGCATCAAAATAAAGGGCATTCTGGTTCACATTACTTTAACACGGGTGTTAGTACCAGACTGTTCTAAAACTGCAGCCCCAGCCCACTAGAAACAAATCAGATTGGACACTTTTCCTACAAGAGTCCAGAAGCTACAGAGAGGCACGCCAAAACCAATGCTTTGATCACTTCCTAACACTTAAAAAAGGGGTGTCCACAGGGGTCTACTTCCCAACACCAAACCCACACTAAAAACTACAATGTATATGTAAACTATACCCTTCTCCACCTATACCACCACCTAAAACTGTTTTGGCAGGGGGAAGCCCCCTGCACCCCCCCCCCCACAAATATATCAGCTCCTAGATCACACTACAGTGGGGAAAAAAGTTAAATTTCCCCTGTAGTGTGATCTTGCAGTTGGTATATTTAATTTATGGGGTTTGTAGACGGAGGGGCTTTTATTTACTTCTGCAACGTAGTTTTCAATGTTATGAAGCACACTTTCAATGTCATGAGTTTTCAATATTTTGAACTTTTGATGTTATGGTTTCAATGTTATG
This sequence comes from Protopterus annectens, assembly GCF_019279795.1. Classification (NCBI taxonomy): domain Eukaryota; kingdom Metazoa; phylum Chordata; order Ceratodontiformes; family Protopteridae; genus Protopterus; species Protopterus annectens. The sequence continues at coordinate 178,676,415 of NC_056731.1, read as the reverse complement.
AAGTACACCCTTCCTCATACAGCTTGCCTAACACCATGGCAGCCCAAGAAAAGGCAGACTGACTTTTCTTGCATAAATATTCCCAGACAGATTTCACTTTCCTCTTGATCTTTTTGACCACAGAAAAAGTGAAAACACTGCGCTCCTTCCCTACATAAAAACAAAGGTGAAGGCCTTTCAGGTACTCCAAGACACTTCTTACTTTACAATACAAACTAACACCTGTCCCCAAGTGCCTAAACAGCTTATTCTACTGTGGAGCAATAAAAAAATAAGGAAACCCACAAAAAAAAAAAAAAAAGCAAAAGCACAAGCTAATTAGCTGTATTCTTGAAAGCAAAGTCAGACTGACCAATCTCAGTACTTCTTGTCAACTTTTACCATCTACCAAAGCAAGGAGGAAATTAAGACGGCATGGACAGACTCATACCACAGATGTGGTGATGTCCAGGTGGGAGGGAGTTTGCCCATCAAGGTGGAAGAAATTTGACAGTCTTCCGCAAAACTTTCAAGAATTCATACACTGAATACAATCAGCATCTTACCTTAACAGATGGCTGGCATCACCTGCCATAAGGTAACATCTAGACACTTCCAGAACTCTGGACCATTTTCCCCTCCAGGTTAGGATGCATCTGCCCCTTAGAGAGAGGATGTTCTCTGTATGAAACAGTCTGCCTTACCCACCAAGACAGACCTTTGGAAGCATCCGCCCAATGAGATCCCCAACAAGTTTCAGAAGATCCTAACAGCATAAGTAGACATTCTCGTATGTTATCCATAGGCAACAGATTGCAGTTTCAGTTTTTGCATAATTTTTAGTTTCTTTCTACAGAACCTTAGCTGTGACAGAAATAAAAGTTATGGATTTCACCCTAACTATGCATGTGCTGTCCATTTTCAATCTTCAACACATGGGTCACTGATCAGAGCTTTGTATTCAACTTGGCAACTTTTCCAGATTCCAGGATCAGACTCTCAAACTCTTCCCTTTATCCATAATGCCCCAGACCACTGCATTACCTCAAATCAAGTTTGCTAACATACTATCTGAAATAGTTAACATTAGCACAGTACTGCAGAAAAAAAAAAGTGAAATAGAACAGGGGCTCAAAAAGGAACTGTGGTTCCGAAAAAAAAAAAAAACACTACATCAGGTCACTTCCAAAAACATGGATAGGGGAAGGTGGGGAGGACGAATCAAAAAATGGACACCACAGATGCATAGTTATGGCGAGTACATAGCTTTTATAACTTGTCATTTTCATTTGTTACTCAATGAATGGGACAGTCCCCAGCTACAGCACCCTTAGGAGCCCTCGTGGAAGAATGTTGGAGAACCGCAGAAAACACAGCCCTGCTTCTGGAGATATCAAACTTGTAATGAGAAGTAAAAAGAATGACCATTAGACCAAGTTGCAGCTGCAAAAACATTAACAGAAGCTCTGGCCCAAAAGGCAGCTGACAGTCACTGACCTAGTTGAATGTGCTTTTGGCAGTCTCGTCAAGGTTAAACTTCTTGAAGAGTGAACATGAGAAATAGTTATTCATCTGGCTACTGTAGTTTGCATCATCTCCAATGTGGAAGTTAGAGATGGCTGCTAGCTGAACTTTGATGGTGGAGAAACTCACCCCACCTTGAAAAACTGAAGAAAAAAAATTCTAAAACAGCAGGCATTGGAGCAGTGAAAGGATACAGAGCCCAAAAAGAAAACCCTTTCCATTTAACTTTTATGGAAACATTTCTTGGACAGGACTTCTGAGATTAACAAAATTTTGCAAACTGAAGAGGAAAGCCTGGAATGTCTACCCTCACTGGAACTGGAGAAACCATGCGGTCAACCAGAGGCCTGTAATGTTGGGATGTCATCCCTGACTGTGTGAAAGGAGATCTGGACTGGGGTCCAGTGTCCAAGGAGGATATAGTAGATGAAACCATACGAAGGGGAATCACTTTCAGAACTCAAAATGGAGCAAGGAGGATTACCTTGCTCTTCAAAGTGCTTTCTGAAGAAATTTTGGGTTACGAGGCAAGGGAGGATAAGCATAAAGACAGGATAGCCAAACATGGACTAGGGCATCTCTCAGCGACTCTGCCTGAGGGGAAATTAGGGCAAAGAACCTGCTGCACTTGCTGAGGGGAGAGGTGAACAGATCACAGAAAGGTTAACCCCATTCGTGGAAGATCATGTGTGCCTCTGACTGATGAGACACTACTCGTGAGGCATCAGGATAGTTCTACTGAGCTTGTCTGCTAGAATGGATTTCCACAGAATGTGCATCGCACAAGAAAGCGGTTGGAGGAGATCGCCTACTGGCAAACTCATTGCTTCTTAGCAGAAGGGGAAAGATCTGGTTCCCCTATGTTTGATATACCAGAATACTGACATGCTGCCTTGTTTGTATAGCAATTGTCCCTAGAGGAAGAGTTCTGAAGGGACCTGCAATGCTAGGACTGCTCATCTACAAGATATTTATATGCAATTTATCTTATGGGGACCATGTGCCTTGAACAGTCCATCCAAAAAAACACTTCCCAAATAGTGAGGCATATGTGAAACATGGCATTCAGGTGAGGAAGGATAAAGGGATGTCCTTGACAAGTCTCGTTCGATTGAATCCACCACAGTAGGGGTCCCTGTAGACGAGAGTTTAAGGTGTTGCAAGGGTTGCCTATGAATGGACCACTGTACTGCTAGTCCACTGGAGGATTTGCATGGGGAGAATAGCAGCAATTATCAGGTAATCACAGCATCCATCAAACTCAGGGCTTTAAGAACCACTTTTGCTGGGGGAAAAGGGTGGAAACAAATCGGACGTGCAGCCTCAAGGTAAGAATTCCGTTTTGTGGTAAGAGAGCCAGACTATTTGAGAGCAAAATGGTTATATGGTCTTGTCTAGACAGAATCAAAGTCCAAGGCTTTAAATGGTAGAAGATAAAACATTGAAATATTGATTGTGACCCCCAGGGATAGAGATAATGTGAGCAAATAATCCCAGACTAAGATGCATGGCACCCCAGCCCAACACCAGTGGTGATGACTGCAACAGTGATTTCAGTCAAGACATCCAAAGTGCTCATCAAAACAAAAACTTTGGAAATGTCTATAGGTTTAACACAAGCGACTCCCAAAATGGTATTTCTTCATAAAACAAAATACTTACTTGCTTCTCTTTTTTTGGATTTAACTTTAGGCTCAATATCAACCAAAAGTGTGTCCAAAGGCAAACTATCTGGCAAGATGAAATAGCGAATGTTATTTCCACGAATACTAAGCGTCTCCAGCTGCACAGGCTCCCGGTTCTTCAGGGTCATTTTTACAGCCTTAAGATGAGTATTCATACTAACATCCACACCTAAGAAAAAAGAAAAATAAATAAATAAAAGCTACTCTTGAAAGAGGCCATGAACCATCACATGTGCCCCCAGTAATGCTAACAGAAAGCCACTGAAAGTATGGTAAAGATTTTTGAGAAGACAAGTTTAAAATAAAATTAAAACCAAGGCTTACTCGAATACTCTTTTCACATTATGAATTAATCAGTGGCATTCTTATCATGGGGCGAGAGATCGGGATAGTACTGATCACATGTAAATGTTCTACACAACCATCAATGCGGTGCAAGGTTCTCAAAGAGCCGACATGGATTGAAGCCCTCTGTTCAAGCCCTTTCTGGCCCTCACAAACAGCATGGCTGCTATAACTTACTACAACAGATTTGGGATTTAGGACTACTCAGCAGATAGCGCCTTCCCAGGATGTTGAAAACCATGCACACTTTCAGCATGCAAGACATTTACTTTTCTTTTCACAGAAATGCAGAGGAGCAGATGAAATCGCCAGGTCAGAAAAACCTCTAGGGGAAAACAAAGGGTATATTTAAATAAGGGGGACCTACTTTTCACATATGGTAAGTACATATTCCTTTGCATTTGGCACGACATCAATTAAAAAAAAAAACTACTGACAAGCATCTTTCCAGAGGGATTTGGATTATGAGAAATAACATGTCCATGAAAGAGGAACTGAACTGCACCAGTCTGCTTACTAAAAGCAATCCTTCGGCTTTTCCCAGTTGGGGGAAACCACAGCAGATAACCAGCCCACAGTCTCGAGTTGCCAGTCCGGCACCCAACCTTCAAAGAAGGCACGCGCACACAATCTGCAGGTCTTTAAAACTCACTTGACCATAGGAAGGACATGCAAACCCCACATAGAAGGCACTCCTGCTGAGAATCAAACCAGAGAACCTCTTGCTGTGAAGCCACAACACTAACCGCTGCACCACAGAGATCATGGACCAGTCAAGCTTACTACATTGTGCTGCGAAAGTATTCTGTCCTAACTTTGCTTCAGCAAGAAACAAAACTGGTTGCCATTTTATCGAGTCCCATTAATGTAATAGCTAAAGCAGCCAATGGACATCTATGAAACAGAACAGACTGACAAAACTGATCCCAGAATCAATTAAAACAGGTAGGTAAAAGGAAAGAGCAAAGCTTTTTCTTACAGCCTCAAACAGAAAAAAGTGAGTTACTTATCTTGAGCAGAAGGCTTCTGTGGAAGGAGGTAAAAGCCGCATCCGCCAGGACCAATAAAGATCTATGAAGAGGACTTCTAAAATACCATACTCTACAAGGCCTGAATATAACTCGAAGGAAATTTGGAGTAGGGGAAGTATGGGGAGTCAACTGGCTATGGTAGCAAGCAAACACTGGGGTGATCACAGACCCCAAAGTGTGATGAGGAACAATTGCAGAAAAGCTGGTGAATTTGACATGGATCAGAGCAACAAAAACAGGTTGCATACTGGGCTTGTCCCATAAATGCACCAGTTTGAGACAGAATGAGGGTGACCTCAACAGGTGGGGCATTAGTAGAAAACAAGAAAACTGTCCTCCTCTAGAACATGCCTGCCTGACCATTATGAAATTATGGGACAGGATGACCCACTGCCACACAAAGGTTAAGATTAAGCTTCCCACTGGCATCTCGATGCATCACACCATCTCCATGCTGCTGTACACAGCATCCACTCAGAGAACACAGACGTGAAATGGAAATAAGGAAAGAACTACTTGCATTGCCAAGACACTGACGTGGAGACAGAACTCCTGAGACTACCACACTTCGGGAACAGTCATCCATTGTAGTGCTCTTGCTCCGGAGGGCAGATACATCTGTGATGACAAGATGCCTGGGAATTAATTGGAATCAGCCACCACTGAAGATTTTACAGATCTTGAATTGTTGCAATAGTGCCCTCCCAAGCTCTGGAATGTACCCATATTACCTAATATTAGACTTTTGGAACCTGCACAAGCTCCTTTTGATCAGTACAAGATAACTGCACTATGACCCAAGGACTGCTATGGGACAGAGGTGGCCAAGGGCACCAAACTCAACTACATGCACATCTTTTTAGGAGGTGGGGAGTGTGCAAGCGCATACCAAAAAATATACAGAACACTTTTTGGTCTGATGGGACCTCTGGATGCATCTTCTGCAGAACAGGGCCTGATACATTCTCAACATACCACTCAAGTTGTACAGTTTTAGCATATGCACGGACCATGCTATACACACATGCTTACCAAACAGGTTAACTGTGGGAAACTCCTTATCCAACAGGACAGCTAAGCCACTGGAAAAAACACACAATCCCCTACAGTCAACAATTCCTCTACCGTCTGACAGGGCTCCTCTATAGGTTTTAATAAAAACACTCCCACTGGTGATATCCAGTTCATTCACTGGATCGGCAACCATGCAAAATTCTTGCTAATGGCAGAAGTACATGGGTTGTAACCCAGATTCATTCCCTTGGCAAATTCACACCAACTTAAAACAGGAGTGTTTTTTTTTTTTAAATTTTAATGAAAAGTAACGTCTCATTAAATGCATTTAGGGTATCCACAGAATCAGTCTACTAAAATGTAGTATTTATAAGAAACATGGAATGCGATAACAGATACTGCAACAGCAAGTGAATACCTAATGCCTTGAGTACTGAGCTTCCCCCTATGGTTCTACCACTTCAAAACACAAAGCTACTATCATAACCAATATTACAGAATTCTGGCAAACAGCTGGAGATTACAGCAGCAGTACCACTGGTCAAATTGCACAAAATGACTGTCAAACATCTGTCATAAGAAGCATAACCAAAGATAAATGGGGTAAAGAACAAACTTAAAAAAAAAGGCATCTAGGAGTTGACAAAAATCCAGTCCAAAATTCACAACCTAAGTCAATATTCTGCACAAGGGAGCCAATATGCAGAAAAGCACATCAACAAACCGATAAACTCACATCACAAGCAGGCTAAAATAAACCGCAAAGGTCTAAAATTTTATTCACGCACGAGAGATAAACTGCAGTCAAGTGCTTTCGTCCAACACACACTGGACTTCATCAGAACTGCATATGACGTAAATCACTGGGCTTACATACCCTCGCACTCTAGTATAGTGAGATCACTCCAGTTAATTAGAAACAGACAGAGAGGTACATAAAAGTACACTAAAATTGTGAGATAAATATTGGAATATATAAAAAAATTACAATTTAAATACAGAAAATTAATATTCTCAACCAATAATTACATTACAATTTACCCAACTTCAGCTCTAAAACCTGGGGTACCATTAGCTTCAAGGGACAATTGCCAAAACTCTCCGGAGCTCCTTCAGGGGACCATGGCACTGGACAGCAACAGACTGCCACACCACCACCCCTGACCAAGCTCAGTCAAGTGTCTGAACCACTAAACAATGTTTACCTGGGCTATTTTCATGGCTTTTTCACTGCACCACTACAGCTGGCTGGAAGGAGATATTTCTCTTCCAGAGAGATTGATCACTACCAAGATCATGAATGCTTAAAATTATCCACTGGGTCATTAAGGAGAGTGCCGATGGCTGTTGTGGGCAAGCGCTTGGTGGGAGGCTGCCTTATATCAAGAAAACCAAAAAGGGTAGACAAGGGGGATAATACGAGGCACAATCCACAGCCTTGCAACCAGAGGGAAATCTCATTTTTACATTGGATCATGGTGTTGTTTCTGTCAAAGACAGTACAATGATCAAAATCCAGTCTTACAATCTAAGCACCTCTTAGGACACCCTCATTACCCTGTGCAGTCTTCCAGTCTCTGCCAACACTGCAAACTGTCACTTGCTTTCCTATACATGACCAAACAGCCTGCTCTAGGACCTTCTCAAATTAGAGCTAGTTTCCACTCTATCCTCATTTCAACTGTCCCAGAGTTTGTACTCCACTACTCATGTCAAGCATTTCTTCTCTTCATTGTCAAGCATTTCTTCTCTTCATTGCCATAGACAAGGTTCATGAGCTGCTCTTTCACTGCAGAGACTGCCGTGCCATTTGGAAGCACTGGTCATTCAACTGTTACTTCAACCAAAAGTTACAACAAAAGAAAATTTTTAGATATAGGTTTGTTAGAACATTTTTTAGACATAGGTTTGTTTGTAATCATGTGACCATCAGGGCTATATGGTTACATAAGTGGTAGCTGCACCTAAATGATTCACACGGAGGAGGAATCAGGAAGTGAAAATTAATGTGGGTGGTGTCCTAATGATTTCTGCTTGAGCAGAGGAACCAGGCAGGGATGTCCTCTTTCCCCTTTATCCACATTATATTTGGAACCACTGGCAAAGAAAATAAGACTCGTAGGATACAATTGGTGCGATAGTGAAGAAAAGCTGGCTCTATTTGCAGATATTTTATACCTGACAAAACCAGACAGTGTTGTTGAACACAGTTTCATATCCAATACAAAATTAATGAAGCTAAAAACAAAGGCAATAGCAGTAAATTATATATTCTCTCAAACTGATTCAAACTCTGAATGTATGGGGACATGACAAAATGAAGTATTTAGGAGTATGGACAAAATTATTCTGGTGTGGCAGCTAAGGATATGTGGGAAGAGAAAAGCTGAGAAAATGGAAATTGTTAAAATGGACAGTAAGATACAAGCAGTTAATGTTTAGTCCCTTTAATTTTGTACTGGATCAGGCATATTTTTAAAATCAACCAGGAGAAGTTGTGGATAGAAATTGAGAGAGCTAAAGGACTATCTAGGACGGGAAGATGGCAAGTGGGATGAGCTGACTTCAGTAGAAGAGGGCCTATTGGGATTATTCAATTTGAACGGGTATTACAGAGCTACTATACACTGCAAAAGCAGAACACTATAATTTCAAAGTGGAAAGGGATGATGAAACAGGGGGACACAAGAAACAAGGAGCTACGAGGATTTTGGATGCAGGCCTTTAAGTAGAACAATGACCACACACATTATATCCATAAAGTAGCAGAAAGTATTCCAAGAACTAAGCCCAAATGGGAATTAAGAATCTATCTATAGAAATAACTGCAATTAGGAATAGACAACAGGGGGCTGAAATTTACTGGAGAAAAAAAAGGAAAGGAATCACAGTACTGGGAGCAAATAACTAGGGAGGGAAAGATGACGGAATGGAAAGAAGCCAATAATTTGTACTGCTGGTTAGAGAATGCCTTCCCCATCAAGGATTGATAGAGCATAAGCAAAGAAATAGAAATAAGGGGATCCTAAATGAAAGACCAGTACTGGTAAGAGTTTTAGTAGAATCTAGAACAGACATTGCGATTAAAAATGGAATTAGTAGAGCCTATAAAATACTGAATAACTAAGTCAGGAGGAGGTTAGAAAGGATTGGGAAGATAAGCAAATCACAAAGAAAATGGGAGCATGTAGGTGCGTCTGCCACATATGCAATAAAAGCAAGAAGATTTACGATTTTTGCTTGGAAACGTTTACATCTTTTTATACTCCCAAATAGATTCCAGAGAATTTTCCTCAGGTAGACAGCAAATGCTGGAGGTATGACGGGGAAGAGAGGCAATTGGAAACATTTTCTGGGTGTGTGGCAAGTTGACAGACTTCCCTGCAGGATGCTGTCAGATGCTGGGTGGACAGACTGGTGTGACAAGAGATGTTATCTCTAGCTAGACAATACAACCCCCCCCCCATAAACCCACACCATCAACTAGAACCAAAATCTCCCAACTAGCTTCTCTCCTGTTCCTACCTCCAAAATAAAACTACTAACTAAACTTAAAACCACCAGATTAGCAGCAGACAACCTCGCAGGTGAATACATTCAACTTGCAGCTGACGCTCTAGCCTACACCGTATCACTAACAGATTTGTCAGAAAGTTATTTTCCTACACTATGGGAAGTCTCACAATTCCCCTACACAAAGGAGGCCCCTCCACAGATCTAACCAGTTACCGCCCCACAGCTATTCTCTCGCCACTCTCCAAAATACTAGAGATGCATTCATTCTCAAGTCTCAAATCGCCTCCTTGCTAACAACCTCCTCTCCAACACTGTTTCAGACCTAACCATAGCACCACTACCGCCTTACTTTCTTTTTCTAACACTACCCTACAAAATAAAAATGGAGGTTCTTTCTCCTCAGCTACCTTCCTAGACCTCTCTAAAGCTTTCGACATGGTCACATACAAACAACTCTCTTCTCAATAACCTATCCTCCTCTCAGTCATCAACTGGTTTCAGAGTTACCTATCCGACTACCAACAAGCAGTCGTTTGGCAGGACAACCTATCCCCCCCCCAACTACCAGTCTCCATAGGAGTTCCCCAAAGATCCATCCCGAGACCACTACTCTCCTCTATTTTCACCAATAATCTAGCCTCAGCCACAACACATGGCACACTCATACAATACGCAGAGGACTCAATCTGCACAGCCCACTCCCCACCAGAAAGTACAGTTTTGTACCTACCATAAATGTAGATGTTAGAGTGCTAATACAGCTGCAGTAATCACAGACGGGGTTTTCTGCCGTCAGGCGGGTCCTCGGTCGGCCGAATTCCAAAGTCTAGGTCCGGCGTCTGTTGTCGCTTTCTTTCCTGGCGTCAGTGTGACAGGGGTATACAAGACACAGCCGACGCCATTTTCTTCAGTCTTTCTTGCCCCAGATGTCAGGTGCCCCCAAAAGGAAGGCAATACATAAATTATATATATAAGCATGCAATGCAATATAATCAAAAATTAGTAGTTGCAAGCAAACACACCATAGGAGGATAACCCAATCAGGTTGTATGAGGAGGTGTTAGCCACTAGGCCTTTACCAAGAGGGGGAAGGAGGGAGGGAAACCTGTACTGCAGCTGTATTAGCACTAACATCTACATTTATGGTAGGTACAAAACTGTACTATGTTCATCGTGCATACAGCTGCAGTAATCACAGATGGGTAGAATCCCAAAGCTACGCACAGGGTGGTAGGCATTAGGTGGAACTGGGATGAGCCAGAATGCCCTGCAACACAGCAGTGGCAAAGCCTGCTCTAGTTTTGGAGTATAAAGGCAGGTGGTAATGTTTTGTGAAGGTATGCACAGAACTCCCAAGTGGCTGCCTCCAAAATATCTTTGGTAGGGACTCCTCTGATGAAGGCTGTAGAGGTAGCTGTGGCCCTGGTGGAGTGGGATCCGATGCCTGTAGGAACAGATTTGCCATGAAAGGAGTAACAAAACCGTATGCAGTGGCCTATCCATTTTGAAATTGTCTGTTTGGAAATTGGCTTCCCTTGAGCTCCTACAGCATAGGACACAAAAAGTTGTTCTGACTTCCTGAAAGGCTTTGTTCTGTCCAAATAGCAATGTAGCTGTCTATGGATGTCTAAGGAATGTAGTAGCCTTTCCCCTTTGTTTTGAGGATTGGGGTAAAAGGTAGGTTAAGTGTATGGCCTGATTTAAAGCTACCCTGGATACTACCTTAGGCATAAATGACGGGTTGGTTTGTAGGGAAACCCTGTCCTGATGGATGAGAAAGGGCTGCACAGCCATGAGGGCTTGCAGTTCCGAAACCCTACGAGCGGAGGTAATGGCCAGAAGGAAAGCTGTTTTCCAGGACAAATATTGCAAACCTCTTGAGGCAGCTGGTTCAAAGGGAGGCAATTTTTTCTAGAATGTAATTAAGATCCCAGGCTGGTATTGGTTGTTTCCTTGGAGGTCTTATATTCTTAGCCCCTCTGAGGAACTGTCTTAAGAGTAGGTGAGAGAATAAGGGTGGATCAGTGTTGTATTCTGCAGAAATGGCTGAGGCATGAATTTTGGAGGAGGAAAATGAAAGTCCACTGTTCAACAGCTCAGCTAGATACTGTAATATCCGAGGCAAATTCAGTTTTCTAGGATCCTGGCCTTTTTTCTCATTCCAAGCGCAAAACAGTTTCCATTTTGCGGAGTAAGCCTTTCTAGTAGATGGCCTCCAAAATGACATCCTGCACCTCTTTGGAGAGTAGGGTCTGTTGTGGTGTTAAGGAATTTTCCATGCAGCCAGACTGAGCGTTTTCAGCTGACTGAAGAGTTTTGTAGCTGTGCTGAGTAAGTAGAAGAGGCATTCGAGGTAGGGTCTAGGGAGGAGTATGCGTTAGGCTCCTCAGGAGTGGGTACCAGTGTTGTCTTGGCCAGTCTGGAGCAATCAGTATCATCTTCGGTGTCTGCTCTTGCTTTCAAGAGCACCTTGGGCAGAAGAGGCAATGGTGGGAAAGCGTAAACCTGTCCATGCTGCCCAACTGAAAGAAAGGGCGTCCACTCTCCAGGCCTTTGGATGGAAGGTCCTTGAGCAGAACTTTGTCAATTGATGATTCCTGTGGGAGGCGAAGAGATCTATGTCTGGCCTTCCCCACGCTTGGATTATCTTTGTAAACACTTGAGGATGCAACTTCCATTCGTGTGGGTCTGTCATATTCCTGCTTTGTCTGCCAGCGTGTTTTCCAATCCTGGCAGGTACTGTGCTTGAAGTTCGATTTGCCATTCCAGAGCCAAGTTCCAAAGTGACATGGCTAGCCTGCACAGGGGGTATGAAGTTCGATTTGCCATTCCAGAGCCAAGTTCCAAAGTGACATGGCTAGCCTGCACAGGGGGTATGAATGTGTTCCTCTGTTTATGTACCACATTACTGTGGTGTTGTCTGTTCTTATCAATAATTGCCCTGGATGCAGGAGGTCCTTGAAAGCTGTAATTGCATTTATCACTGCTAGCATTTCTTTTTGATTGCTGTGAAGGTGCTTTTCCTTTTGGGACCATTTGCCCTGAATGCACCTGTCTGTCATGTGCGCCCCCCAGGCGTAGTCTGAGGCGTCTGTTGTGATGACTTGATTTGCTTGAGGCTTGCAGAATGGTAGACCTGTGTGTTTGGCATGCTTGGGCCCACCATAGAAATTCCTTTTGCAAACATGGGATTATTGGTATTCTTGTTTCCAAACTGTGGCTGTGTTGAGACCATAGGTTTTTTTTTAGGTACCATTGGAGTTTCCTCATATGCAACTTTGCACATGGGATTAAAAGAATGCAAGATGCCATGAAGCCCAGAGCCTGCAGGATTTTCCTTGCAGTGAGCCTGGTAAAATTTGCTAGTATTTTGAAGTACTGAGTTAGTTGCCCCTGTTTTTCTGGCGTAAGCTAGGCCATCTGGGTGTTTGTGTCCAAGTTGGCACCCAGGAAAGATGGTGTTAGCCTGGATTTCTCTTTGTTGACTGTGTATCCCAGAGAATTCAATAACCGTGTTACATAAGCCAGATGTTCCAGAAGTATGTGTTTGCTGTCCGCTTGGATCAGGCAGTCGTCCAAATAAGGGTAAATTTGTATCCCTTGAAGTCTGCAGTAGGCAATTACCGATGCCAGGCATTTCGTGAATACTCTGGGCGCAGTAGATAAGCCAAAGGGCAATGCAGAGAATTGATAGTGGATTGAACCTGCAAGAAATCTGAGGTATCTTCTGCAGCTTTGTCTGATTGGGACATGCAGGTATGCCTCCTCCTTGAGGTCCAATGTTACCAGCCAAAACTCCTTGCCCAGCATGGGAAGAAGCTGCTGTAATGTGAGCATCTTGAATTTTGGCACGAGTAGAAATGTGTTTGGGATGGATAAGTCCAAAATGGGTCTCCAGTCAGTTCCTTTCCTTGGTACCAGAAATAGTTTGGAATAAAAACCTTGACCTTGTTCGTGAGTAGGTACCTCTTGGAATAGCTTTCATGTCCATGAGCTTTGAAATTTGTATTTGAGCATCTGCCCTTTGATTGTGTGGCAGGTTCGGCATGCCTCTCATTTTTGGAGGAGTGTGAAAATGAAATCTGTAGCCTCTGTTTATAATGTCCAGGATCCATTTGTCTGTTGTGATATGCCAATTTCTTGTAAATGCCAGCTTTCCTCCCAAGGGTGCTGCCAGCTGAGACTTGCTTGGCATGAAAAGGGGGAAGTCATTGGGTTAGTTTCCTGTATTGTTGTGCACTGTCTTCGCCACCTCTTGGTGCAGGAGTTAATGGTTGTCTGCCTCTATATGATCCTTGAGATTGTCCCCTGCCCCTTGTGCACCTGTATCTGCCTCTTTGGGACTTGTCCGTGGCTGGAAAGGACCAGTTTTTTGAAGGCCAATTTCTGCTAAAACGTGGTGGTTGAACCTGTAGAAAAGCTTCGACAGTTTGCATAGATTTTGCTTTTTCTTCCATTTTCCGTAGCATCTCCTCAGCATTAGTACCAAATAGAACATCCTTTTGTAAAGGAGCATCTAGTAGTTTAGCTTTAACATGATCCGGCAAGGTTTGTTCCCCAAGCCAGGCGTGTCTACGAATGACTGATCCTGTAACAGCAGCTCTACTTGAGGCCTCGAGGGCATCATAGCTACATTGTAAGGTGTGTTTACCCACTTGTTCTGCACTATGCATCATATCCTGCAACTCCTTCAAATCTGGTTGTTCAGGTTGTGACATTTTATTTCTTAAATTGTGATAACAGAAACTGCTGATATTTAAGCATATGGAACTGACAATTTAAGGCCTTCATGGCTAGGGTGGCAGAGGTATATACCTTTTTTTCCCCACCTTTCTAAGGATCTGGACTCTTTCGGAAGGTAGTGGATTCTTAGCAGTAGAGGCCTTCATTCCCTTGAGGCCTTGAGAAATGGCTTCAGGGTCAGCATTATGGCTTTTGTAAAGAAATTGGTGGGAGTTAGGAACTCTGTGGTACCTATCAGGCTTCACTGGGGCAGGAGGCAGGGAATTCAGATTAAGGCAAGCCTCCGAGTAAACATCATCAAGTATGTCCAAGACAGGAGGTATCGCCAGAGGTCTGTACTGAGGTAGCAAAAGAAATTCCCGAAGTCTTTTCTTGGAATCAGAAAAATCTTGGCCTTCCCAATGGAAGTGTTTCCTCAAGGTATGCAAGGTTTCCCCAAAAGAAAAATCCTCTGGGGGAGATGCAGAAGGAATGGACTGCTCTGCATCAGAATCTTCAAAAGGGGAGTAAGAGTGTTCCTCATCAGAATGTTCTAAAATAATGCAGCCCTGGTCAGAAGAGGGAGAATCTTCCTCCACTCTGGGTCTCTTGCCTGGAGGGGGTTGGGAACCCCTGATAAGAGTAATTAAATCCTCAGCCATTTTTAGCATCTGCTTTTTAGGCATGGGGCCTGGAGATGGGCCCTGAGCACCAGGCCTCGTGGGATGCATGGCTGATTTGGACTTAGTAAAGGCCTTTATGGAAAAGGAAGACGAGGGTCTAAAGACACCATGTGTGAAGTGGATCCGTCCACATTAGGAGGCTCAACACTCACAGTGGCTTCAGTGGTTGTAGTCTGGGTATGGGCCGAGGCACCTGCGGTCTCTGTTACAGAAGACACCGCCAAAGAAGTGTCGTCGGTAGTCAGGGGCTGCGTAGGCGCCTCGCTGAGAACTGGACCACATGTAGCCGGTTTTGGCGTGGTATCGGTGGAGACCTCGTGTGTCTTTGTCCTTGCGTTTTTTGGACAAAACGGTAGTCAGAGTCTCAGACGACATTTTATAATCAAAAGCTTTACCAAGAGAGTACTGGGCAAACTCCGCCCGATGCTTAATAGTGCGTTTATTGAAAGTAGCGCAAAAGCGACAGCCCGAGACGTCGTGGTCTGGGCCTAAACAAGGTATGCAGAGGGAATGGAAATCCTTATGCGGTATTTGCTTCCCCACAAGAAATACAATTGTTAACTTTGACATCGGTCGGAGGCAAGAAGTTTCCCCAACGGGGTACTTGGCTTTAAAGACTACTTCGGTTTCCAAATTTTCGTAATTTCAGGAGCTGGCCGACCGGCACTTGCGAACTGCTTCTGCTTCGGGCACCGCGCGGCAAAAAAGACTGAAGAAAATGGCGTCGGCTGTGTCTTGTATACCCCTGTCGCACTGACGTCAGGAAAGAAAGCGACAACAACTGACGCCGGACCTAGACTTTGGAATTCTGCCGACCGAGGACCTGCCTGACGGCAGAAAACCCCATCTGTGATTACTGCAGCTGCATGCACGATGAACATCAGCAAAAAAGTCACACAGGAAGCATTTTCTTCTATTGAAACTTGGTTATCCGATGCCCAACTAATACTCAACCCAAACAAAACAAAATTAATAATCTTCCAACCCACCAAACTTACTCCAGACAGCTCTCACTTTAACATCACAGCAAAAGACAACACCACCATCCATCCTACGGAACACACCAAATTACTAGGAGTAGAAATAGACAAACTGAACTTTGACGTTCACATTTCTATGACCATTAAAAAAGCGCACAAAAAACTAGGAGCATTATATAGAAATCGGCAACTACTTGCCAAAGCAGCTAAAATTTTGGCAGCAAATTCTTATCTTTACCCTACACCTCTCCAATATTTACTAACCTTAGACAATGCGATCTAAATAAGCTCGAAACCTGCTACAACAAAATCGCCAAATTCAGAATAAAATTAAAATACTATAACCAAAACAAACCGGACACTGAATGGACAGAAACGGAGTATGAAAACTGTACAAAGTAGCCACATTTAATAAACCATTTGATTTAATGAACCATTTTAGCGCCTTCATCTCCTAAGAGACTTCATCAGAAATAAAATCTGAACCTAATTCAATTAACATTTAAATACCAAGTCTTATCACATTTGATCAATTTGTCAATTTAAAAAAAGACAGACAAAAATATTTTTAAATAAACAGTGCTTGAAACAATTATATAGAACTACCTAAAAACAACTTAATAAACTGCTTTTGAAAGTAATATAAAAAAATTTTGTATTTGAAGATTTTTGTTGTTGCAACTATATAATGTTGCCTTTTTCATGCAACATAGGTGCCAGGGAAACAGTCGTTAAGACCTGGCATAAACATAGCTGCCAGTCTAAGTTGCCACTGGCTCTCTCTTTTCTTTAAGATATTTTTCCAATCCCCCCCTCTGGGATTAATATGTACTATTTCTAAAATTCCAAACATATATTTCTCAAAATTATCACAACACAAGGAATGTCTATAAGGCATTGGTGGTTTTCCTGTTTTTTTTTTTTAATGTCATTTAGATATTCATAAATTCTATGTTTGAGCATACGTTCAGTTTTGCCCACATAGAAATGTCCACTAGTAATGCACCAAGCCAAATAGACTACCCCCTAGTGTTGCAGTTACCCTTCTTAAAGAAAACTTTACTCCTAACACTATTGTTTAACACAACATGTGGTTCCTAACACTATTGTTTAACACAACATGTGGTTCCCTTCATTATGTATGTACAATATGAACACCTGCCACACGGCCTTGTACCTTTATTGACCTCCCTAAAATTTTCTATTCTATTCTCTAATTGTTTAATATTGTAACCCACCTTAGATATAAATCGAGCCCTGTGTCCTACGTTTTCTAAAATATCTTTAGTCCTGAAAATGTTCCAATTTTTTACAAAGGCTTCCTGGACCAAATCAATATTACTATTGTACTGTAAAACACAGGCCTTGGTAAAAAACAGTAACTTTGTTGTCCTGTGTTTCCTCCTGTAAACTAGATCCTAATAAAAGGTTTGTATCCAACACCCCACTGTGTATAAAAATCATGAAGAATATTTCCTACAAAATTAAACTCTTTAGCTAAATCCTCCTTGTGTGAAGTCATCCTAGCAATTCTTATTGCTTGTCCTTTAACTATACTAACTTTTTGACCCAAAGGGTGTTCTCTCAAAATGCAAATAAGCATTGCAAAAGGTCTTCTTTCTATATACTAAAGATTTAAATACCCCTTTGTCTTTTAAAATAGTAGTATCCAAGAAATTGATAGTATCTGTTATATTGAAATGTAAACTCAAGAAATTGGGTTGTGGAATTTAAATATTCCATAAATTTAGTAATTTCTTCTTTACCGGACCATAAAATGAAAATATCGTCCAGGTAACGTAAATACAATTTATTACTCCAATATGGACCACCAATAACATATTTGTCTTCCCAACCCAATAACAAGATTGGCATAAACAGGAGAGCATGCTGCTCCCATAGGAACCCCTTTGATTTGTTGATAGTATTCTCCTTCAAACCAAAGGAAATTATTGTCCAAGACAAAACTCAAACTCCCAAGTTAATTTAATCATGTCATTTTCAAGCTCAGAATATAAAAATAATAACTCATCAAAAAATGTTAAACCTTCCATTTTGGGAATACAAGTAAAAAGGTATTTTATATCAATTGTAAGAAAGAACACTTCCTCACTAAAAAAAGCCTCTGATATTTTTCAAAAATTCCCAAGAATCTTTTAACAAGTGTGAAACTTTTTTTTATAACATGTTGCACACGGGTATCAATAAATACTGTAACTGGATGCATCTTAGATCCCCTGGCCGCCACTATAGGCCTAAAAGGTGGTTTATAAATTTAATTTATTTTTTATTTATTTTTATTTTACATTTGTTGACCGGGCTAGTCTAGCTTGAGACATGTCCATTTTCAGTAGAGGCCCGGGGAGAAAAGCTCCAAGAATAATACAGATTTTCAAAGTTAAAAACAGGAGTTATACAGATAGAGATAGCAGTATTACAAAAAAAGTTTTTTTTTTTTTTTTTATTCAATAGTACAAATTGGTGTTCCCATGGTCATTTTGTAAGGTACAGAGTAGAATTAAGATGGTCATTTTGTAAGAGACTGAGGTATGATGTAGATATATACTAGTAAGATATATGCAATAATGAAGTTTATGGATACATAAAAGGGAGCTAATAAGGGATGAGGTGGGATAAGTGAATATGAGAAGATTTAGTCAGGGTTAGTACAGGTACATAGCCAGTGATTGTTAAGGTGAGTTTCAAATTCCTTTTGAAAAGTGAGAGAAGTTTGAGATGTGATTTCAGAGGGAAGTTTATTCCAAAGTTTTCCTACAGAGTTAGAGAACAGCGACACCTGCTGCGTTGTTGGGTTTAGTAGCATTGATCAGTAGTTTGTTAGAGGAGCGTAGAGATATGAGGTTTTTATAATGTGTAATGAGGCTAGAGAGTCCAGGGATATTGTCAGGTAGACAGAGTCTTATGGGCTATTATAAGCTGGTGATATTGAAGCCGATTAAGAAATTCAAGCCAGTTTAATTGTTTAAGATTTAGACAGTGATGGGTTCTGTAAGGAGAGCCTGTAGCAAATCTAGCAATATTATTATAGGAAGTAGTTAGTTTCCTGATGTTGTTCTTTGAGAGATTAGTATAAATGGGAGAGGCGTAAAGCAGGGTGGATTTTAGGTGGGTTCTGGCTATAGCAGTCTTAGCTGCTGGTGTAAGATAAGGTTTAATTCTATAGAGGGATCCCAGTTTTTTGTTGACTGACTTTATTGTAGTGTTTATGTGAGTATCAAAGTTTAGATTGTTGTCTATTGTTATTCTATATTTGTGCATCTTAGGGATACCAAAAAAGCCCGGAACCAGGGGATCTTTCCTGTAGAGGAATTCATAAGTATCTTTATCTATCCTTCCATCTAGCAAATATTCTTCCAAGTAAGAATCTATTCTGGAATATGCTATATTAATATGATTTTTTGAAATTCCTATATAGGTATTGTTATCAAATAATATCTTTAACATTTCATCAGAATAATCACTACGAAATATAGCAACTCCTCCCCCCTTATCTGGAATCATAACCAGTATACTCTTATCCATTCTTAAATTTTGTAATTCATATTCACCCTTGGTCAAATTTCCATAATAATCTCTTTTGTTGTTATTTTTATAAATATTATAGATATCTTCCATAACCAACTTCATAGGTTTCCGCCAAGGGATTTAAAATGGGGTTATATGTACTTTTTTTTCTTTGGTAAAACTAAATTCGGAGAACCTGTATCCATAGTTTAGTCATGACACCCTAAAAATCGCCAAATTCGCCACAGGGGCTTCCTACCGTACTCACCACTGTCACTAGCAGAACTGGGCTGGCTAGAGCTCCCCCACCTCCTTCAACGGTACCAACTCACACTCGCCCATAAACTAATAAACCAACCACTAAGTCCCATCCCTCCAGAATCTACTCCAACCCTACATAACCACGAGACCACTAAGCTCCAGCCACAAAAACCTCCTACAGATCACAAGAGCCATTAACTCTCCTGGAGAAGCATTATTCTCCTGCACTATAGCCAAACTCTGGAACTCCCTCCCATCCACAATTACCTCTACTTGCACCCACTTTAAATCCTTACTAAAATTACACTTCAAAGCTTGACAGACATGCCCTTGCAACCCCCCTTCTAATACCATCCACTCCCCCCATCCACTACCTCTCCGAGCCCCATCAACAACCTACTCTTAGCAAGCTTGGCTACTCATGTTCCCAGCTACCCACCACATAATATTAACTTCTTGTAGCAAACACTGCTAATGGCCGTTCTCTACCTCAAATACAGATTGTATCAATTATTCATTGATGAATCTCAATTACATTTGTAACCATGTTTAGTTCATGTCACCATATTTTAAAATTGTACAATGTTTTACATCTGTTTTCTTCTCATCTTGCCTCCTTAACTGGACTAATGTCATATAAAGTGCTATGTTTAACTGTAATCTAAACTAACTACATTAGTAGTGAATACAGTTAGAGGAAACTGGAATTCAGATCTTTAGAAAAGGGTGGTAAACTGTGTCAGTATGGTTTTTGTGATGTAAAATGGTTGCAACTAGCACTGTTTTCATTTATACAAATATAGGACTGCTTATGCCGCAATTTTTTTTTTTTAACAAGAAAATCAAGGACAGGAATTGAATGTAATGTTGCTTAGGTTATACGACATACAGCAATATGTGAAGTTTAATGTGAACTTGTGTAAATATGACCATGTCACAAGTGATAATTCAATAAAGGTGTTAAAAAATGGGGATTAAAATTTTCTGAAAGAGATAAGGGACTGCCAGGGCAGTGTGCATTTGTTTTGTTTTTTTTTTGTTTTTTTTTTGTGGGGGGCCTGTTTTCTTTTTGCAGCCTCTATGGCATTGTTTTAATGCCATTTACCAGCATTTCGCAGAGACTGGTTTCTTACCAAGACTGGACAAAGAGTTAGAGAATCCTTTAGAAAATTTGGAAAAGTAGGGCTAGGGAAAAAAAAAAAAACCCTCCAGGAATCAGCATACCCCCCCCGATAACATTTGACCACCTATACAGTAGGGGTCCAAACGTCTCACTCTATCCAGAAGAGAATTTTAAATCTAGTGTTTCACATTTTCTGTGAGGTTTTGAGAACGCAACCCAGTCAAACAATCTCGCAGTATCAATGGCCACAGACTGGAAAAATATATCTACAGTAACAAACACTTAAAATCTGACAAGGGTTTACCTCACAAGGAAAGTACAGTTTTGTACCTACCATAAATGTAGATTAGTGCTAATACAGCTGCAGTCATAACAGATGGGGTTTCCTGCAGTCAGGTAGGTCCTCGGTCGGCCGAATTCCAAAGTCTAGGTCCGGCGTAGGATGTTGTTGCTTCTTCCCTGATGTCAGTGCGACAGGGGTATATAAAAGAACCAGCAGACGCAATTTTCTTCAGTTTTTCTTGCCTGAGATGTCAGGTGCCCCCAGAAGGAAGGCAAAACATAAATGTAATAATGCAATGCAATATAAACAAAAAAACAGTAGTTGCAAGCATACATACCATAAAAGAATACCCCAATCAGGTTGTATGAGGAGGTGCTAGCCATTAGGCCTGTCCCAAGAGGGGAAGGAGAGAGGGAAACCTGGACTGCAGCTGTATTAGCACTCCAACATCTACATTTATGGAAGGTACAAAACTGTTCTATGTTCATCGTGCATACAGCTGCAGTCATAACAGATGGGTAGAACCCCAAAGCTAAAAAGGGGTGGTAGGCACTAAGTGAAACTAGGAGGAGCCAGGATGCCCTGCAAGACTGCAGTGGCAAAGCCCGCTCTAGATTTGGAGTATAGTGGTAGGTGATGGTGCTTGGAGAAAGTAAGTACAGAACTCCAAGTGGCTGCTTCCAAAATATCTTTGGTAGGAACCCCCCTGAGGAAAGCTGCAGAGGTAGCTGTGGCCCTTGTGGACTGAGATCTGATGCCTGTAGGCACAGTTTTACCATGAAAAGAGTAACAAAAGCGTATGCAGTGGGCTATCCATTTTGAGATTGTTTGGAAATAGGCTTCCCTTGAACACCTGTAGCAAAGGACAGTTGCTCTGATTTTCTGAAAGGCTTTGTTCTGTCCAAATAATAACGGACCTGTCTGTGAATGTCCAAGGAATGTAGTAGTCTCTCCCCTTTGTTTTGTGGATTAGGGTAAAAGGTAAGTGGATAGCCTGATTCAAGGCTACCCTGGATACCTTTGGCATAAAGGAAGGATTGGTTCATAAGGAAACTCTGTCCTGATGGAAAATGATGAAAGGCTGCACAGCCATGAGGACTTGTAGTTCCGAAACCCTGCGTGCTGAGGTGATAGCCAGAAGGAAGGCTGTTTTCCATGACAAATATTGCAGTTCTGTTGAAGCAGCTGGCTCAAATGGAGGCAGGGTCAGTTTTTCTAGAATAAAATTGAGGTCCCAAGCAGGTACTGGTTGCTTCCTTGGGGGTTTTATATTCTTAGCCCCTCTGAGGTACCGTCTTGAGAGGGTGAGAGAATAAAGGAGGGTCAGTGTTGTATTGAGCAGAAATGGAGGAGGCATGGATTTTGGAGGAGGAGAATGAAAGTCCACTGCTTAGCATCTCAGCTAGGTACTGTAATATCTAAGGTAAATTCAGTATTCCAGGATTCTGACCCTTTTTCTGATTCCAGGCACAAAACAGTTTCCATTTTGCGGAGTAGGCTTTTCTAGTAGAAGGCCTTCTGGCCTCCAAAATGACATCCTGCACCTCCTTGGAGAGTAGGGTCTGTTGTGAATTTAAGGAATCCTCCATGCGGCTAGATTGAGTGTTTTCAGCTGCCTGTGAAGAGTTCTGAAGTTGTGCTGAGTCAATAGAAGAGGCATTAGAGGCAGGATCCATAGTGGGGAATGCGTCAGGCTCCTCAGGAGTGGGTACCAGTGTTGTCTTGGCCAGTCTGGAGCAATGAGAATCACCTTTGGTCTGTCTGCTCTGGCTTTTAATAGAACTTTGGGCAGCAGAGGAAGAGGTGGAAAGGCATAAACTGTCATTGTTGTCCAACTGAAAGAGTGCGTCCACTTTCCAGGCCTGTGGATGAAAGGTACTTTAGCAGAATTTTGTCAATTGGTAATTTCTGTGTGTAGCAAAGATCTATGTCTGGCCTTCCCCATGCTTGAATTATCTTTGCAAAAACTTGAGGATCTGTCATATTTCTGCTTAGGTTGTCTGCCAGCATGTTTTCCTTGCCTGGCAGGGACTGTGCTTGAAGTTGGATTTGTAATTCCAGAGCCATGTTCCAAAAAGAGACATGGCTAGCCTGCATAGGGGATATGAATGGGTTCCTCCCTGTTTGTTTATGTACCACATCACTGTGGTGTTGTTTGTCCTTATCAATAGCTGGCCTGGATGCAGTAGGTCTTTGAAAGCCATAACAGCATTTATTACTGCTAGCATTTCCTTTTGATTGATGTGTAGGTGCTTTTCATTTTGGGACCATTTGCCCTGAATGCACCGATCTGTCATGTGCGCCCCCCAAGCGTAGTCAGAGGTGTCTGTTGTGATGACTTGATTTGCTTGAGGCTTGCAGAATGGGAGACCTCTGTTTCCTTGGCATGCTTGAACCCACCACAGAAATTCCTTTTGAAGGCATGGAATCAGTGGTATAATTGTTTCCAAACTGTGCCTGTGTTGAGACCATAAGTTTTTTTAGGTACCATTGAAGTTTCCTCATATGCAGTTTCGCACATGGGATTAGCAGGATGCAAGATGCCATGAATCCCAGAGCCTACAGGATTTTCCTTGCAGTCAGCCTGGTGAAAGTTGCCAGTTTTCTGAAGTATTGAGTTAGTTGCCCTTGTTTGTCTGGCGTGAGTTAGGCCATCTGGGTGTTTGTATTCAAGCTGGCACCCAGGAAGATTATTGTTTGAGAGGGTATTGGTCTTGATTTCATTTGTATCCCAGAGAATTCAACCACCTTATTACAAACGCCAGATGTTTCAGAAGTATGTGTTTGCTGTCTGCTTGGATCAGGCAGTCGTCCAAATATGGGTATATTTGTATCCCCTGAAGTCTGCAGAAGGCAATTACTGATACCAGGCATTTCGTGAACACTCTGGGCGCAGTAGATAAGCCAAAGGGCAATGCAGAGAATTAGAAGTTATGTACTTACCATAACGTTCCATCTGAGTAGGTGTTATTCATTTGTCAGCAACCTGCAAGACCTGTGGGGGTATGGATCACCAGCTATGGATCCGAGCTCCTAGCTCCTCCCCTCACCCATAATGCCCTGCTCTCCCTACATGACCTCAGAGTTTGCCCTGTATCAAATACCCTAATAAATGGTAACACATTCTATGCAGGAAACTGGAGGGCAGGATGGTTGCAGACAAATGAATACACCTACTCAGATGGAACATTATGGTAGGTACATAACTTCTAAATCTGAAGTAGGAGATTCATTTGTCAGCAACCTGTGGGACAGAGTCCCCAGCTACCCGAATCTTGGGCGGCCGTCATGGAAGGATATTCCGGAGCACCGCGGAGCCAAAGGATGCTCTACCTCTAGACGTGATATCCAGCTTGTAATGAGAAATAAAGGTATGAGATGAAGCCCAAGTGGCCGCTGAACAAATGTCATCCAGAGGTATCCTAGCCTTAAAGGCCGCTGAGGTAGAAACAGACCGGGTTGAATGAGCATGAACTCCGTTGGGTGCGGGCCTCCCAGAAGCTTGGTAAGCCAATAGAATACACTGGGAAATCCATCGTGACAAGGAGACTTTTGAAATTTGTTTACCCAGATTGAATTTGGCAAAGGAACCGAACAACTGATGGGATTGCCTGTGACCAGCTGTCCTGTTAAGATAAAAACAAAGCTGCCTGTGGACATCCAATGAATGCAGCTTGTACTCACCTTTGTTCTGATGAGGAAAGAAAATGGGGAGGTTGATGGACTGATTAATGTTTGCTTCTGAAGCTACCTTAGGAAGAAAAGAGGGATTGATCCTGAGGTACACACGGTCCAGATGGAAGATCAAGTAAAGTGGCTTTATGGAAAGGGCTTGAAGTTCCGAAACTCTTTTGGCTGAAGTAATGGCTACTAAAAATGCAGTCTTAAGAGATAAGAATTTTAAATCTACAGTGGCTGCAGGCTCGAAGGGGGGAGCGGTCAAGGCCTGAAGAATCAATGAAAGATCCCATGGTGGAACCGCCTGTTTGACAGGGGGTCTAAGCAGAAAGGTGCCTTTTAGGAAGATTTTACATTGGCAGACATAAGAGGTCCAGAGTCATGACCAACATGATAATGAGAAATGGCCGCTAGCTGAACTTTGACAGTGGAACTACTGGCGCCATCATTAAAAAAAAGAGTGGTAAGGAAATCTAGGACCACGGGAAGAGGTACCGTGAAAGGATCTAGACCTTGCCGTTCCGTCCAGATGGAGAATCGCTTCAATTTACTGCGGTAAGTTTTTTTGGTAGAAGGTTTATGCGCCGCTACCAGGATAGCCTTAACAGGAAATGAAATACCGGGAGTAATTAGGAGTGGAACTGGAGCAGCCAAGCAGCTTCAGGTTGTCCAGGTTCGGAGATGGTAGGTTCGATGGGTGTGTTATCAGATCCGGGATGAGATCTAGAATACAAGGTGGATTCACTTAGTGAGACCTTAGGTAAGGGAACCAGATCTGCCGAGGCCAGAATGGGGCTATGAGGATCATTCTGCACCCCAACAGAGAGGCTTTCTGAAGAACCTGGAGCATCAGAGGTAGAGGGGGGTATGCGTACAGAAGACCAAGGGGTCAAGCATGCACCAGAGCATCCCTCGGGGAATCCCCTGGTGGAGGGATTAGAGCGAAAAAAAACTGTCGCACTTAGTGTTTAAGGGAGAAGCAAAGAGATCGCAACAAGGAGTTCCCCACCGTGTGAAGATAAGTTTTGCTACTTGAGCATTGAGAGACCACTCGTACGGGGAGAGAATGGTGCGACTGAGTTTGTCCGCAAGGATGTTGGACCGACCCGGAATATGCGCTGCGATGAGAAAGCGGTTGGTGGAGATCGCCCATTCCCACACTCTCATGGCTTCCCGACATAAAGGGTAAGACCTGGTTCCCCCCTGTTTGTTGATGTACCAGACCACTGACATGTTGTCCGATTGAATCGCAATTGTTCAAAGGGGAAGAAAGGCCTGCAGTGCTTGCAACGCCAAAAGCACGGCCCTCTTCTCCAAAACATTGATATGCAGGGAGGTCTCAGAGTTGTTCCACGTGCCTTGGACCGTCCGTCCTGCAAAATGCCCCACCCGAGCCGAGATGCGTCAGTGGTCACTGTGGCAAGGGCGGGGGGGGGGGTGAAGAAAAGGGGCGGCCTCCTAGGAGATCCTCTGAATGGAGCCACCACGAGAGATCGCTTGCAAGCCTTGCTGATTGCAACGGGATGATGCAGGGGAAGAGAAAGGTAAGATTGTACTTGGTGTCCACTGAAGTACCCGCATGTTCAAGCGGGCGAGCGGGAGAAGAGAAATCGCTGCCGCCATGGACCCTAGTGCCCTCAGGACCAATTCCGCTGAAACTGAACTGGAGTGGAGGATGGCCCGCACCTGGAGTCGAAGATTCCAAATTCTGTCGGCAGTGAGGAAGGCTCTTAACTTCCTTGTGTCTAACCTGGCACCTATGAAATCTATCAGCTGAGTAGGGGCCAGGTTGGACTTTGCTACGTTTATTGTGATACCTAGCCAGGGAGCTAGCTGAAGAAAGGAGTCCCTTGCCAAGGATAGTAGATGCCTTGTTGGGGCAGTGAGAAGCCAGTCCAGGTACGGAAAGACCTGCACCCCTTGAAGCCTCATGTGGGCCACAACCACTGCTAGTACTTTGGTGAACACCCTGGGGGCTGGGGTGAGACCAAAGGGAAGGACCCTGAATTGGTAGTGACTGGCTCCCAGCCGGAAGCGAAGAAACCTCCTGGACCGTCTGTCCATTAGTATGTGGTAGTATGCATCCTTGAGGTCTATGGAGCACATGCAGTGATTCTCTCCCAGAAGGGGGAGGATAGATTGTAAAGTGATCATCCGGAACTTTTCCTTGGGAACTGCCAGGTTTAATAGGGACAGATCTAAAATGGGTCTTGGGTCCCCCGTCTTTTTTGGCACTAAAAAAACCTGGAGTAGAACCCTGATCCGATCTGGTCTGGGGGGGGGGGGGGGCTGGATGGCTCTTTTCTTCAGCAGATAGCCAATTTCTGCTGAAGCGGCCTCCCTCTGATCGGATGGAACGTCGGGGAGGGATTTTGGTTTCGAGACGCGAAGAAAGGGGATTTTGTATCCTCTGGATATGATACGGAGGACCCAGCGGTCTGTTATGGGCTCCCATGCCGATAGGTGCTCCGAAAAACACCCCCCCCCGACTGCCTCCAGAGTGGAGCAGTCGGGCAACCCCTCAGGGTTGCTGCGCGGGCCGCTCAGAGAAAGGTTCTCTGGACCCGAAAATCCTGGGAGCCCCTCTGCCCCTGGGGCAGCATCCACCCTGTCCTCTTCTGCCACGGAAGGACTGGTTGTCCGGAGCGGGTTGGATTGCTGCGACTTCCGGAACCACATCTTCTTCTGGCCCTTTTGGTTCCTAGAGTAGGACCTCTGGGGCACAGAGAAGTGGACTCAGATGGCAGACAGCGTCTTCTCGTCCTTCTCGCTCTGGACCAAGGTGTCGTGAACAGTCTTGCCAAAAGGGCAGAACCAAAGGGAGCGTTCGCGAAGGACACCTTGAAGGGCTCCGTGAAATCGCAATGGCGGAGCCAGGCCTGACGTCTCATGACCAGGCCTACTCCTGCAGCTCTAGTGGCTCCCTCAGTAGCGTGGGAAAGCAACCGCATAGAGGTATTTGTAACTGACCGAAGAGTGGCCATACGGGTGGAGTGCAACATTTTGTCCTCCTCCGACATGGACTCTGGGGGGTGCAGCGTATTCTTTAATAAGATTGCGATGCATCCTAACAACATGTGCCAGATAGTTGAGCGCCCTCACTGAGAAGGTCGCTGAACTAAACATTAGCTTCACCAAGCGGTCCATCATCAGAGACTCCCTGCTCGGAGAATGGACTGAAGGACTCCTGGACGAGTTCCCTCTTGGTGGCTGCTGCCGTCAACATGGCATCTACAGAAGGACCCTTACTCCAGTGGGCATGGTCAGCAGGGGGCTGAGAATCCTGTCTGGCCTTTTGGGAATTGGCTCCATGGTGTCCGGTTCCTTCCACGCCTTGGTGGTAATGAGGTCCACCAGGGGGTCGGCAGGAGGGGACACCCAAGAGGTAGATGGGCCCACTTCGAATGCCTCCAAGAACACGGACTCGTCCGAAGACGACTTTGGGGCAGACCACCCACCTCTTATACGAAGCATTTCCATTATGTCTCCAAAGGAGACATCCTTGGGGGGGGTGATTCTTGGGGAGACTTCCCCTTCCTCCAAGTCAGTGTCTTCAGTTAAAGACTCTGGGGAGTCTGTGCCTCCTTTTACACGTGTGCTTGCGAGGTGACTCCTCGGGGGGGGGGGGGGGCTGTCAGACGAACCTTCGCAA
Organism: Protopterus annectens; assembly: GCF_019279795.1. Classification (NCBI taxonomy): domain Eukaryota; kingdom Metazoa; phylum Chordata; order Ceratodontiformes; family Protopteridae; genus Protopterus; species Protopterus annectens. The sequence continues at coordinate 178,648,414 of NC_056731.1, read as the reverse complement.
GCAGTGTCTAGTTCCACAGGAACTGCTTGGGGCATCGAAACGGGCTGTCTCAGTGGACGGGTGATGGAAGCCTGACCCAGAGCAGATGGAGTGCGGGACGGAGCCGAAGCAAGTGCCGGGGGTCCGGATGCCCTCAACAGAGCCCTCTCCACTACATCAAAAGCCGAAGGGGAGCTGGCCTCGACCAAAGGATCCGACAGTCTGCTCCCCCTCTGATCCGAGGAGTGGATCAGAGCCGGCGCCGAGCCCCTCGGATCCGAGGGGCAGTGCGCTCTGACATGGACAGCACCGAAGGCACAGTGTCCCTCGGATCTGAAACTCGGGCCAAGGCTCCGAGAGGTCGGATCCGAAGTATATATACGAGCCGACCCACCCCGGCTCCAAAGCTGCCCGGCTCAGAACCTGGGGGCGGGTGGGAGAAGGAGCTATGGGCTTGAAAAGGTGACCTCCCGGGAGGGGCAGAGAACTCGCATCATCCGGTCCAGATCGGAGTCTGAAAGACTACAAGTAGACCTCGAAGAGGCTACCGAGGTAGGCCTTGAGTACCGCCTCGATAGCCTCGAAGGAGGTCGGGTCTCCTCCTCAGGTCCCGGTGAAAAGGTCGGGGACCGGAGCAGACGTGTAAGAGAACCAGTAGCTAGAGAGGCCGGAGAAGCCCGCTTAGCCGGCGGGGCCAAGACGGAGGTCTCGGCCCGCCGCTTGTGGTGCTTCTCTCTCCGGTCCTTCTTTCTAGCTTCCCTGTCCTCCGAACCCGTAGAGGGAGGATGAGTCCCGGGAGGAGGAGCAGGTACCGCAGGAGCGGTAACTACCAATGGGACGGAGGCCGAAGCCGAGTCAAGGGGCAAAAGTCCCGCCAAGACCAGCTTCGACCTCCGCTCCTTCAATGCCCTGGGGTTGAACCCTGCACAGATTGAACATCCAGAAGTGAGGTGTTCAACCCCAAAGCATCGAACGCACCGAGTGTGGCCATCAGCAGGGGACAGCTTATGGCCACACTCTGAGCATTGAGAAAATCGCCTTTGGGGCTTCTGACTTTTTTTTTTTTTTTTTTTTTTTTTTTTTAACAGAAAAAAATATAAACAAGTTAACTACTCGGACCCACTACAGGCCCCAAAGACCACGCACACACAACTACGCTACCAGCGAGGGGAGGGAATTACACAAATTTTAGTAAATTAACCAAAAACAGTTTGGGAAACCTAAAACTTTTCACACAAATATACTATTTAAAGATCGAAAAAAACCCTTAGAAAATAAATTTCCACTTAGCTGTAGGAGCTCAAAGATCAAGCTGCCACCATGAACGCGGCTAACTAGATCTGAGGTCATGTAGGGAGAGCAGGGCATTATGGGTGAGGGGAGGAGCTAGGAGCTCGGATCCATAGCTGGATAACCATGCCGGTTTGGATCCGATATCGGATCCATACCCCCACAGGTCTCACAGGTTGCTGACAAATGAATCTCCTACTTCAGATTTGATAATGGGTTGAACCTGCAAGAAAATAGAAGTTATGTCCTTACCATAACGTTCCATGTGGAGTGTTCATCTCGCCTTTGTTCTTACACATGGGTTCGGAGCCGATCCTCGGCTCCGTGGCTGCAAGCTCTGCATCGAGAAGAAGCTCGGGACAACCTAATACCCACAACCCCCCTCTGCCTTTACCTCAGATCTAGTTTGCAAGCAAACCAGTAGTCAGAGTGAGCACACTCATGCCAATATCCCATATGCACAGAAACTAAGACGACCAGGCACCAAACTGAACGTTCTTCCTAAGGGCGGGAGGGTGGGAATGTAAGAACAAAGGCGAGATGAACACTCCACATGGAACGTTATGGTAAGGACATAACTTCTATATGTGATAGAACAAACGGCGAGATTGAACACTTACACATGGGTAGCGTCCCTAGCTCCTTGTTCCTGAGGAACTCACGGAAGGACGTTCTTGAGCACAGTGGAACCAAAGGTTGCCCTGTCCCTAGAAACTTTGTCTACCTTATAATGAGAAATGAATGTATGTGGCTTAGACCAAGTAGCAGCCGCACAAATAGCGTCTAGTGGTAGGCGGGCTGCATGAGCCAGGGATGTAGACACTGACCTTGTGGAATGTCCTTTGGGTTTGTGCAAAAGAGTTTGATTTGAAGAATCATAGACATAGATGATACAATCAGTTAACCACTTAGAAAGAGTTCTTTTGGTAACCGGTACTCCTTTCCTGTTATCAGCAAAGACTACAAAAAGTTGATCAGATTTTCTGTGATCTTTTGTTCTATCCAAGTAAAACCTTAGCTGTCTGAACATCTAATTTGTGCAACATATACTCCATTTTATTGGAGTGATTCTTGAAGAAAGTGGGTAATTCAATGGACTGATTAATATTATTAATAGAACAAACTTTAGGAAGGAAGGATGAATTAGTGCGAAGAGAAACTGTCAGAGTGAAAGATCAAATAAGGGTGCTTAATGGAGAGAGCTTGAAGTTCAGATATTCGCCTAGCGGATGTAATGGCTACCAAAAAGAGTCTTCCATGACAAAAATTTCAATGGGCAAGAGGAGGCTGGATCAAAGGGGGGCAGCATTAACTTAGATAACTAAGTTTAGACTCCAAGGTGACGTAGGAGATCTAATTGGTGGTCTAATATGAAAAGCCCCTTTTAAAAAGGCTTTACAAAGTCTGTGGGCCATAACAGGAGCCCCACATTCTTCCACATGGAAATTAGAAATGGCAGCCAATTGAACTCTTAATGTGGCAGGAGAAGCACCCTGATGGAACAATTCTGTTAAAACCTCTAATATTTTATTCAAAGGAGCTATGACAGGGTCCACTTGCTGTGTATTCGCCCAGAATACAAAGCGCTTCCATTTACTAGTATATGTTTTAGTAGTGGAAGCTTTAAGAGAAGCCACTAAAATATTCTGAACTGCAGGCGAAAGAAGATCAGACCTGGCTAAGTTGGGAATTGGAGCAGCCAAGCTGCTAGATGGAGGGAGAAGCGAGGGTGGGAGCCCCTGACGAGTGAGTCAATAGATCTGGCTCTGGGTCCAGGATCCAGGGTTCCCGAATGCAGTGTGTCATGAGGAAGGGAAACCAAATTTGACGAGGCCAGAATGGGGCAATGAGGATTATTGTCCTGTGTAGGTTTTTGGCTTTCTGGAGAAACTTTGATATCAGGGAAGGGAGGAAATGCGTACAGGAGTCCCGGGGGCCAATCGTGAATCAGTGCGTCCCTGGGGACTTCCCCTGGAGGGGGTAATAGGTAGCTCCTGCATTTGGCATTCATTGGAGACGCAAACAGATCGCAGGAAGGCTGGCCCCACGTGCGAAAAATCTTTTCGCAACTGACTGTTTTAGGGACCACTCGTGCGGTAACAGTATTGCTCTGCTCAGCCTGTCGGCTATGACGTTGGATGACCCCGGGATGTGCGTTGCTATCAGAAAGCGACCCGTGGACTCCGCCCATTGCCAGATTCTCATGGCCTCTCTGCATAGCTGATAGGACTTGGTTCCCCTTGCTTGTTTATGTACCAGACTACCGACATGTTGTCCGTCTGAACTGCAATAGTTCCCAGAGGAAGAAGGGGAGCAAAGTGTTGCAACGCTAGAAACAATGCCCTCAACTCTAGAACATTGATGTGCAGATTGTACTCTAAATTGGTCCATTCGCCTTGGACTGTCTGTCCCTGAAAGATGCCCCCCACCCTATCAGGGAAGCATCCGTGGTCACCGTAACTGTAGGCGTGGGTAGCACAAATGGTCTCCCCTTGGAAAGGTTGCACGTCTGAAGCCACCAGTTTAGGTGTGTTTTGCATGTGTTAGTTATAAGAATCTCGTGTGTTAGAGGTAGTTGTTGGAACGACCATTGTGCAAACAGTAGCCATTGTAGGACTCTCATGTGCAGTCTTCCCAAGGGTATTGCAATAAGAGAAGCTGACATGAGTCCCAAAGTGAGACGCTACCACTGCCATGCATTTGGTGAAGACCCTGGGGGCTGAGGTCAGACCAAAGGGCAGGGCTCGAAACTGAAAGTGACTGGCACCCAGCCGGAAGCGCAAATGATCTCTGGATGCCCTGGCCATTTTGATGTGGTAGTATGCATCCTTCAGATCTATTGAGCACATCCAGTCGTCCTTCTGTAAGAATGGAAGGATCGATTGATGCGTGACCATTCGGAACTTTTCTTTCTTGACGAAGGTATTGAGGTCGCTTAGGTCCAGAATGGGCCTCCAGTCCCCTGTTTTCTTTGGAACTAAAAAGAACCTTGAGTAAGTCCCGAATCCTTTCTGGTCCGCTGGGACTGGTTGGATGACTTTTTTTCTAGCAGCTTTGAAATTTCTATTGCTGCTGGCTCTCGCAGATGGGGCGGTACATCTGGGAGACTTTTCTTTGGAATGGGATGGGATGGGATGGGAAAGAAATGGTATATTGTAACCTCTGGTAACCATGCTTTTTACCCACTTGTCTGTAGTTATGTTTTGCCAGGCCTGAGGGTATAAAGCTAAGCGACCCCTGACTGCCTCCAGAGCAGGACAGTCGGGCCTCCTCTCAGGAGTGCTGGAAAGGTTTACCAGGGAGTGTATCCCTGTCACCTTGATTCTGCGGACCCCCTCTGCCGCCAGGGCGGCGTCTTCCACCTCTGCCCCCTCCTCTGCCTCTAGAAGGGGCATCACCCTGTGTGCCTGGGAAAGATCCTTGGGGTTTTCGAAACCACATTTTCCACCACGTTGCCCTTTGGGTGCGGTCTGGTTGGGGTGGAAAACGGACTCCGACAACAGACAAAGTCTTTCCCTCCTGCTCACACCAGGTAAGGGTCTCCTTTACTTTGGGGCCAAAAAGTGGCACCGTCAAATGGGGCGTTAGTAAAGGAAGACTTGAAGGCTTCCGCAAATGCACACAAGCGCATCCAGGATTGTCTGCGAGGAGCAAGCGCTGCAGCTGCTGCCCTACTCGAACCTTGGCTGCGTAAGAGATCAGCCTCATGGGCGAGTTCACAATGGATGTAAGGGTATTAAGCTGCTGTCACTTTCTCTGAGACAGCAGCATCAGTAGTACCCTGGAGGGTATCTGCCAACTCTTTGACTAGATCCCACTGTAGTGGTGTAAAGTGGGTCAAATAGTTCAGGGATCGCATGGAAAAAGCAGCTGAACTAAAAATGCTTCCCATACCTGTCCATAGTCCTAGAATCTTTATTAGGGGGATGGACAGATGAGGAAGATTCCGACATCTCCTTTTTCGTGGCCGATGCCACCACCATAGCGTCAACTGGAACTCCTTTTGTCAAGTAAGTTTTGTCCTGGGGTGCAGTGATATACTTATTGGGCTTCCTAGGGACTGGTTCCACTGTGTCAGGAGCCTCCCACGCCCTTCGAGCAACAAGTTCCATTAATTCATCGAAGGGAGGAGTGACCCAGGAGGAGGAAGGGCGAGCACCGAATGCCTTCAGCAAGACTGACTCATCCTCAGAAGGGGGAAGGGACTGCCAGTCACCTCTCTGTTTCAGGATCTCCAATATGTCAGAAAGAGAGACATCTTCTGAAGGTGACTTAGGGGACCCTTCTGACTCATCCAAGTCAGTATCGGATGTCAAAGATTCTTGTGGAGAATCCAAGTGTCTCCTCTTACACAACCTTTTCCTAGGGACTTCGTGGGGAGCATCCGAAGAAGCCTCCGAGGAAGAGGGGGCACCCTCCAGGGGTGGCTGAGACACCGGTGCTCGACGCTTGGTTGTGGCCGTGGGTGCAGAGGAGGATACGCCTTTATGGGGAGGAGAGGTTGCTTCTACTGATGTGGTTGTCTGGGTAGACAACACCTTCCTCATGAGATCGAAAGCCCCCGGGTCCCGAGTCGAAGAATCTCCCAGTTCCGAAGAAATGGGAAGAATCCCGAGACAGGCACGAAGGCATCGACCCGAGGCGGAGCGAATCAATCCGCGCAGAGGCCCGAGGGAAGAGTCGGAACCAAACGTCGGTTCGACTCGCCCGGAACCAAGGACAGATAGTCTGCTCCGAGACTCGGTACCGGGTCGGAGTCGAGGTGAGGGGACAGAGAAAGGGCGGTTCTGGACCAGAGGGCTCCACAATCAGAAGATCAACCTCTTCCGGCTCCAAAGACTGGACAGGTCTCGGAGGAGGAATGGATGGAGACAATGGAAGGCCTTCAAGTTTCGACACCAACTGGGTGGAAACCCAAATAAGTTTGGATAGGGCGAATGCTCCAATAACTTCTGCACCACGATCCACATCGACATCGGAGGCTTAGAAGAAGCGGGTCGAAGGAACCGACGGAGCCGACCTCAATAGGGTCGAGGAGGAGCTCCATCACCGGTTCCAAGACTCGAGGCTCAGGAACTGATACCAGTTGAACACTCGGCCCCGAAGTCTGTGGAACCGGTGATCTAACTTTACTCGAAGAGCTCGGAGCCGATGACTTGGGCTCAGACATCTTCGATTCCTTCGGGGATTTGGATGCCTGGTCTGAAGCATCCAGAGCCTCCTGAAAGGAAGGTTTTAATAACCCCCTGTCCATGAGTTTCCTGCGCCTATCTGTCATGACCCTCCCACTAAAAGAGTGACAAATTGAACAGTCCTCTTGTAAGTGGAGAGGGCCAAGGCAGTAGACACAGGAACTATGGTTGTCAGTAACTGACATTTTTTGGCCACACTGGCAACGTTTAAAGCCCAATTTAATTTTCTCAGACATCTTACAGGTAAGAGAAAAAGTCAAGTCCAGTAGAGAGACAAATCCAGTAGAAACAAAGTCGAATCCGATATAAGTCAGTCCGGTTGTCAAATTTTTTGGTAAGGGGTGGAAGGCCCCGAAAACCTTAACCAGTTTAAGTAAACTTAACGGTACCGAGAATTAACCTTACCACACACATACACAATGCCTACCAAAAAGTACTTTTAGAGCAAATTCTACTTCAAATATAACAAAATAAGTTATATCTTATCTGAAGTCGCTCGAGCTAGATCCCAGTGATCTTGAGCAGCGGCAAACTAGATCTGAGGTAAAGGCAGAGGGGGATTGTGGGTATTAGGTTGTCTCGAGCTTCTTCTCGATGCAGAGCTTGCAAGCGGCCGACACGGAGCCGAGGATCGGCTCCGAACCCATGTGTAAGAACAAACGGCGAGATTGAACACTATCACATTCTGAGGTATCTTCTGCAATCTTGTCTGATTGGGACATGCAGGTATGCCTCCTTGAGGTTCAATGTTACTAGCCAAGACTCCTTGCCCAGCATGGGAAGAAGCTGCTGTAATGTGAGCATCTTGAATTTTGGTACGAGTGTTTAGGATGGATAGGTCCAAAATAGGTCTCCAATCTTTGCCCTTCCTTGGTACCAGGAATAGTCTGGAATAAAAACCTTGACCCTGTTCTTGTGCAGGTACCTCTTGAATAGTTTTCATGTCCATGAGATCTGAAATTTGTTTTTGTGCCTCTGCCCTTTGATTGTGTGGCAGGTTTAGCATGCCTCATTTTTGGAAGGGTGTGAAAGTGGAATCTGTAGCCTCTGTCTATAATGTCCAGGATCCATTTGTCGTGACATTATGCCAATTTTTTGAAAATAATGCCAGTTTTTGCTTAGCATGCAAAGAGGAAAGGCACTGGTTCTGCTTTCTGAATGGCTGTGAACTATCCTCACCACCTCTTGGTGTAGGTGTTTGACATTGTCTGATCCTTGAGATTGCCCTCTACCCCTCGGGCGCCTGTACCTACCTCTCTGAGGTCTGTCCGTGGCTGGAAAGGACCAATTTTTTGAAGGCCAATTTCTACTGAAATGTGGAGGTTGTACCTGTAGGAAATCTTTCACTGCTTGCATTGATTTTGCCTTTTCCTCCATTTTCTTTAATACCTCCTCAGCTTTAACACCAAACAATACATCTTTTTGAAGAGGTGCATCTAATAATTTAGCTTTGACATGATCTGGTAAGGTTTGCTCTTTGAGCCAAGCATGTCTACGTAGGACTGATCCTGTAACAGCAGCTCTACATGAGGCCTCTAAAGCATCAAAACCACTTTGCAAGGTATGTTTACCCACTTGTTCTGCACTATGCAACAAATCTTGCAACTCCAAGTCTGGTTGTTCAGGTTGTGACATTTTGGTTTTCAACTGAGATAAAAACTGTTGATACTAACATATGGAACTGACAGTTTAATGCCCTCATGGTTAAAGTGGCAGAGGTGTATACCTTTTTCCCCCCACCTTTCTAAAGCTCTGGAATCTCTCTGAAGGTAATGGATTTTTGGCAGTGGAGGCCTTAATTCCCTTGGGACCCCGTGAAAATTTCTGGGTCAGCCGCATGGCTTTTGTATAGGAATTTATGTGAATCAGGAACCCGGTAATACCAGTCAGGCTCGACTGGAGCTGGAGGTAAAGAATTTGGGTTAAGGCTGGCCTCTGAATACACATCTAGTATGTCTAAGACAGGAGGGATAGCCAGAGGCCTGTGCTGAGGGAGCAAGAAGAAATCCCCGAGCCTTTTCTTGGAGTCTGAGTAATCTTGGCCTTCCCAGTGGAAGTGTTCCCTCAAGGTATGCAAGGTTTCCCCACAAGAGTAGTCCTCGGGGGGAATGGACTCCTCTGCATCAGAATCTTCAAAAGGGTAGTATGAATGTTTCCTGGTCTTCAGAATGTTCTGAAGTAATGGAGGCCTGGTCCGAGGAAGGGTATTCTTCCTCCAAGCTGGGCCTTTTGTCCGAGGAGGGTTGAGAACCCCCCGATAAGAGTAATCAAATCCTCAGCCATTTTGAGCATCTGCTTTTTAGGCATGGGGCCTTGAGAGGGGCCCTGTGGAGCTGGTCTTTTAGTATGCATGGCTGCTTTAGATTTAGTGAAAGCCTTAATGGAAAAAAGAAGGCGGCCTGAAGACACCTTGAGAGGTGGCAGGCCTGTCTAAACACTGAGTTTCCCCGCCAAGAGTGGCATCGGTATCTGTAGTCAGGGTGTGGGCCGAGGAGCCTGCGACCTCTGGCACAGAAGACACCGCTAATGAAGTGTCATCGGTAGTCAGGGGCTGCGTAGGTGCCTCGCTGAGAACCGGAGCACCTATAGTCGGCTTTAGCGTGGTGTCAGAAGCCACGGACCTCGTAAGCCGGTCCTTATCTTTGCGTCTTACTCAAAACTGGAATCTGATTATCCGACATAATGTAATTAAACTTTTTGCCAAAATAGTGTTGGGCGAACTCCGCCCGACGCTTAATAGTGAGTCTGTTGAATGTAGCACAAAAACGACAGGCCGAGACGTCGTGGTCTGGGCCTAAGCAAGGAATGCAGAGGGAATGGAAATCCTTATGCGGTATTTGATTCCCACATGAAATGCAATTATTAACTTTGTCTGACATCGGTCTGAGGCAAGAAAAGTTTCCCCAACGGGGTACTTAGCTTTCAAGACGACTTCGGTTGAAAAATATTCGTAATCTCAGGAGCTGGCAGACTGGCACTTGCGAACTGCTTCTGCTTCAGGCACCGCGCAGCAAGAAAGACTGAAGAAAATGGCGTCGGCTGGTTCTTTTATACCCCTGTCGCACTGACGTCAGGGAAGAAGCGACATCCGACGCCGGGCCTAGACTTTGGAATTCGGCTGACCGAGGACCCGCCTCACGGCAGGAAAACCCATCTGTTATGACTGCAGCTGTATGCACGATGAACATCTGCAGATTAACCCACAAGCCTGACCATTCACAATTCTGGAAAAAAAAAAAAGTTGCATGTTATTTTTCCCACACTTGTTTACAATCATTGTCAGAAAGAGGAGCAAGCTGAAGACCTGTGAAGCTACATCCACCAATATTGACAGCACTGGGAGAAGGTTCTGGAAATTCCATTTGTATTTTGAGAGACTAAAACCTCAGTGTTCTACTGAAGATATTCTGGAAATACTCGAGAAACAGAATCCCTCACAGGGAAATTTAAATTCCATGTGCTGGTTCAGAAAACAGAGGAGAAAACCTTGCATCTGTCCATTTTCCCACCCAGGTTCACAAACCACCATAAAAGATGGATCAGCAGCCTGAACAAGACCCCAAGTCAGACCTAACTGCTGTCTAGGAGGAATATGTGCAAGAGTAGACAAATGTTTTTAGATTTCAGTTTCATTTTGACAGGAAAAGTGGGGCAAACAGGTAGCAGCAGTAGTTTATCCACAGATGGGCACAACATTCTAACAAAACAGGGAAACCTCCCCTGCCCCTTCTCCCAAGGCTTACAAGAGCGTCTTTCCTAAGAGACGCACAGGATGCAGCTAATGTCCATTCCATATGGGCTGCAAGTGGTACACCTCAGGAAGCCAGGGAAAAATTGGGTTTGTGGAACCAACTTTGCTGTCACCCACTTGCAGTTGAGGCAAACTGTCAGCCTGATGCAGTATTAAAGGCTGTTTTTGCTTAACCTTTCTGAAGCTCAGACAGCGGGAATTTGTTCCATGATCAACTCACGACCTCTTTCCTGGGAAAGAATAGCAGCAACAACTGACTAACACCAGTGTACAAAAGTTACGGTGACAGAAAACCAACAAAAAGCACTTAACACTATGCCAGCCCCTAGAGAAAGTAAAATTTCTCAAAAAAAAAAAGGTTGTTACTTCACTTTTAAAATAGGACACACAAGTGCATCATTTAGAAGTATTAGTCTCAACTGTCTTAAAAAACAGTATGCTTAGTTTTAAATTAAACTTTCTGTAGAGGGAAGTGATAAAACTGCAACAAAAAGGAAAAACAGCTCTTCTCCAAATGGAAGTTAAGGAACAGAAGCAGACCAGTGATCCTAAAAAGCTTTGAACACACACTTTGATAAGAGTAAAGACCTGAATGGCTTCACATTCAGACTTTAGTCAGCTCAAGCAGCCTGACAGTTTGGGCACATAAAAGGTACCATGGAACTTTGAAAGCTGGCCAGCTGTTACAGCCTTGGCAAGATATAACCCGTAACACTAAAGCTACTGCAGCAGCGTATTCAATCGGATCATAAACATAAGGGCAAGCAGTCAGCAGGCCGGAAGCCAGACACTGAGAGTGAAAAGAGCAAACTCTCTGAACTGCAGTCCACCTGACAAGGGTAATGGCCTCACAACTGGGTACTCAAGAGATGCAACGCAAGCCCTAAGAGAAAGTGTGGAGGGTGACCAGCCAAGCTGATGCAAAAGCATTAGATAAAACTGGAGGTGGCTCAATTAATAAGCATATTAAAGTTTTGACTCTGGGAGATCCACCTGACTTTGGGGGGGGGGTCTTAAAAGGATACTAGAGTGGGGCATGGTGCAAGAGGATACACTATCTGGGGGGCTCAGTAGAAAAAAATTGCTCCAGCCTTACACCACCACCACAGGTTCAACTGCTAATGAAGAGGAAGAGGAAAGAAACTACATTAACAATTCCTTCAGTTTTCCAATAAACAGAGTACGCACTCTGATCAAGAGATGGTTTCTTATAAGCTTTTAGCATTCCTATAACAGGAATGATAAATATGTGCAAGCAGTTTACCCGGACATAAAAGAACTTCCAGAAAGTTAAGCAACCATAACTAGTGATGCACCCTTAAATATTTAAAGAACTTAAATCCAAGCATTTAAGGTTTACCAAAGTTTTCACCAAAACACTCAGGGAACATCACAAAGCACAAGATCCAGCTTCCTAAAGCTGTGCATTTCTTACTTTATATGCTTAACAAAATGTCAGACTAGAATGCAGTTTGATAAAAAGGTTTGGAAAACCTTTATAAGCTGTAATGGTCAACCTGGTGAACATATACCGGGTAGAAGCTGTATGAAAGGCATCAACTAACATGAAGTTGTATGAAAGGCATCAACTAACATGCAAAAATTGTGCTTAATATCAGCACAGATTTTGTCAGATGAACTGTCTTTTCACTTGTTCCTTGCATAATGGCAGTTGCACTATTCAGATGCTGAATACATCCAATGTGTTAACTTGGCACCAAAATTCACTGCCCAAACATCTAGACAAACTGGTCACATTTTGCTCAACATTTTATAATCTGATTAACAAATTTTGCCAGATACACCATTCATATGTAAAAGACAACGAGCTGCACATGCTTCACTCAAGAGGTAGCAGATCACTTCTTAGTAATCTTCTCCACCTTACTGGTGCACAAGCAAAAAAATTAGCAAGGAGGGAACACACACACCCAGCACTAGCCTCATTAAAGTTACCATTTTCAAAGTATCTACATTGCTTTGTAAAGAAAATCGCCACTGTAGACAAAAACGGTAAAGTGGGCATGCTGACCTGGCTTGATTCAGCCCACAATGGTCAGTTTACTTCCATGAAAGCACAACTGTCCAGCTTTCAACACACAGTCCTGGTGGTCTTGACAAGTAGTCACATTTTTAACACTTAAGTGAGTGAAAAGAATAAAGACCTTAGTGGGAACATTTTTTGCAGAATCCCTAGCAGGCAATCACAACCATGATTTTTCAAAAGGTGCTAAACAATTCTGTTAAGTGGAAGTCTTCAAAACATATTTCAGTACCTGTAATAGTTCCATGTACTTGTGTTCCATTTTTCAGCTCAATAGTCACAGTCTCATGACTCAGTTTCATTAAAAATCTGTGGAGAAAGGTACATTATATCAAAAAAAGCTCCAGAAGTGCATCTTACAGGGTATTTTGCATCAATTATTCATTTTACATAATCTGGATTAGCTACTTTTGAAGTGTCAAACTACCCCAATTAACACCGAAGACAAATGCAAAAATTTACTGGCAATCAGGGAGGATTAATAACCCATTCACACCCGTCTGCCATTTTTAGTTCATCACACATCCATGCAGTATTTTCAGTGGGTTACAACTGTACACAGCAGTTCATTTTACTTTAATCTTCACTACTAACATAGCATCCCCTCAGTCACTTTCTTGGCTACAGGACTTACTCCACACATACAGAACTGAAATCCATTCCACACCCAAAATCTAGTTCTTACTTGTGTCTTTCGGCTTTTCCCCGGTTAGGGGTCGCCACAGCAGAACTCCTGTCTGCTAATGATTGGTAGTTGATTTTTACAAGCCGAGTTACCAGCCCTGACGCACAACCTTCAACGAAGGTACGCCCATTCATGCATGCCTCCACGCAGAAGACGCTCTAGCTGAGGATCGAACCGGACAGCATCTTATTGTGAGGAGATAATGCTACCGCAGCAAGAGTTATTATTGGAAATAAAATTTCATGCCTGTTAACTGTGATCTAAGGGCCTAGTAATACAGTGGATGACATTCTTGCAGACAAGAAAACGTAGGCTTGAAAATTTTTTGCAACACACTTCAAGAAGCTCTTCAGAGATCATACTTCAAGCTGTTTAACAGGTATGCATAGCACAAAAAATTATCCAGAAAACAAGGTCAGCATCACAGCAAATTACTTTTGCACAGCAATGAAAGTTGAACTTCGTTACCCAAAGCCTAGAAAGGAAATAAATGGCATTTGTTTATGCCGTCTTACGGATTAACAAATTTACAGCCAAATAGCTGAATTAAACTCCAAAAGGGTAAACACATCTGCAAAAATCTAACAGATGGGTGACCAGCAAAATATGCCCAAACAATGTTATCCAAAACTGGAACAGTCTAAAAAAAAATTAAAAATATTGGCAGAGTAATTTTATCAATGTTCAGCATTGAAACTACTATACATAAAACATATAGCTTTCTCCAATTTATCCTATGTACAGATGTGTACATAAATAGTGGATATAAAAAAAAGTGTACACACCCCTGTCCAAGTTGTGATCTTTTAAAAATGAGACCACGATAAATTTCAAAACTTTTTCTCCTTTTAATGTGACCTACAAATGTGCATACCCTTAAATACTTTGCTGAAGCACATTTGGGTAGGAGTCTATAGCATGGCACATCTTGACCTGTCAATATTCTCCCACTCTTCCTTGCAAAAGCGCTCCAAATCTGTCAGATTGAGAGGGCATCTCTTGTGCACAGCCCTCTTCAGGTCACCCCACAGACTTGTCTATTGGATTTAGGCCTGGGCTCTGGCGGGGCTATTCCAAAACTTTTATTTTTCTTCTGGTGAAGCCAGTCTTTTGTTGATTTGGATGTATGCTTGGAGTAATTGTCGTGCTGAAAGGTAAAACTTCAGCTTTCTAGCAGACGCCTGAAGGTTTTGGGCCAAAAGTGACTGCTATTTGGAACTTTCATAAAATTCCCTCCACCTTGACTAAAGCCCCAGTTCCAGCTGAAGAAAAACAACCCCAAAGCATGACACTATCACCACCATACTTCACTGTGGGGATGGTATTATTTTGGTGATGCAAAACTGTTTTAGCGCCACATGTACCTTTTGGCATTGTGGCCAGAAAGATCAACCTTGGTCTCACCAGACCAGAACACATTTTCTCCACATGCTTTTGACCTGATGTATCTTTTAAAAATTTTAGCCGGGCCTGGATGTTTTTCTGTGCAAGAGGCTACCTCATAGTCCAGACATATAGAAAATACGGGAGATTGTTGTCACATGTAGTACACAACCAATACTTGCCACAAATTTGGGCAGCTACTTCAGTGCTGCTGTAGATCTCTTGGCAGCCTCCCTGATCAGTTTTAGTCTTGTCATCAAGTTTGCAGGGACATCCAGTTCTTTGCAACGTCACGTTGTCCCATATTTTCTCCACTTTTTGATGACCGTCTTCATTGCTTTTCACATACCGTGGATGTGTTTTTGTACCCGTCTGACGGATACCTTTCAATGATGAAATTCCTTTGATGTTTTGTATGCTCTCTGGGAAGGATGGCTTTTGTTGTAGCAGGCAACTGAGTAAATATCAGGAAAATCCTACTAGGATAGCTGAACTTTATTTGGGGTTGTTGGTCTTTCTTTTCCCGGTTAGGGGTCGCCACAGCAGAACCCCAGTCCGCTAACGATTGGCAGTTTTTTATGAGTTGCCAGCCCGACGTCCAACCTTCAATGAAGGCATGCCCATTCAACGGTCTTTCAAACACCCACTCGACCGCGGGGATGACATGCAAACTCCACACAGAAGGCACTCCCAACCCAAGCAGTGAATCGAACGGGAGAACCTTGCTGTGAAACGCTACCGCTGCACCACTTGTTAATTTGGGTTAGAGTCTCTAATTGATGGCAGATGTGCACCCAAGACTGAATGCTGTAATTTAATCAAAAGGTGTTTCAACAAAGCATTAGTAAGGGTGTGCACACTTATGCAACCAGCTTCATTGTAGGTTTTTATTTTTTTTTATACCCCCCCCCCCCCAAACAGATTTGTTTTACAATTGAATTGTACAGGTTATAAGTCGCATTAAAGGTGGGAAAAGTTTTGAATTTATTTATTTTGGGCTTTTTTATATCACAAAAAATGACTAACAGGGGTGTGTACACTTTTCATATCTACTGTATGCTGTACTTATGGTACGATTTAGAGTGCAATTCACTGCAAGGTCTAACCTCTTGTTTAAGGTAGTTACCAGTGCCACAATGTAAACTTTCCTTCAAACATTTGTTTGTGACCTACTGCATAGCTTTGTAATATCCATAACTTCCCTAGGCAGACCGTAGTAAGGAAAAGCTTAATAACTATAGTCAATACAGATCTTATAAAACTCAAACATGGGCAAGTGATACCTCCTCTGACTTGGGAGAAAGAACATATACAGAACTGGATGCACCACATGCAGTGATAGACACCAGGGAACTCTTGCGCACTTCAGAAAAACATGCAAGTTACCACAGCAACAAATCTTTTACCACAATGCACTGTCGCAACTGTGAAAATCTCTGGGGAAAGTAGAAGAGGAAAAAACCCACAAACGCGCAGACAGGTCTATATTACTTTGCCTGGAACACAGGGGTTAAACTGCACGTTTGATAGTCAGATTAAGTCCAGTTAGTGAACAAAAGCCCTTCTACATCAGCAATGCAAAGATCTTTCAATGACAAAGTTGTTGTCTTTTGGCTTTTCCCAGTTAGGGGTCGCCACAGCAGAACTCCGGCCCGCTAATTGGCAGTAGATTTTCACGAACGCTGAGGTGCCAGCTTGACGTTCAACCTTCAACGAAGGCACACCCATTTACGCATGTCTTTCGAACGCCCACCCAACCGCGGGGAGGACATGCAGACTCCACACAGAAGGCACTCCCCGCACTCCAGCCGAGAATGGTCTACTATTTTAAAACTTAGTAACTTTTGAAGTCTTCGACTGCACAGTCCAGCATTCAGAAATGTAAAGTTACTTTGCCCGTTTTTGTAACAAAGTACAGCAAACCCAGTTAACTGGCAGCCACGGGGATTGGTAGATACCGGATAACTAGTTTCTGGTTGCTTGAGAATTATTATTAAAAACAGGCCTGACTAATACTGTACCATACATTATTTGCTTGGTTTGACTTCTCAGGCTGGAGAGATGGGGAATTTATTCCCATCTTCCTTTTAAAACTTTAAAAAGGTAAGGCACGTTTCTGCAGGGGGGGGGGGTGCAACACATGAACATTGTACTCTTTCCTCAATATTTTGCCGGTTGCTTGAGTTCTGGTTAACAGAGTTTACTTAGAGCCCGCTACTCTCATGCTGGGACCCACTATTCTTGCATCTTTGTTTACATACATTTGCTCATAATTGGGCTCAAAATCCAGATGTGGCTATACCCAGTTGGACTGCAAGGGTAATATCAAGCATTCACCAGCATGTGCCACCCTCCATCCCTGCTCAAAGGGGCATCAGGGTCACCCAGCATCCCCACTTCACAGCGAGTTTCATAAATACTTATGCCACCATTTCTGCATGTTGTTTTTAACTTCACACCCAAGTTATCTACCCTACAAAAACAGAGTCTCCAATCAATTTTAGATCCCACAACCCTTCAACCCTTTTCTGCTCATTAATGCACTCTCCAATAAAACTTTCCACATCAAGATGATTGCGCCAACCATCTGCTATTCAGAATTTCCTCATTACCTCACTCCAAATGTATACAATGTCTACACAAACAAGCTAAAATGGCTTCAGGAAACTCCACTACAGACCCTTCGGTGATCCACCAGTTAACCCAATTATTTAAGACACCACGATTCTTCCCTAAAACTTTCATATCCAAACTGAATTACTCACCTGCAATATACTAGGACACTTCAAAAGGTAGTCAAACGTATTGATTCCCCGCAGCTACGGCACACTCATGTTGAGAAACATTACATGGCTTTTTTGTAAATCTCTTCAAAAAACACAAGACTGCTGCTTCATTAAATTGAAAAACCAGCAACACAGCCAGCCACTAACTCTTGTCACCAGTCTACCATCTCACCAATAACTTAAAATTGCAAACAAGACCCACTCTTCACCCTTAACATTTAGCTAAAACTCTTCAATATTCACTTACAATCTGGTATTTGATACTCCCATGAAGCAAGCTTTCAATTAGCCAACTGTTCCAAAATAGAATTTCCTTACTGGATGCCTGCCAATTTAAATACTTTTAACTGCGCCATTTTTGAATATAAACCAGCAATCACCTGCACATGTACATACACCATACTACTGCTTTACAAAACTACATGCAGTTTTCTATACAATTCTCAAATACATTTGTGCTACCACTGCTGTAAGCTGTCCTTGTTTAAACCCAGGTCACAAAAGAAAAAGGTTGAACCACCTCACTACCTATGCAGTTAACTGAAACAAAGATCACCAAGCCAACAGATATGGGTGGATAAGATATGGGAATGCAGACTATGCAGAATTCTATTACTCATTTTTTTTCTTTTCACCAGTTTCCCTCCTTACCTCCACATTTACGCTTTTCCTTTTCAGTTTTCACTAATTTTTAAATGACCTAATGAAAGCAGCTGTAACATAGGTTGGTACTGAGCTATCTGCCCGAAGGCATATATTAGCCCAGCCATGTTGTGCGGTATTCACCGCCCCTTTAGTAGTTCCCTAGACCCTTGTACTAGCAGCTAGTACCCTTGCCCCTATCTAGTAGGGCTGTTGGTGTGATCCCCGGTGTGAACTTTGTCACCCATCCACTCAAGGTTCCTCTTGGAGAGGAATAGTTAGGGGCTCTGTCTTATGTAGATCGGGACACTGTTCCATAGTAAGGGAAGTCTCTGCAAAGGGAATCTATCGCTCCAGCATGTTCTGTTCATTGTGTTCAGGTTTATATCCCTAGAGCATCGTACATAGTTTTACCTTCTCACTTGTACCTAAAATGTCATCCCTTCACTTCTTACCGTTTCATTAATTTGTTGTAAAATGTTCCCTCAATATTCAGTTAGCCATTTGCCTATTGTACAATCCTTGACAAGGTCACAACCAGACAGTGCTTTCAGGACACACCTCCACTGGGCTGACTTGGTTATCAGGCTAGAATGGAGAAGAGCAACCCCCAAATGTTTATCAGCAGGGGTGAGATGGGATTAGATGGAGTGCAAAACCTCAATGAAGTGACACCCCCCCACTGAGGCCACTCCCATTTCCCACTGTTTTAACCCTCCTGTAGTTGAAAAGTACAGTTTTGTACCTACCATAAATGTAGATGTCCAATAGGTATGCATCTGCAGTCATCACATATGGGTTGTCCTGCCTCAGGCAGCCCTTCGGTCGGCCGGATTCCAAAGTCTGGGTCCGGCGCCGGCTGATATCGCTCCTTCCCCGACATCACAACGCCTGGGGTATAAAAGCGTCAGCCGACACCATGTTCCTCAGTTTTTCTTGCCCCAGATGCCAGGTGCCCTCTAGGAAGGCTAAATTTGGAAAAATGCAGTAAATATATCTATCTCTATCTCTATACACCCCCCCACACACAAAACAAATACATCATAATAGATCCCCCAGCTACCTAATAAAGAGGTAAGCACCCTAGGAGTACCACAGAGGGGAAGGAGGGAGGGTAAACCTGACTGCAGATGCATACCTATCGGACATCTACATTTATGGTAGGTACAAATCTGTACTATGTCCTTCAAGGATGCATCTGCAGTCATCACATATGGGTAGAATACCATAGCCAATCTGGGGTGGGAGGTACTAGGAAAAGGATGGTGTAGCTAAGATACCCTGCAGGACAGCCGAAGCAAAGCCTGCTCTGGATCTGGAATATAAAGGTATATTGTAATGCTTGGCAAATGTATGCACGGAGCTCCATGTGGCAGCTTCTAAAATGTCTTTTGTAGCCACCCCTCTTAAGAAGGCTGCCCTCTTAAGAAGGCTGTGGCTCTCGTAGAATGAGGTCTAATGTTAGCTGGTACAGTCTTTCCATGAAATGAGTAACAAAAGCGAATGCAATTTCCTATCCATTTTGAAATTGTCCGTTTGGAAATTGCTTTTCCTAGAGTACCAGCAGCATAAGCTACCAGCAGCTGGTCAGTTTTTCTGAAACCTTCTGTCCAGGTAGTAGCGCAACTGTCTGTGAATGTCCAGGGTGTGCAGCAGTTTCTCCCCTTTGTTTTGTGGATTTGGGAAGAAGGTAGGCAAGTGAATAGCTTGATTCAATGAAACCCTGGATACCACCTTTGGCATAAAAGTAGGATTAGTTCTTAATGAAACTCTATCCTGATGGAAAATAATAAAGGGCTGAACTGCCATCAGGGCCTGCAATTCCGAAACTCTTCTTGCCGAGGTTACTGCCAGAAGGAAAGCAGTCTTCCATGAGAGGTACTGTAGATCTGCAGATGTCGCATCTAGGCGCTTTGTGGTGTTCCAGATGAGAAATCTTTTCCATTTTGCTGAATATGCCTTCCTTGTGGAAGGGCGGCGAGCTTCCAGAATAATATTCTTTACTCTCTGGGATAGCTTATCCTGAAGAGGAGTCAAGGTATTCTCCAGGCTGTTAGTTGGTCATTAATGGAATAGGAGGGAATGCATACACTGTCAGATTTCTCCAGCTGAAAGAGAGAGCGTCCACTTTCCACGCTTGTAGGTGCTATGTCCTTGAGCAGAATTTCTTTAGTTGATTGTGGGGGGCTGCAAATAGATTTATGTCCGGGCTCCCCCAAAATTGTGTTATATGTTGGAAAATGTCTGGGTGCAGCATCCATGATATTTCTGCTTAAGCTGTCCGCCAGTATATTGTCCTTCCCTGGCACAAACTGAGCTTGTAGCTGTATATTGAGTTTCAAGAAAGATCCCATAGATGCATTGCCAGCCTGCACAGAGGGTAAGAATGGGTACCTCTGTGCTTGTTTATGTACCACATAACTGTGGTGTTGTCTGTCCTTAGTAGATGGTCTTGATGCAGAAAGAGTTTGAAGGCCTCGATTGCATGCATCACTGCTAGCATTTCTTTTTGATTTATGTGCATGTGCAGCTCCTTTCGTGACCACTGTCCTTGGATACCTCTGCCCTCTATGTGTGATCCCCAACATAGGTCTGAAGAGTCTGTTGTAATAGTTTGAGAGGTTTTTGGCTTTGTGAAGGGCAGCCCTCTGTTGGACTGGCTGGCCTGAGCCCACCACAGAAATTCCTTGTGAAGGCATGGGATGAGTGGGATTAAAGTTTCCAAACTGACTGTGCAGAGTCCATAAACTCCTTAGGTACCACTGTAGCTTTCTCATGTAGCCTTACTTGTGGAATAAAAAAAGAATACAGGATGCCATGTAACCCAGGGCCTGCAGGATTTTCCTTGCAGTCAGCAGAGTTTGTCTTGTCAGATTCTTGAAGTAATCCGGTAGTTGACTGTTTTTCTTCTGTGAGATAAGCCATTTGGGTGGTTATATCTAGATCCGCACCCAGAAAGGTTATTCTTTGGGATGGAACAAGTCTTGATTTGTGCATGTTGACTGTATATCCCAAGGCCTGTAAAAGATTGATGGCATAATTTAAGTCCTTTATCAGAGTTTGTTGGTTGTCCGCTTGTATAAGGCAGTCGTCAAGATATGGGTAGATTTGAATCCCCTGGAGTCTGCAGTGTGCTATTACTGATGCCAGGCATTTCGTGAATACTCTGGGCGCAGTAGATAAGCCAAAGGGCAATGCTGAGAATTGATAATGCTTTGACCCTGCAAGAAATCTGAGGTATCTTCTGCAACTTTGTCTGATAGGGACATGCAGGTATGCCTCCTTGAGGTCTAGAGTAACCAGCCAAGACCCCTTACCCAGCATGGGAAGGAGTTGCTGTAGAGTCAGCATTTTGAATTTTGGCACAATGAGATAAGTAATCAGTACGGACAAGTCGAGAATAGGTCTCCATTGATGCTCTTTTCTTGGAACAAGGAATAGTCTGGAGTAAAATCCTTGGCCTTGTTCTGAAATAGGAACTCTTTCTATGGCTTTCATTTGAAGTAAGTTTGAGATTCGTTTCAAAGTCTCTGTCCTTTGTTTTGGTGGCAGGCCTGGTATGCCTTTTCTTTTTGGCAATGTGTGGAAATGGAACCTGTACCCGTTGTCTATTATTTGGAGTGTCCATTTGTCTCTTGTAATGTTGTGCCAGTTTGAGAATAAAGAAAGCTTTCCGCCCAAAGGTGCTTCTAATTGAGCCCTGGTTGGCGGAGTCAAAGCAGAGTCATTAAGTTTGTCCTTGTGCAGCAGTTGCAGATCCTGAACTGCCTGTCTGGATTGGAGGTTGCCATTGACTGCCTCTGTAGGAGCCCCTAGCTTGGCCCCTACCTCTGGAACACCTGTTTCTGCCCCTTTGAAATCTTTGTGTCCGGAAAGGACCAATTCTTGGAAGGCCAGTTTCTGCTAAATCTAGGTGGTTGGACTTGAAGAAAATCTTTAACTGTTTGTACAGATTTTGCCCTTTCCTCAAATTTCTTTAGGACGTCTTGAGCAGTGGAACCGAATAACTTTTGCTTTTCCAGTGGAGCTTTTCCTTCAGCCAAGCATGCCTGCATATGACAACACCTGTCATTGCGGACCTACATGAAGCTTCCAATGCATCATAACCACACTGCAAGAAATGGTTGCTAACCTGCCGGGAATTATGTACCAGATCCTGAAGGGATTTACGGTCAAGGGGTTCAGAAGACGACAATTTCTTATGCATTTCTTCTAACAAATACTCTTGATACTGTATCATGTGAAATTGACAATTTAATGCCCTCGTAGCAAGAGTGGCAGAAGTATACAATTTTTTACTCCATCTCTCTAATGCCCTGGACTCCTTTGCAGAGGGGAGTGGGTTCTTAGTAGAAACAGCTGCAACCCCTTTAGGGCCCTGTTAAATAGATTCAGGGGCAGCATAGTGGGCCTTATAAAGAAAATTGTGTGTGTCCGGGACCCTGTAATACCTATCAGGCTTAACAGGAGCCGGAGGCAGAGTGTCAGGGGTCATACTAGAGGCAGAATATACATCAATCACATTTAAAACAGGAGGAATAGCCAAAGGTCTATGCTGAGGTAAATGAAGAAAAGTTCTTAGTCTTTTCCTGGAATCAGAATATTCCTGGCCCTGCCATTTGAAATGCTCTCTCAGTGTGAAGGGTCTCCCCAAAGGAAAGCTCTTCAGGAGGGGAGGTTGAGGGAATAGATTCCTCTGCATCTGAATCCTCGTAGGCAGAGTAAGCCTCCTCCTGGTAGTCAGTGATCCGAGCCAACAGAGGCCTCCTCTGAGGAAAGCGGATCAGGGGGACCCATCCTGGGCCTTTTGTCTAGAGGGGGTTGGGAGCCCTTGCCCGGATGAGGCTGAGAGCCCCTAATTAAGGAGATCAGGTCCTCTGCCAAAGTTAAAATCAGTGAACTAGAAGAAGGTCCCTGAGGAATAACTCTGGGAGGCATGGTTTTAGTGCGTTTTGCAGCTTTAGCCCTGCTGAAGGCCTTAATAGACATGGATGCAGGAGGCCTGGCTGCATCACGTGCTGGTGTAGCTTTATCTAAAGGTATGGTGTCGGAAGATTCCAATAAACCAGTTTCGGAAGGCATTTCTGTAACCGACTCGGTAGGAGCCTCCGGGACCGAGGCTGTCGGTTGTATTTCTTCGGAAGTTCCAAGGACTCTGTCTCAGCCGAAACAGACACTCGTGGTAGGCCTAGCCACGGTTTCAGCCGAAACCGCGGGCCACGTGTGTCAGTCCTTGTCTTTCCGTCTCTTAATTAAATGCGATGTCAGGGTTTCCGACTGCATTTTGTAAGCAAAACTATCCCCCAAAAACTCTTCTGCGAACTCCGACCAATGTCTAAGAGTGCGTCGGTTGAAAGAAGCGCAGGCAGAGCAGGCCGAGACGTCGTGGTCTGGGCCTAAGCAAGAAGACAATAAGAGTGGAAATCCTTAGGAGGTATTTGTTTCCCACAAGTTAAACAATTATTAACTTTTTCTGACATCGGCTGAGGCAAGAAAGAGTCCCCAACGGGGTACTTAGCTTTTGAAGTCTTCGGATAGCGAAATTACAGGAGCTGGCCGACCGGCATTTGCGAACTGCTTCGGGCACCACGCGGCAAGAAAGACTGAGGAACATGGAGTCGGCTGACGCTTTTATACCCCAGGCGTTGTGATGTCGGGGAAGAAGCGACATCAGCCAACGCCGGACCCAGACTTTGGAATCCGGCCGACCGAAGGGCTGCCTGAGGCAGGACAACCCATATGTGATGACTGCAGATGCATCCTTGAAGGACATCTCATCATACTAACGCACTGCTGATTCAAACCATACAACCGTACTGTAAGCAACCTCAGCCATTTATAAAGCTCTCTGTTAAGATAAATCGTATAACAGTGCATGTTTTATAAACCTGTTCGCTCATTTGAGACTACACACTTCATTATTGCATATTACTTGCATTTGTTTACAGAGGCAGAACACTGATCATAACTGACCACTTGCAGACTCAGTCCTGATGACAGTAACAGTAAAGATTAGATGCACAATACAGTGGTAAGACTAATAAAATTACACCTGTATAAACATACATTCATCAAGATCATGAGTATACAATGCATTATATAGATATTACTACTGGTAAGGTAAATACGGTCCACCCAAAAGAACAGTGTACACAAGTTTAGCAGTGGAGAGTAAAAACAGCAAAATACTGAAAGTTGCAATAGAAGGTCTGGCAGGAGAAGTGGACATTATATACAGCAGGAAAGAACAGGGCAAACGTGGAAACCGTGGGTATGAGTTCATGTGCTGAAGAGGTTAGGAGATGCAGCAAAGGTTCAGAGGTAAAATATAAATTAGTGTTGGGTGACACAGTCTATGTTGCAACAAATGCACTTGTATATCTAGCTGTCAAACATTCTTTTCAGGGTTGACACAAATTGGTTGCATGACCAGACCAGTGATCTCCAGTTAAATTCAAATGAATAAATCGTTGAGGGACAACAAAACAGTCAAGACACTATATGCCCAGAGTTCCCTCACTAAGCTCCCTTAATTTTCCTTGATTTTCTCATTCTGGAAATCACTTAAACACAAGGTCATAACACACTTGTGTTCATTTCTGTGTAAAAACTGTAGAAATACTAATCAAATACTCAACTGACTAACCACTTGAAAACCACCCAATAAAAGGGACTAATCTCCAACTTTCCCCAAAATGTACATGGTGTAAATACAGAGTTGCTTGTTTAGTGATGAAGTAAATGAATAGTGATGGAAAATTCTATACTACAAACAAAGAGACTCAAACGTCTCCCTAAACAGGTTTGCACACGTGCTTTGTAAATGAAAAGCAAAACAGTGCAAGAAACTTGTGTGTGAAGATTTTCAGTCCATATATCTGTAATCACTGTATATTATCGGATCAGAGAATAGTAGAAGTAGCAAACAAAAAGTAGTCTTAAGTCAAAAAATATTTAATTTGAAATACTGTACAGAATTATTTGAAAGTAATCCAAGCAAATATATATATATATATATATATATATATATATATATATATATATATGTGTGTGTGTACGACTTCTTCAGGTCTGTGTAGAAGAACCCTAACAATCTATAGAATATTATTGTATAATTAGTGTTATTAGATCATTTTGAATAAAAGTGGAAAAAGAAAACAAAGTATGATGGAAACACACACTTCAATTAAAAATGAGTTAACATGGTATTTAAAACAAACTGGTAGAATAAAATAAGTCATGTAAACAATGTGGCAATTTTCTTAAGTTCCTGTATACTTTTAATTGACTGCAACACAGCAAATCTTCATTCCGGTGCACAAGGGTGGCCTCTAGTGACTCAAAAAGTTATAGACCTATTAGTCTGACCAATATAATCCATAAAACCAGAGACATTGTCAGATGTTATATACAGACAAATCTGCAAACACTGGTGCTTAGACTGTCTGGGTTTGTCAAGGAGCGGTCATGCTCGCTAAACTTTTTAGGTTCATAGGTAGGTACTAGGCTATTGGCCAAAGGGCCTATGCAAGCCTAGCCAACATGGCTTACGTCACCAAAGAAAGTTATTTTCCTGTGCCACTGTTGAGCAGAGACACAGAAGTGATCCCCGGGGTGTATTTTGTGTATTTCCTATTTCCCATCCAATCAAGATTTTTCTTGGAGTGCTAATGAAGAACTTAGCTTGACCTAGATGGGTAGCCTGTTCCAGAGTATGGGAAGTCTCTGGGATAGGAATCTATCCCTCCAGCATGTCCTGTTTATTGCGGTGACAAGGTTTAGGTCCCTAGAGCGTGTAGCTCGGAGGGACTGGGATTTCTTTAGGTGTAGCATGTCCAACAGATCTGGGTTTGACATAGCTTTATATGTTAGGCAAAGATAACCTCTGAGGAGGCGATATGCTACGGAGTAAAGCTGGAGTTTGAGGCGGTCAGTGTAGGGCATTTGTTTGAGTCCAGTAATCCTCTTTGTGAGGTACTTCTGTGGCCTTTCCAGCTGCAGCAGATGTCTTGAGGTACATTCCAAAAGGGGCGTTTTACTCTATAGTGGGTACAATGAGTGATGAGTAGAGGGTAACGATGACCTCTTTTCCTGGACGAGAACCCTTTTATGATGAGGTGTGCCACGTAGAAGGACTTCCTGACTACTGTGGCGATGTGACTATGTCCACCTGGGTCCCAAGGTCTCATCACGCATTTGGTGTTAAGTAGATTGCTGCCTATGTGGTAGTTCATGGGTACAGAGTTTTTACCAAGGGGATGACACTGCACTTTTTGGCATTGAGCTTGAGGCCATGGCTCTGACACCAGGCATCTGTCTCAGAGAGGACTTCTGTAGGATGTTCACATCATTTGGGGACTTTACTATGGCTCCTAGTTTGCAGTCATCTGCGGACTTAGCCAGAGGCCCTCTGTGTTTGGTATCTACTTCTCTGAAGTACAGGCTAACAGGAGCGGCCCCAGGACGGAACCCTGTGGTACTCCACTTGTCACTGGTTTGAGGTCAGATTTGGAGTCTGCAATTTTTAGTGTGGGTTCTGTCAGTGAGCCAGTTGGCAACCCATCTTGTGACGTAATTGCCAGTTCCTTGCTAAAGTGGTTATAAAGGAAATATGATAAACAAAGTGAGGAGAATTGTCAGATATTTCATGGTCTCGCTGAGTGACTGTTCTGCCTGACTGGGGTCGCCACAGAGGATCACCTGTCTGCTGAAAATAAAAATTACATGAGGAAAAAAAAAAGAATTTACTGTATAAGAAGTGGATCTGGCTACTACCTGTTCTGCAGGTGCATTTAAAGATAAAGAACCCTACGTGACGTGAAGGCAGGCATCAGTAGTTTGCAGAAGCTGCTCACAGTTCTGGTTCTGAGGAAGTCTGATGTATTGCAGACGAAAGCGCTTAACCACTCGTTTTGTGCTCTGTCAAACTTTTTTGTACGGAATAAATTGAAGATTTCAGTTATTTGGCTGTCCGAGCTTTTGTGGGGACGTGGTGTTGACGACATCATCGGTTTACTGTTTCTGAGTTCTATCTGGACTTCACTGAGGCATTCGACACTATTCCCCACTTGTGCATAACTGAAAAGTTACAAAAAATACAAATAACCCACATGCCACACACTGGGCACCCAAATGTCTTTCACTACGTATGCAAGACATACAAGGTGACTTCACCTCCACTAAAAGTGGAGACAACTGGAGTCCCCCGGGTATCAGTACAGAGTCTGCTTCTGTTTGGCATTTACTTCTCAGATACATACCTTTTGTATTTCATGGGTAAGATGACAGTTTGTGAGCAAGCTCAGGGACAGCGACAGATTCTTCCAATACAGATACCCTGTAGGATAACCTCCTACAAATGAACAACATGTTAAGACGAATAAGCTCAAACTAAATGGGAGAAAAAAAAAAGCAAACAAGGTTGACAACACGCCTCAAGGTAGAAACAGAAAGTAATAGTGATAGTGATCCGGTCTAACAACTGTTAAGGTGTTTACCCCAAACACAAGTTACATGGGTTGAGTCTCGCCTCGGTGAAAAATTGGCTAAGCTTAAAATGGCCTGCAAGAGCAGGTAACCTAGTACTTACCCATGAACCCATGTTCACCCATATTTAGGAAGTCCATTTTATGTAGCAAAATTTATAAGTAAGGCACTACATCAGGTCCAAGAAGGCTATTCTCCCTCTGTAAACTGGCCCTTATACCAATCACCAAAAACAATGCTCCCTTTGGTATACAGCTGCAAAGGCTTATGCCTCAACTTGATTATCCACAGAAATTCCTCACCTGAAAAGCTTAAGGAGTCCAGCACATTAATAAGGAGGATCACTTTAGGAGACTGAGAACAGGGAGTGATTTATAGACTGAAAAGGGGTGACCTACACCTAGCCTTAAAGGCCCTCCTCAGTCCCCATACTGATGACCCTGCTCTACAGCCATAAAAACAGACATCAGCTCAAAGGATTTCACACCTTTGTAGTAATCTAAACAAAGCATGATGACACAAGATAACATCTACTGCTCTGAAACAAGATTCCCATCTTTGTACAACAAAGTACTTCCCCCTACTCCATCTAAGCAAATGGATGGGAAACAGAATATTTAACCCCACGAACCCATGTGTGCCATATAACTAACTTAAACATTCCCAATCTATAAAAAGAACAAACAGCATTTGAGAATTCTCCTTGGCTAGGCTTAAGGCACACAGTCCATTAGAAACGTTCGGCCTAACCATTTCATATGTCTAGGAAGGTACATCCAAAAGGGGACATTGTAGTCGTCTTGTTACAGCTACATAACCTGGGCCTTTAGGCATTATGTGCGCTAAATAAAACATTTCTGTTGCACGGTGGTCCAAAGGAGAAAATAATCCAGCTTCCAAGCTCCCCATCATTTTGGAATAAGATGCTCACTATATTGAATGGCTGAGAAAGAAAATTTCTCCAAGTTTAACACCACTCTTCGCACAGTTTTAGCCCTTTTCCTGTACACCAATTGTTAGTCCCTATTGTAAAGGACTGGAAAAGTCCAAATTCTGATCAAGGCTAGGAAAGTCCATGTCAAAAAGAAGCACTGTCAGTACTGAGCCCCAGGGACACCACAGGTTACCTTCATTCTTTTGAGGGCACACATGCCATCTTTACTATACAGGTTCAGTCATTTTAGCAAGATGGCCGTCTACCTCAACACATATGGATGGAGCCAAACATTTTGACATGTCAGGAAAGTATGACCTGCATCCATAGACTAATGGGTGATTTCAACTACCCTGCCATTAATTGGAAAAATTACTCTGGTACCAACTCCTTTTCCCAACGGTCCTTGGAATTCATAAATTCCAATGCCCTGGATCAACTAATCCACTGTCCCACCAGGGGCTCCAACATCCTAGACCTGGTAATTACCAACATGGGAGATAGATGCTCCACACCAGTGGTCACCCCCTCACTGGTCAGGTCTGACCATATGCAAATCACCCGTCATCCACATCTCACCCCCACCCCCCAGTAAGGAAACCTCCTTAAAAAAATTCTCCAAAGCCAACTTCATGCTACGGAAGTCAGAAGTGACAAACTTTCACAACACCCACACAGACGGGATCTGGAAGTCAGACTGCAGAATCCTACACTAAGGCACTCTACGAGCACATCCACTCGTGCATGAATCGTGCCATCCCAAATAGAACCAAAGATGCCAAAAAAGGAAGCCAATCTGGTGGTCCCCTGCTGTAAACAAACTATACAACAGAAGAAAGAAACTGTTGCAGAAAAGAGGAAAATCCCAGGATGCAAAAAACTCCCTCACCAGCCTAAGTAAGAAGCTGAGATCCCTCAAAATCCACAAAAGTTAGTTATGGAAATAAAATTGCCAAAGATTCCAAAGACAACCACAAGGCATTCTATAGTTATATGTCAAGAATCTAAATGGCAATGTTCAGATCTGCTCTGACCTACAACAAAATGGCATTAAATATACTGATCCCAAGGATATTGCCAATATCCTGGTAGATCTACTTAGTGCCAACTTCACCTCTCACTCCCTAAAAGGGCCCATCTCAATACCAAAAGATTGCAAAATTCTTATAATCACGGCCACACAGGTAGAAAATACACTCTCCAAAGCTAAGAATACATCATCCATGGGACCAGATGACACCCCAGGCTGCGTACTACATGAACTACACAATGAACTGGCACCTCACCTACGCGTCATGTTTAATCATAGCCTTACATCAGGCTTCGTGCCGCACGGCTACAGTTATCCCACTCCACAAGGGAGGATCTGCCTTGGATCCCGGGAACTACCGTCTCAGTCTGACAAGCCTGATCTGCAAGGGCATGGAACACATTATCATGGAACTTATAAACAAAAACATTGGCAACCTTCAAACACTGGACCCCACCCAGTTTGGGTTTGTGAAGGGCTGACCCTGTCTCCTGGATCTGACTGACCTCTTCGAATCAGTCTCCAGAGCTGTGGACGAGGATAAGGCATTCCACACAGCTTATCTGGACCTCGCCAAGGCCTTCGACACCACCCCCCACTCTGGAATCATAAATAAACTTACTAAGCTGGGCATAAATCCCTACGTCACTCGATGGGTTGCCAACTGGCTTACTGACAGAACCCACACTGTAAAAGTAGCAGACTCCAAATCCAGCTCCAGACAAGTAGAGTACCTCAGGGTTCAGTCCTGGGACCACTCTTGTTTGGCATCTACTTCTCTGAAATATAGGCCAACACCAAGTTCGCAGATGACTGCAAACTGGGAGCCATTACTGAATCCCCAAATGATGTGGATATTCTACAAAAGGGCCTAACAGAAACAGATGCCTGGTGCCAGAGCCATGGGCTCAAGCTTAATGCCAAGAAATTTATAGTTACCCCCCTTTGGAAAACAACATGTACCCATGAATTCCCACACAGGTGGCAGGACACTAAACATCGAAAGTGTGATGAGAGACTTGGGAACACAGGTGGACAGTGGTCTCACTTTCGATAACCACATCG
This sequence comes from Protopterus annectens, assembly GCF_019279795.1. Lineage (NCBI taxonomy): Eukaryota > Metazoa > Chordata > Ceratodontiformes > Protopteridae > Protopterus > Protopterus annectens. Next base: position 178,618,147 of record NC_056731.1, on the reverse strand, counting down.
CCACAACAAGTCAGGAAATCCTTCTATGTGGCACACCTCATCACTAAGGGCTTTTCATCCAGAAAAAAAAGGAGGTCGTTGTCCCACTGTACTCAATCATTAGACCCATTAGAGTAGAATGCCCAGTTTGGTACCTCACAAGACATCTGCAACAGCTGGAAAGGCCACAGAAATACCTCACTAAAAGAATCACAGGCCTAAAGCAGATGCCATATGCTGACAGTCAAAAAAAAAAAAACTCCAGCTATACTCTGTGGCATATAGTCTACTCAGAGGCGATCTTTGCTTAACATACAAGGCCATGCCAAACCCCGAGCTGTTGGACATGCTTCACTAAGAAATCCCAATCCCTCAGAGCCACACGCTCCAGGGATCTAAACCTTGTCATCACAATGAACAAAACATGCTGGAGGGATAGGTTCCTGACCCAGAGACTCCCCATACATGTCAAGCAGAGCACCTCATTGGCCCTCTTCACAAGGAACCTTGATGATTGGATGGGAGACGGGAAATTCACCCCGGGGATCATGTCAGTCGCCCTGCTAGACAGGGATCCAGAGAATAAATATTGTGGGAAAAAATATCCAGGGAATTGTTATGGCTAGGCTTGCATAGTACCAACCTATGGGCACACCTCAGTACAATGATTTGTTCATTAAAAGTATATCTACGGCACTTAGGAGGTTCATAGGTTAGTACTAGGCTAACTGCCCTTGTGGACCATTTTAAGCCTAGCCAGTTACCCCATGTGAGAAATAAACCCTGCACCTTGTGTCTGCAAGGTAAACACCTTAACCATTATGCCAACCTCCCACCAAAAGCCACAATGTCAATACACGTTAAGGTATTTAGCTTCTTCATGCTGTCAGCATGGGGTACAATACCAAATGCTTTGGCCAGTTCCAAATAAGCTATGTGAACAGAAACACTGAATGCAGCCTGTATGACCTTCAAAAAAATTAAGCTAAGTAGGGATGATCTTCCCTTTGTTGAAGGGTTCCAGTCCAATAGGATATTTGGCATCACATGAAGTCAGACATGGAATGCGACTCCCCAATGCCAACATACCTTGGGGTATTTGCTATCAGCATAGGGTACAATGCCAAATACTTTGACCTGTTCCAAAGAAGTTGTGTGAACAGAATGAACACTATACAGCCTGAATGACCTTCCAAAAATTAGACTAAGTAGGCAAGATCTCCCGCTGACAAGAGGGAGGAGTTATACCCGAATAGAATTTTTGCCATCACTATATGTGAAGTCAGACAAGTTTTCCACGACTCCATAAACCATAATGAAAAAAATATGAAAACCAGCGTGGCACAAGATACAAATGTTCAATTCTACTACAAACGCAGGCTAAAAGGCTGCCAAATTATTAATTTAATGCACCCAAAAGCAATTGCCCCATAAACAGACTTCAGACTACTGACCCTACTACTCTCTCTGGAAACTATGGGACACCGTTCCACAAAGGTATCACTACAGTTCCACGCACTTCGGGGAGAAAGCCTGTAGCTCAGGTTAATCACAAGGTAGTGTCAAGTAAATTACCACGGCCTCATAATTATTTGGCTTCATAAAACTACTTCCATAGGTATTTAGTATTGCATACTTTCATGTATCCTAGGAGTTACTACTCTTTACTACTAATTAACAAATCCACCTTGCTGTGTAGTGGTCCTCTCCACAAAAACATAATTGTCTTTAATAAAAAATTTAGTTTCTAATATCTGGGGAATTTATTACATCCTGTTATGGTGTACGACTTGACAGGCACTCGCAGCACTGTATAATTGTTTAAAGATAGCATCTACTGACTGTACAGAACATACACTGCCACAGTTGCACAAATTGACAGCTCTTGGAATTACTACCCCCAATCAAGTCTTTGACACTACCGCTCAACCTTTCGGAGCAAAAAAATTGGACAAAGCCTAAAGTGATTGGGGGGGGAGCAAATAGGGACAGATTTTAAATATTGCTCTTACAAACTTCAAAAATTGATAGAATAGGTTTTGCATTAGCATGACTTTTCTGAAGGATGTGGAGTTTCACTTAAATTAATGACTTCAATCCTCAGCTACTTGCCAGAAAGTTACAGATTTTAGGAGAAACACACCAAAAATGAGGCAAAAATCTGCACAGTTGAGAGCAAGCCATCGCAAGCAATAATACACCAAACTGTCCAAACCCTTCCAACCCCGAACAGTAATGCATCTTAACCATGGCCAATATACAGCCACATACACCAATACGTACGACCAGGTATGAAACGAAATAAAGCATTAGCAACGGGGGGGGGGGGGGGGTAGCACTGTTGCAAAAACTTTGCCGCGTTACAAACCCCAGGTGCTTAACAGCATCAAGCAACCAAAACAGATCCACAATAACCTAACCGTAATCGTGTAGATCTTAAAGCAGAAACATTTGAAAACAGCTAAATCTGCTAAATGCGAATTAATGCAAGGCTGCAGCATACAAAAGCGTACAAGAGTAACGGCTAACACTGAAAATGGTACATTTCAGTAATACCGCACATCTCAAAATGCATAACCCCAGCATCTAAGGACATTAAATGTAAAAGCACTTGCTTCTGAGCTCCACCACTAAACGGCAAGCAAAAATATAATTAACTTTGGAAAGGAAACCACCTTAGGGTGATTGTGTACTTATAATCAAACGGAATATTCTGACAAGCATACTACCGTTGATGAGTCCGCAAAACAACAAGTCACCTCAAAACTGACTTACTCGTTTTAAATACTCATGTTCAGAACCAGACTGCGCTGCGGCAAAATGTTTTAAGCTACATTACACCACAAAAATACAAAAACTTTAAGCTTCCATACCGCAAAATCTGGCATACTACCTTCAATCCACATACAGGAAATGGACAGGTTCAAATACCTCGACATCTATACATTCTAAATAAAACATCACACGCAAAACACCGGTACAAGGCCTACTGACACCGACCCGCCCCCATTTAAACAGCGTGAAGGGAAAGAGTTCCCGCCGCTTACTAATACACATCTAAACCCATCTTTACTATAATATAATTAAAGACACTCTTATAATCACAAGAAATTAAACGGTTATTAAAGTTTTACCTGACAAGCTTCATTTTGGTTGCTGAACGGGATTTTTAATCCTCCACCGCCGTAAAACAAAGGGAAAAAATTAGGCTCCAAACGACACAAAAATGCCGTTATTGGTCCTTTACAGAGAAAGCTGGTACTTCCGGAAGTGACGCAAAGCAGTAAAAAAAGAAATACTCTAAACAAGCTCTGCCAAGATCCGGTTATTATCGATTGATTATACAGATACTGCCAACTACAGGTAGGAGGTGTGCGTTTTGCTTCTGTTGGTATTCTTTTGTGTTTGGTAATGGATTTCTTATCTGCACGCTAGTTTACAAAATACCTCTCAACTGTACAGATTTTGGCATAATGTCCAGATTTTTGTCGAAAATATTTTTGTTTGATGAATAACGGGAACAGCATGTTTTAAAGCAGTATAACGGGAAAGGTGGAACACTCACTGTCACTCAGATGTATGATTACCTCCCTAGTAGGGACTCACAATTCTCATGGACAGGCAATTAAAAGTAAGAGACGTCAGATTGGAAGCAGAGCTTGGTGATGTAGTTACAAGTTATGATAATTGCAGAATATGCTTTTAGTGTATAACTTAATCAGGGTTGGTACTTGGGCATAGCCAATTCACTTTGAGATACTGTTTGAGTTTTTTTTGGAAGAGACTTTTGGAGGATTGTAGGGTTATATAGTTTGGCAACAAATTCCAGGTTTTTGCCAATGAAGTTGGCAAACAGGGATTCACCAGCAGAGTTATTAGCTTTGTGGGTTTGGACCAGTAGTTTATCGGCTGACCGTAGGGATCTTAGGTTGCTATATGGCTTGATAATATTTTTAAGTGAGGGGGTATCCTCAAGGTGGTACAAAATTTTGTGCGCTATTAAGAGTTGATTGAATTGAATTAAGCTGGGCAGTTCTAGCCACTCTAGTTGTTTAAGGTTCTGGCAATGGTGGGTTCTATAGGTGGAGCCAGTGGCAAATCTGGCAATATGATTGTAGCTATGGGACAGCTTACCTAGTTCGGATTTGTTGAGGTTTGAGAGTACGGGCGAGGCATATAAAAGAGTAGAGTATAGGTGTGATTGGGCGATTGCATTCCTAGCCAGTGGGGTTAAAAATGTTTTGTTTCTATACAGTGATCCAAACTTCTTATTGATGGTCTGTATGGTTTTGTTGACCTTTAGGTCAAATTTGAGATCCTTGTCTATGATAACTCCTAGCAGTTTGGTGTGATTATCTGGGGAAATAGTGGTGCCATTGTTAGATGTGACAGCGAATGAAAATGTGGTGGATCTACTAGTGGGAGAGAAGAGTAGAAGTTTAGTTTTATTGGGGTTCAGAAGTAGGCGTTGGTGAGCCAGTTCTCGATAGTGTTAAATGTATTTTGGGTTAAGATTTGCAAGTCGGATGGGGAGGTGGCTGAGCAGATGAGAGTAGAATCATCTGCATATTGAATGCAGGTGGCTTTAGGGATAGCAGTGTGGAGGTTGTTGATAAAAATAGAGAAGAGTAGTGGACCTAGTATGGACCCTTGAGGGACACCAAGTGTGAAAGGTAAATGGCTGGAGAGTTTGCCCTGCCATAGTACCACCTGCTGTCTACCAGTCAGGTAGGACTGGAACCATTGGATAGCAGGCTTGTTGAGGGAAATAGATTTTAGTGAAAGAATGAGAAGTTCATGGTTGACCATGTCAAAGGCTTTTGATAGGTCAAGAAAGAGGGCAGAGGTTAGCCTATTGTCATTCCTGTTTTGGTTTATGGCAGGAGTAAAGGAAAGGAGGGCTGAGGTGGTACTGTGGTATGGCGTGAAACCATGCTGGGAGTTGGATAGTAAGTTATTCTGTGAAAGGTATTGCATTAGTTGCTTGTGTACACATTTCTCCATTATTTTGGCTAATGGGGAACGGATGGCAATGAGTCTATAGTTGGATATGTCTGAGGAGCTACCACCTTTATGGAGTGGGATGACGTGAGATATTTTCCAGAGGGAGGGGATAGCATTTTCAGATAAGGTTCTGTTCATGAGGATAGATACGGGATATGCAATGGCATGTGCAGCTATTTGTAGGTAATCTGCAGGGAGGAGGTCAGCAGCAAGGGTGGTAAGTTTTAGTTTTTTTAGAAGTGTTTTGATAAAACTAGTGGATATTGGTTGGAAGCTAAATTCCGGGTGATTATTAGGTAGATTAGGCATGTGGTTTACGTTAGAGGGGGTTAGTTGATTTGCTAGGGATTGGATTGTTTCAGTGAAAAAGTTATTAAAGGCGCTAGCTATGATCTCTGGAGAACTATGGGTGTAGTTAGCCGGGGTTGGAGTGACCTGGACAAAGTAGTTGATTTATGCCTGCCCAGAACTTTTGAGGGTTGTTGTGGTGTTTTTGTAGGAGATTTTCATAGAATCTTTTTTTATCCAATAAAATAGATTTTTTTGTATCATTCCTGAGTTGACAATATTTTAGATGGTCAAGTGGGGCTTTGGTTGTTCTCCAGCTGGCCCAGGCTCTGTTTCTAGTTTTGATTTTAGCTTTGGTATCTTTTGTGAGCCATGGTGCTATATTTGATCTAGTTTTTATTGTATGTGCTGGAGCATGGGGATCAAGGATACTTAGGAATTTAGTGTTAAAGTGATCTACAGCCTCCTCTAATGTTAGATTTTTTTTAGTTTTGACCAGTCAACTGCTTTTAATTCATTTTGGAATATAGTAGCATCAACGTTTTTCCTGTTTCTAAATGCTTTATATTTGGGATGGTGAGGTTTTCCTGCCTTATGTTTTATGATATGGGTTAGACAATGGTCACTGAGGTCATCAGGGAGAGTACCAGCTGTGTACAGGTGGGGTTAGGATCCAGTCTAAGATACTTTCCTTGTTGGTTGATTTGTTTATCCTAGTGGGAGAGGTTATGGTCTGTTTAAACCCAAATAAGTTTATATGAGTGAGGGGGGGGTCGGAGGAGCAGGGGTGCCAGTCGGTGTTAAAATCACCAAGAACTATGGTTTCTTGGGGATAGGTAGTGGATAACCAGTAAAGGAGATCTTCTAGGGTATTTAGATTGTTACCTGGTGGAATGTATGCACAGATGACGTTCAAGTGTTTGTTTTGGTTAATCTGTAGCATGGTTATGAGGAGTGCCACGTTATTGAATTGGGGAGTTTGAATGGTGTCTCTATTAACGGTTAGAGTATTTTTGTAAAGGACTGCTATCCCACCTCCTTTCCTTGTAGCACGGTCTAATCGGTGAATATTGTATCCTGGAGGTAGTATCTCATTGTTAGTAGTACTGGGTTTTATCCAGGTTTCCGTAAGACATATAATGTCTGGGGAGTGGGTTGCTAGGAGGGAGTGTAGGTTGGGAATCTTATTGTTAATACTTCTAATATTTAGGTGAAATGCTAGGAGGGAACTAGTGGAAGTATTCATGGGTAGCTTGACTATGGGGGTTGTGGTAGGGGAGTGGAGGTTATTGGGTGTGGGTGGGCCAGGGTTGGGATGAATGTCTCCATGTGTTATAAGGTTATAGTGACAGGATATTCTGAGCATTTAGGAGTTTGTTTATAAGCTTTATATAGTCTTTTTCTTTAGGATTATGTTTTGGGGCTGTACAGGGGTGGGATTTTATAAAGGGTGGTATATTTGGTGTGCTGGGGAAGGTAAAGTGTTTGGTGTTATGTGTGAAGTCATGGGTGTCTGTTTGACCATTTGGGTAGTGAATACCATGGTCAAGTGTTTGTTCGTAGGCAGTGAGATGGTAAAATAGAAACAGTATAGGCATTTGGGTAATTAGTGTTTTTTTTTTTGCTTGTTTGCATTTTGATAGGGGGCGGGCCAAATTTGATGGCTGACTGTGCTAACAGGGTGTAGAAGAATGAGAGAGAAGGAAATGGGTTAAGGGGGCAGGGTTGCTCAATGATATGTGAGGTGCTGATTGGTACTTAGCAGGAGGGGAGTGGCAAAGTCTGGTTTAAATTTAGCACTAGTGGGGGCAGGTGGAATTTGGGGGCACGGAAGGGAGCGGAGTGAGCCGAGTGCAGCAACAGCGAGCGGAGCGAAGTTAACAGTGACTCTGAGAGTTACCTTGGGCTTTTGGTTTGGTTTGTATGATTGTATGTAAGCAATGTTTTTGGCTGTACTTTAATTTGTTGTATTCTTTTTTAATTTTACACAAATTTTCAGGCTAATTTTAATTGGATTCTAGGGGTAAACTAGCAAATGTAGTCAATAAGGAGGGAGCAAAATTACTTTTCCAAATTAAAAAGTAAATGCTTGGGACTGGAACACTGTGTGAATGTTAGGCTGATTCAAAGTAGTATAGCCCAATCTAGTGGCAATTGCCTAGATCCCTTCACTGTTGTTGTGCATACACCATTAAGCCTCAACAGTTTACAAAAACTAAATTGTAGTTCACCTATTACAGTTGAAAAGCTGGATGGAGTCAGGTTCTTGCTTCCCAGAGGTTTTACTTAGTTAAGATAGCCAGCTTCAGTGGAGGAGGTATAAATTGCTTTATGCAGTGAATCCCAGGTGGGGGGGGGGTCACTCAGGAAAGAAACCAGTGCAAACTGAAAAATAAAGGTAAATAAGGCAGAATTAGTGCAAAGGTTACAAGAATGTGAAGTAGAGAGCATGCAAGGAATAGAACTGGAGAGTAAAATTAATTATATTGCATACATTATAATTAAAATTGATTATAGTGCATACAGTATCAGCTCTGTAAAACCACAGACTAACAGCAGTAACATACAGCCTCTAAGTCCAGTGATAACAGCTGTATACTTCAGTGAATACACACAGGATATAATGCACAAAGCAAAGTATGGCTGTTTTAGGACAATAATTTCATCCTGTAGCTGTTGTACCTTCCCTACCCTCTGTTTGTTGTGGCTGCACAGCAATTTGCATGGGTTTCTTTCCTGAGTGACCCCCCCCCCACCTGTGATTCACTGCATAAAGCAATTTCTACTTCTCCACTGAAGCTGGCTATCTTAACTAAGTAAAACCTCTGGGAAGCAAGAACCTGACTCCATCCAGCTTTTCAACTGTAATAGTTTGCACAGGTTTCTTTCCTGAGTAACCCCCCCCACCTGGGATTCACTGCATAAAGCAATTTCTACCTTTTCCACTGAAGCTGGCTATCTTAACTAAGTAAAACCTCTGGGAAGCAAGAACCTGACTCCATCCAGCTTTTCAATTGTAATAGTTTGCACAGGTTTATTTCCTGAGTGACCCCCCCCCCACACCTGGGATTATTATTTTAGGCTTTGTCCAGATTTCTTACGTTAAGAGGCTGAGAGGGTAGTTTGGACCACTTCTAATGCCCAGTACGCAAAATGAAAACACCACCTAGATCTCTAAAATCCAGTAATCAGTCTAAATATAAAATTAATCTTAATGTATAATTCCTAGCATTCGATTCATTCCCTACAGTTGCTTTTCTAAATCTTTACGATTTGTAGGCTCTCAGGTGGAACTACCATTAGTGATATTAAAGTATATATAGTTTACTTGGCTGTTAAAAAGCCTGTAATTAATTTCTTGCCAATGATATCAGTTGTTAAAAAGCCTACAATGAATTTCTTGCCAATGATATCAGTTGTGTTTTTGCAGCCGAGGGTGATGCAGTGGTTAGCGTTGCCACCTCACAGTAAAAGGCTCTCCGGTTCGATCCTCAGCTAGGGTGCCTTCTGTGCGGAGTCTGCATATCCTCCCTGTGGTTGCGTGGGTTTCCTCCAGGTGCTCCGGTTTCTTTCCACATCCCAAAGACATGCTGTAACATGACATGGACACTCTAAATTAACCCTAGGCATGCGTGTGTGTGTGTGTGTGTGTGTGTGTGTGTGTGTGTGTGTGTGTGTGTGTGTGTGTGTGTGTGTGTACCGCCTGGGCGCCGGACTGGCAACTCGATACCGTAAAACTCCACTGCCAATCATGAGTGGACAGGTGATCCGCTGTGGCGACCCCTAACCGGGAAAGGCCAAAAGAAGAAGAAGATATCAGTTGTGTTTTTGTACCTCTCAACTGCACGCGATTTTCAGAAAAAATAAAAGGTGGTTAACTACACAATAAATATTGATCTTTAAAGTCAAAAACTTGTTTTCCTTTAAAATGTATATTAATTCACATTCTCTTATTTTGTCAATGTCTGAGATTAATAGTAATAATATTTTAAGCGTCCATGATTATCCGATTCTTTTCAGGTTTGTCCCTGATTTGTTGTGAGCTATCTTTTGCAATGTTACATGATGTCATAGTCTTCACTCTTTTACATCCATAATTAAAAATAATTCAAAAAATAACTGGGTAAAATAATTAGGTACAAAGGCACCAGATCATGGTCATTTTTAAATTCTGGCACTTTAATTTAGAAAATTAATAGAAATAGATGATGTGTATTTTCTGAAGTAAAACAAGCCTGTAAGCGTTAATGATTATCGGTATTTACTGGCTGTAATTAACCACATTTTCTTGCCTACCCCCTTCTAATACCACTCTTTATTATACTCTTTAAACTATTATTCCTAATTCTAATTAGCAAAACCAAATTACTATTTCATTGAAACTTCTCTGTTAACACAAACGTGTTTATCCCCTTAATACCTCAGTCTGTTGTATTTCTTAAATTACTTCCACCTACCTTATACACCACACTTCTGTAAGTAAATTCTCAGTACAACGCTTGTATATTAATGTTCGTGAATATCAATATAAATTTTATTATACTATTATGCTATATAGTCACTGAAATGGCATTATAAAATGTGGCATTAGAAATATTGATTACATTAAATATGATACCTTGGAGGTTTTCTCCCTGGGCTTCCACCGAAAAGGGGCATGCGTGCCCATTCAGACTTTCCCGTTAAACAAATGTTAATAAATAAATAATTATTTAAAAAAATAAATTTTAGGAGGAACAGAGCAAACATTTCATCTAGGATATCAAGGCACTGCTGAAGATGGAGAGTATCTGATTTGGAGGTGAAAGTGTTGAATGTCTGTTGTTTGCAGAAGATGGTTCCTTTCTTGGCACCAAGAAGATGCTGTCTGAAGTGTACAGTGGAGTGGCTCTCTCTACTGAGTGTGAAAAGAGCTAGATGAGAATAAGAACTTTTAAAATGAAGGTCATGGTTGTCTTCAAGCAATAGATGGTTTGCTGTCTACAAGTGAGGGAAGAACAGCTATCTCAAGTAGAAGAGATCAAGTATCTCATGATGCTGTTTGTGAATGAGACGTAGGGTTAGGAGGTTGACTAGCTGATGGAAGAAGCAGTAGTAATATTGCAAGTGTTAAGCTGGACTGTGGTGGTAAAGCAGGAGCTGTTTCCCATAATGAAGCACTCAGTTGCCACTCTAGATCTCCATCCTCATCTATGATCTTGAATTTTATTTAAGGGCATGACTTTTGTTATTGTTATATCTTCCTAAATATTACGTAGCTGCTGTATGTCTGACATTTATTTCCTGTTTTACTGCCCTGTTGAAGAAGACTGCCTCCTGACCCACACCCAAGACATTCACAGTCTCCCAGTTCAAATGAGTACAAGCACTGCTGTACACCAGAGTTTTACAATGTCTGTTTTTTTTTTTTACTGCTTTTCTACCCTGCTACAGAGGACTGTCTCCTGATCCATATTCACAGTCATAAGTTAACTAGGCATACTTTTTGTACTGAACTGACCACATTTTTTTTTTTCTGAATGTGGTTGTCAGAATATTTCTGCAACTGTCTAAAGTAAAATATGCCACAAAGCTTTGTACATAAGTTGCTTAGAGATAAGAATGCTCCTCTAACATAGCATTTGTTGTAGCTGTAAGTTATAACAACTGACAGTTATGCATACATTTACTAAGCATATGGGGACAGCATCTGAAGAAATGTGTCCATTTTTAAAAGCAAAGCAGGTTGAAGGGGCAATAATTTGAGACTGTGAATACAAAATTAAATGTATTGTCTACTTTCCTGCTCACAGTTTCATCATTCAAACTGGAGTTTTACTGCTTCTCTTTATGGTGCAGCAAGGTGAACTACTTTGTTCTTAATATTGCAATGCCTTTTGTTTGCATGTTACCCTCAAGTCTCCCCACAACTACCTACTCTTGTGCAGTTTATGTACTAGGTGCAGTTTTGATACATATTTATTTCCATACAGCCCTTTTGCATTTATTGTCTCATTCTTAGCTTCCTTCATACCACCAGTAGTAAGTTTTTACATTTAACTTTCTGGACTTAAAAGCTTATCTTCCTCCCATTCACTGCCATCCTATCTAGTAATACTGTTCTATGCATGCGGAGGCTGACTGACTCTTAATAGAAGTTAGAGATGTAGCCTACTTCACTCCTCACTCACCTTCATCACTAGCCACCCCATCAGCATTTTTCTAAATAATGTGATCAATCCTACATCAACTTTCTGATTCTAAAAACAGTCCTACTAATCCTAGTCCTCCTGCCAACACTTACTTTATAAATGCTGTGATCACCCTTTTTAGCATAACTGCCCACTCATAGATTATCTAAACATACACAGTCTAAGCACATTACTTTTTTATTAACCAGACTAGTCATTTATTGCAAGTTTAGATACCCCATTCAAATATACTTTTACTTCATGTCACACTTTCATTTTACTCGCATCTAATGTTTACAGTCCCTAATCCCCACTAGTTCTAGTAACCTTAACTACTAATCCTCATTTTTTTTATATTCAGCAACTTTTTATAGTTTCTCCTTATTTATACTTATAGCTATACATTATATTTAACACCCTTATCAATTTTCCTTTTAATTTATTAACTTATATTCAGTACTTGAAGACACTTCAGTCCGATCAAATAGATTAGCCAATAATTATTTACTTCATGATTCCAGTTTTATTAAGGTACTGAGTTACACAGGCTTGTTTTTACTAACTATTAATACCCTTCTCTACTTTCTTTTTAATTGTATTAACATACTTTCAGGAAACACATTATACTTAGTTTTTCTGTATTATGACTGGCATGCTATTAGATTAGAGAAGCATTACAGCACAAACACAAAAATTACTCTTTTGCAACTCATCTTTCTACTTTGCCTTTATGTATATCTTTATATTCATCTCTTCTTCCGCTATTCTGACACCAGTTTATTTTACATTACTGTATTATGAAGACACAACATCATAAACTTACAAAAATCTCTTTTTGCTGTATGTACCTTTTATACCACTGTACTGGCTATATTGCCTGTGTGTATATAATATACCCCCAAATACCTTAAATAAAGGCTATCAAACACAAAATAATCAGACTGACAACAATCTTCATTAAATCCATGTGTTGACCTATTGATATTACTAGTCTTATACTCATTTCTCCATTACTTTTTTATACTAATTCCTGTGTCTTACTGACAATTGGTGTTGTACAACAGTGCAACAACCACATAACGATTCCTGATAATAAAATCATTTCATTGGATAACTGAATTACAACATTATTGCCCAATCTATTTTCCAGTTATATCACAAATTAATTTTGGCAAATAACACTAAAGCTTGCTTTGTACCTCTTGCTCATTTCAACAAAACGTTTAATCATCTTTACAATGCCTCTCTCCCTCTTCTAGCTTTAACTACTATCCACCTATTGACTGTTTTTCACTCCTTCCTTCAATTTTATTTATTCTTAACATCTATACTGTAACCCTGCTTACCCATAATTTATAAATCCTGTCTAAATCTGCTTGTCATGTATGTTGCACATGAACTGTTTGCATACTAAATTTTTTATACTTAGAATTTAATATCATGTATAATGTCATCACAGAAGAAATACACATTTTGTTTTTGTATACTGTCACTACAGAAACAATTCTGTTTATATCTAGATATGTTAAGGACTATCTATGCAAAATAAAAAAATGTTTTGTCATGAGCATCTTAAATGTATCTGCTGGAGCTTTTCTTCCCAGACCTCCACTGAAAATGGGCTTTGCCTAGATGGATTTTCCTAGTTAAAAAGACAAATAAATAAATAGAGCCTCCTAACATCAAAGCTAATACACCCACCCATAAAAATGTTCAAACATACATTAGTACTACTCCATCATACAACTATTAGAATAGCAACTGCTGGAGAGATCAGTCTTAACCCTGGCCCATTGAGAAATTGTATACCTTGGGCCAAAGCTCTAGACACCTCATCTGGATGCAATCAATGTACAAAAGCCCTAATAGTGTGCCATATTACTGTAGGCAATGTTAACAATAAATGGGATGAGCTAGAAGTCTTAATTAAAAAACACAGATCAGACATTCTGCACATATTTGAAACATGGCTAAAAGGGAACACAAGTCCCTCCTCATTTGTAAAAGACAACCATACCATCACTTGGAACAATAGTCCAGGAAACAAAATTAGGGATGGTATAATCTTTCACTTCAACTGCTTAATTATTTCTATAAAACATCAACTCTGGGACTCAGTAAACTCCATGTAGAAAGCCTACACAGAGTTTATATGTTTGCGTGATGAGCAGCAGCGCTCTTTGCATATTCGTGCCACACACCGTGTTTTAAATGTAAATAAGTGCAAGGTTTCATGGCTAGCCAGGAAACCATGTAAGTGAACATGGATAGTACTCCTGTTTAATTCAGAGCACTGAAGGTCCACAGTTTTGCACAGAATGCCACAGTGATCACCAGGGCTTAACAGACAGCTCTCAATCTCTTAGTGCAAGACATCAGGACAAAGGTCAACATAATGGGGGGGGGGGAATTACCCAGAAACGGCGAAAGATTTGACATAATTCCTCTTTAGAAATGTGCTACAATAACAAGGGGTTTGTGTGAAGATACATTTTCTGAAGAATTTAAAGTCTGAAACTCAAATGTATGTAATTATTGCATCACGTCAGTCTGAAGATCATCCCAGTGTTATGGCAGAAAACCACAAATTTGATAAGGAACACACCAAACGATATACAAGTAAAAAATCTGGACATTCTGTGAAAATCTGGATAGTTGAGAGGTCTGATAGTTAAGTTTATGGTCCAAACACAGTACAGGGCATGGATACAGTGCAGAGCATTTGTGAAATCCCATTCCTGGCATTTTGTACTGAAGTTGTGTAAATGATCTGTAAGGGTACATTGACTACCATGTAAAATAAACACTCAGGTGTGTGTATTAAATAGGGACACACAGATGAATTGTAGGAATAAACACAGGAAAACAGGACAGGTGAAACAACCCAATGTACAGCAGATGAGGGCATGTCAATGGAAGACAATTGTAGCAGCAACACCAGTCACATATCAATATGGTACAGCAGGAACTGCACAGTGAAAATGTGGATTATGTGACTGTCACACAAGGTGATATAGCAATGGGGAAGATGTCTGTGTGAGATAAGCATCCTCACATGAACAATGCAAAGGTCGTCTATTAGGGATGTTATATACATTTGGGTAGGGTGCGTTTTGTGAAGCTGTGCAAACTGATATGCCTGAATATGAGTGTAATCTCAGCAGAGGTCTCCAGCAAGTGGGACACAGGTAAAGGACAATCATGGACAATATTAGAATACCACCAGTAATCCTATTTCTCTGACATAACATGTGACTGTGAGTGATAAGAGATGCTTCGGCACACACACACTTATACAACTATTATGACATATCCATACTATATGAGGGTAATCGAGCACACTGTCCTGGCACCATAACATCTGCTGGAGGTATTAGGGGGGACACTGCTACACCTGTATGCGACAATATGATCAATGCAGGCTAGCTGACTGGTATGTATGGCATATATGTATAAATATCTATCTATCTATATACATAAATATGTATATAGAGAGAGAGAGCGAGAGAGCACAGTCCACACTGTCATGAATGTTACCCGTGCCATCTATGTACTGTGTGCATCACTGGAACAGGTAGCACACATGCATCTGTTGTAACAACTTGATGGGGGTTGCACACCATCAGACAGTAATGTTTATGACACAAAAAGAATACCTAGGTATGGCCAGTAACATGTGTGACAGCTCACTGTGACAAAGGTGGTACACTTCAGTTACACATCACTGGAAGATATATAGGGAGGTACATGAAGAAAGGTGTAGTGTACTTAGTTATTGGTGTGATGAAGGCTGTGAACTATGGAGGTATTATGACCTCTGATGTGGATGTCCTTCACATACTCAGTAGTAGTGTTACATACAAGGCAGTAGTCAGCACTGTGAACACAGGCTGGTGGATGTTCCATGTACTATCTACCCCAGGACACAGGTCACATATCTATTGGTCTGATTATAGGGTGTGATGTCTACATTATAGATGGGTTGTGTGCTTGTTTAACTGATGTAACAAATCCCCCCATATTCCCATGTCATTGTAGGTGTTGTCATGGCTGCGGCAGTAATCTTTGGTCTACATTGATACTGTCTGTATTATGCTAATATCACAGTTGGAGTCAATGATTGCCCACAGTCTGTATTCCTTCAGATAGCTGTTTGGACACAGGATGTGTATGTCATTTGTGATGTCCATCACATGACAGGAAAGGGCCTAGCAGATGGTCCTAATGTACAGACCTAATCACTAGACCTGAGCTATAGGTCACTTCACATATGTTACATATTTAAATGCAATGTATGTGATACACTGGTCTACCCACTTGGTGATATAGGTGTATATGGCCACATCTGACAGTGTTGAGTGAATACCTTAGTGTGGATTTATGTGAATCCAGAAAAAAAAAGAGGTAATTGTTCCCCTCTACTCATCACTCATTAGACCCATTATAAAGTACAATGCCCCTTTTGGTATGTACCTCACAAGACATCTACAACAACTGGAAAGGCCGCAGAAATACCTCACAAAGAGGATTACCAGCCTCAAACAGATGCCCTACACAGACCATCTCAAAAAACTCCAGCTTTACTCCGTTGCATATCGCCTACTCAGAGGTCTCTGCCTAACGTACAAAGCTATGTCAAACCCAGAGCTGTTGGACATGCTCCACTTAAAGAAATCCCAGTCCCTCTGAGCTACATGCTCTAGGGACCTAAACCTTGTCACCACAATAAACAGAACATGCCGGAGGGATAGATTCCTGTCCCAGAGACTTCCCATACTCTGGAATAAACTACCTATCTATATCAAACAAAGCTCCTCATTAGCACTCTTCAAGAAAAATCTTGATGATTGGATGGGAAATAGGAAATTCACCACAGGGATCACCTCTGTGGCTCTGCTCAACAGTAGCACAGGAAAATAATTTTCTTGGGTGCCAAAAGCCAGGTTACCTTTTTGGCTGGGCTTGTATAGGCCCCCAGGACCGATAGCCTAGTACCTACCTATGAACGTATGAATCCTTGGGCTTGTCAAGTCCAAAAGGATGGCAATGTTGTCTTCATGCATGCCCTCAATGATCTCTTTGAGGACAACTAACAGATGTAACAGACATGATGTAGTATTAACTCAAACAGATCTGTTGCACACTGTTGGGATAGCAAAAGTGTCCATTTAGAAAAGGTCCACAATGACATGTTGGTGTACCTCACAGATGAAGATAGTCAGGATGTGTCTATACATGCATGCATTGGGTGCTGCCCCCCCTAATCTTGGATGGATGTTGATGTACACCCTTCTACAGGAACATAGTCTGTGTGGAGGGTGTGTTGAAGTGTGTATTCAATGGTGTCAGAAAGGTGTATATGATGAGTCACATGATGGACAATCTGAGATGTTGTCACAGACCATTTATTTTATGTGATAGGCTTGGACGAAGGTAAGGCAGTGTAAACTGGATAGTCTCAACTGCCCTAGTGTATGAACACAATCCCCCATGCAGGTATCATTGAGAAACTCTCCCAGCTGGGGATTAAACCTTACATCACTAGACTGGTAATGAAGTGGCTCACTGACAGAACACATACTGTGAAAGATGGTGAATCAACTTGTACCAGTAGAGCTCTCACCACTGGTGTACCCCAGGGATCTGTGCTTGGCCCTTTACTGTTTAGAATATATTTCTCAACTGTTCAAGCTACAGTATATGGCCTTTGGGTTACCACATTTGCTGATTATTGCATACTGGGTGCAATCATTGGGTCCACCTATGGTGATAACATACTACAGGAGGGGCTAATACAGACGAATGATTGGTGACAAAGGCACACAATCTACAAATAAATGCAAACGTGTCTTTGTATTACCCTTCTGCAAAATGGCATTACCTGCTAACTACAGCATTGACAACAGTCCTGATATGCTGAAACCCAGTGATGCAAGCACTGGGAACAACGTACATAGCAATCTGAACTTCAACCACCAAGTGTCCACAGTGGTATTGAAAGCCTTTGTTGTGCATATCATAAGTAACACCAACATATTCCAATCTCAGGAGTATATTACAGCACTGTACTTGAACCTCATCAGAACACTAATATAGAGTATAACATCAGTCTGGGACAAGAATGTGATATAAAAGAACTTGAGCAAGAGGGGGTGTATAAATATTTGGGAATTGATGAAGGATCAACAATAAAACATGAACAAATGCAAATAAAACTTAGTAAGGAATACTTTAGAAGACTTAAATTAATCCTGAAAACAGTGTTGACATCTAGGAACAAAATCCAGGCTATAAACCAATTTGCTCTTCCTGTCCTAACTTACAGTTTTGTAGTGACTGACTGGCCCCAAAACATGTTGGATAGATTAGATAGGAAAACAAGAGGGATGCTTCATGCTCACCAAATTATTTATAAAAATCAGTGCATACCAAGATTATATATTCTCCATTCCGTAGGAGGGATGGGCCTCCTTGAAATTGATTATATGTATAGATCTGCAATTGTGGGACTCCACATGTCTGCTGACCTCACAAGACCCAAATGTAGTGAAAGTTTTGAAACATGAGGAGAATAAATGACTTCTCTGCTTAATCTAGCAGAAGCATATCGGCGTCAAGCAGGAATGGAAATCAGTCTAGAAGTAGATAAAAATCAGGCAGCAACTGAATGAATATAAGGTGAATGACCAGATGAGAAGGCAAGAAATGTGGAAAATGCATAAATATAGTTGCAAGTATAGAAAACAGCTGGAAGAACCTCATGTTAATCAGGAACGAATGCAGGAATGGTGAAGGAGAGGCAAATTCAAACCAAGAGATGAAAGGTTAATATTGGCAGCCCAAGATAGTGGTCTGCATACCCATTGGCTTACAAACTGCATTATGTGAGAGAAACAGACAAACATAGGTTTTGTAAAACCGAATTGGAGACAGTCGTGCAACTCATTGCTGGTTGTGACATACTAATGGGAAAAGGACTGTATACTGAAATACCTAATAAGGTGGCAAGATTGTTGCACTGGGGATTGTGCAAACATTATGGTTTTGAAATGGCTAAAAAACACTGGAAATGTGAGCCACAATGCATCATAGAAAATGGTGAAGTTTACATCACATGGGATCATCCATTACCAACAGTTTAAAAGATAGATCCTAGAAAACTGGATATAGTGGTCCATGAAAAGAAGACAAAAGTAGCATTGATCACTGAAATTACCACACCCAGTAACTACAGTGTCTTGCATACAGAGAGACACAAAGGCATAAAATATCAGGATCTGCACGCAGAAATGAGAGCAATGTGGAAGAAAGATATCCAGATAGTTCCAATAGTAGTAGGAACAACGGGTCTTATAAAAAAAGAATCTACAATCATATTTAGATATGTTACCAATACATGTAACCCCATAAAAATTGCAGAAGAAGTCATTACTGGCCAAATTGTGGGTGCTGCGAAGAGCACTTTTGGCTAACATCAAAGATTGAAACAATACTAATTTCATGAACTTTAATCGTACTTTGACTAAAGAATGGGGTCCATTCCCGTTATGGTATTAGAAACCCAAAAGACTTGGGAAAATTAAAGAGGGAGAGTATAATGCTCTCTTTTGCATGTACCTTACCAGATACATGCAGCAGCTGGAGAGACCACATGGGTTACTCACCAAGAAAACACAGTGCCTACAAACCATGCCATGATGTATATTAATAGACTGAAATCCATGTCACTGTAATCTGTATCCTATAGGATGAGGTGACTTCTGCATGGCCTCCAGGCCAGTCTCTGACCCTGCTCTCATGATAGTGCACATCCAGAAATCAGATATAGCTGATGACATCAGCAGTGTCTGGTGAGGAGAATATGGCAATAACAGTGTCCCTCATGCTGGTGTAAAAGGTTCTCTGTAATGTCATGTAAAATACACACACACACACACACACACACACACACACACACACACACACACACACACACACACACGCAGATACATACAAACAGACACACAGTTGACTACAGTGAGAATACTACAGAACTCTGTATTCAAGCCAAGCGCCACAGCTCAAGTCTGACTTGGCATATCTCAGACAGCAGTTTATAGCTCATGACATCAATAGTGTCTGGTGTGGAGAATATGTCAATAACAGTGTCCCACATGCTGTTGTAAAATGGTCTCTGTAATGTCAAGCAAGTGCACATGTGCGCACACACACACACACACACACACACACACACACACACACACACACACACACACACACACACACACACACACACACACACACACACACACACCAGTGGACCGCAGTGAGAATAGAACTCCTACCCAAGTACACAGACTATAGAACTCAGTAGTTTACGCAAGCTCCACGGTGCAGGTCTGACTTTTACAAGGCTGCAGGACAATGTATAGTGGAAGACATCAGCAGGGCATGTTGGAGAAAAGATGTTGGAAGGCCTGCATGAAATAGATGTGTAGGCACATGCAAGTATCAAAATAACAAAAAAAAAACAGCAACCAGCTAGAGAAAACAGTAAACCAAACATTTTTAATAAACAGTTTGAGCACTTTTGTCTAGTATATACAAAAAGACTTCTAAATCTAGTATAACCAAGACCCACATTTAAATAACTCTTTTCATCTAGTCACATGTTTAACCAGCACCATTCATAAAATTCATATAACATTTAACACTAATCATACAAAAAAGCCCCCGCCCAGCATTAATTCTTCATACACAATATTAAAAGGAATTTTCTATATATGTATTAAAATACATATCCAAGTGCACAGCATATAAATATAATAAAGTATTACACATTATAAGAACATAACTTTAAAATACTGGAAATGGATATATGTTCATTTAATCTGGGGAATATAAGAGCATTACAATTAATTTGCCACTTTACTTCCCTTGCTTCAATGATGTCCTCCCATAGTCCTTCCCTTGTACTTTTATGTATTATTCTAACACAAAAAATAATGCATAGGAAATTCTGTGATGCGTTTATATAAAGCACTATTTTTGCTTTTGTTTTTTTATATCTAGGCAATACTCATAAATATGATCTCTAAGGCATCTTTTAGTCTTCCCTATGTAAAATTCTTTACATACCCAACATAGGGCAACATAAATCACCCCCATAGAATTGCAATTTCTATGGTATCCTGATTTTATCATAACCCCATTAATAACTATAAATTCTGTCTCTAAAATATATTTACACTGTAGTCAAAACCCACATTTATAGGTTCCAACTTTCTTTTCTGTTTTTAAGAAGGAATCATCATCAGCCCTATCAAAGTATTGTTTAAACAACTCTGCTTTTCTGCACACTACTGTGGGGATTTCTCCTACTATCTCCATCATATTTTCAAAACATGAAAAAATATTCCAGTTTTTCTTAAGTACCCGTACCATATTACTATGATGCAAATATAACTGGTAATAAAACTTTTGAGAAGTCATCCTTAGGTTGTTTAGCTATGGTGGTACATATCCTTGGACTATAATTTCTTAACAATGGTTTGTAATTACCATTGCTTCTGTTAAGAGTAACGTCTTCAAATATTTTTGAAACAACATTATAGGGATATCCCCTAGAGCTAAACATAGAGCACAATGTCTGCCCTTCCAATATACAGGTCTCATCCTCAGATATCATACGGGCAAGCCAGACATATTGCCCTTTCACAATAGCCTTCTTTAGATGCTCAGGATGGTAACTAAAACAATGAAGAAGGTTATTTGAATATGTCAGTTTCCTGTATATATTACCAATCAATCTTTTATTTACCATATCCTTACTAATGTAGACATCTAAATAATTAATACTTAAGTTATTATGGAAAAATAAAAATTCCAGAAGGGTTATAGCCATGTTTAGATAAAACATAAATTCCTCTATTTTCTGAACTGACCCCCACCATATAATAAAATATCATTCAAAATTCAGATGTAGAATGACAATGTTGGGGGAATTAAAGGAATTAAATAAAAAAATATTTTCCCATTGTAATAAAATAATATTTGCAAAGATGGGAGCACACAATACCCCCATAGCAATCCTTTTCTTTTGCCACATAGATAGCAGCCCGCTTAATACAGAAGAGGTAATAAGAGATCTGGGGACACAGGTAGATAGTAATCTCTCCTTTGACAATCATATTGCCAAAGTAGTTAGGAAATCCTTCTATGTGGCCCATCTAATTACTAAAGGGTTTGCATCTAGAAATAAAGAGGTTATAGAGCCCCTCTACTCGTCACTCATCAGACCCATCATAGAGTACAATACCCCATTTGGGATGTACCTCACAAGACACTTCCAACAGCTGGAAAGATCACAAAAGTACCTCACCAAGAGGATTACTGGCCTCAAACATATGTCCTATGCAGCCCGACTGAAAAAACTCTGGCTGTACTCATTGGCATATCACTTACTCAGAAGCGATCTCTGCCTGACTTACAAAGCCATGTCCAACTCAGAATTGATAGACATGCTCCACCTAAAGAAATCCAAGTCACTGTCAGCCATGCGCTCTAGTGTGCTAAACCTTGCCACAACAATAAATAGAACATGCTGGAGGGATAGATTCCTGCCACAGAGACTCCCCATGCTTTGGAACAAAAATTCTAACTACATTAGGCAGAACCCCTCACTAACACTCTTCAAGAGAAACTTTGACGAGTGGATAGGTAACAGAAAATACACCCCTGGGATCACTTCATTGGCTCTGCTTGACAGAGGCTCAGTTAATCAATAGGGCAACGAAAGCCGACACACTCTGGCTAGGCTTATAAATGCCCCCGGGCAGATAGCCTAGTACCTACCTATGAACCTAAAAAAAAAGTTATGTAATACTATTTCCATGAATGTATGGAATATATTAATCTCATTATTACTAAGAACCATGTGTTCCAGCATAAATTCATGAAACCATTCAAGGCCTATGTTATGCAGAATAACATTAAATAAATTCACCACATCTATTGTCAAGAATACCATATTATCTGAATAACTAACATCTCTAACTTTTTTCTAAAAAATCCCACAAATCTTGACATAAATGGTTAAAAGTTTTCAAACTATTCTTAAGTTTAGTATCAACGTATTTAGCCATAGGATGCATTTTGGATTTTCCTGCATCAACAATCAGCCTCATAGGGGTATTTTGTAATTTTGTTTATGCAATTTCAGAATACTATATATTTTTTGTATAATAGGGTATTTGACATTCTCTGAGCAAATATATGTGAACTTGTAGTGGATTTGAAATTATATTTACAAAATTAAACCTTAAAATCGTGTTTAAAGATAATTGTATTGAGTGTATCTCAAGACCTTGTTTGTAGAAGCATTTTTAACTTCTTTCCCTTTACCCCTCCTCATTTTTGAAAAACTGTGCAAATTTGAATTTAGAGCATTATTAATTAGAAGACTACTGGCATATTCTAATTTATCAGAGCTAGAAGTTGAGCTTCTGTACCAGTTAAGCAGGACTAAAATGATTAGGGTAATGACACCCAATAAGGGTGGTGTTGTGGTGGTGATGTACCAAAAAGAGTATTTGCAACTTATGATGGAACATGTTTGTAATATTGATTTTTATGAAGCTACCTCTTTAAATTTTGTTAATAGATGTTATAAAAATATTGATTACGTAATGGAAAATATAGTAATGCAAGACCAAATTAGTCTAGAGTTGTTTTATTACTTAAATGTCAAACTCTCTATTATACCAAAATATTTGGCATTCTGAAATTGCCTAAAAATTTACAAAATCCCCCTATTAGGCCGATTGCTGATGCTAGAAAATCAAAAATGCATCCAGTGGCTAAATATATTGATACTAAACTTAAGAACAGTTAAAAAAATGAACCATTTATGCCAAGATTCATGGGATTTTTAGAAAAACTTAGATATGTTAGTTATTCAGATAATATAGTATTCTTGACAATATATGTGGTGAATTTATTTACTGGTATTCTGCATAACATAAGCTTTGAATGGTTTCATGAATTTATGGTGGAACACACGGTTCTTAGTAATAATGAAATTACTATTTTGGATTCATTCATGGAAACAGTATTCCATAACAACTTTGTTTTTTTGGATGGAAAGTATTTTTTTGCAAAGAGAAAGGGGTTGCTATGGGAACATCCTGTGATCCATATTTGCTAATGTTATTTTATTGCAATAGCAAAATAAATTAATTCCTTTAATCCCCCCACCATGGCCATTCTACATCTGATTTTTGGAGGGGGTCGATTCAGGAACTAGAGGAATTTATGTTATATCTAAATATCACTACAACCTTTTTTTAGTTTACGTTTTCCCATAATAACTTAAGTATGAGTTATTTAGGTGTCCACATTAATAAGGATATGGTAAATAAAAGATTGATTAGTAATATATACAGAAAACCAACATATTCAAGTAGCCTTCTTCATTATTTTATTTGCCATCTTGAGCATCAAAAGAAGGCTATTGTGAAAGGGCAATATGTCCGGCTTGCCTGTATGATATCTGAGGCCTTTATATTAGAAGGGTAGAAATTGAGTTCTATGTTTAGCTCTAGGATATATCCCTATAATGTTCTTTCAATATATATCTGAAGAAGTTACTCTTAAAAGAAACAGTGGTAATTACAAATCCTTATTAAGGAATTCTAGTCCAAGGATATGTACTAGCATGGCTAAATAACCTAGGTATGACTTCTCAAATGCTTTTATTACCAGTTATAATATGGACCATAGTAATATAGAGCAGGTACAATAAAAACTGGAATATTCTTTCACGTTTTGATAATATGATGGAGATGGTAGAAGAAACCCCCCATAGTAGTATACAGAAAAGCAAAGTTGTTTAAACAATACTTTGATAGGCTGATGATGATACCATCTTAAAAACAGAAAATAAAGTTGGAACCTATAAATGTGGGTTTTGCCCACAGTGTGAATATATATTTAGAGACCTATTTTATGGTTATTAATGATATTAAGATAAAAGATGACTTAGAGATCATATTTATGAGCATTGCCTAGATATAAAAAAAAGCAAAACATAGTGCTTTATATGAATACATCATGTAATTTCCTGCACATTATTTTTTTTTTGTTTTGTTTTAGAAATAATACATAAAAGAACAAGGGGAGGACCATGGGAGGACATCATTGAATCAAGGGAGGTAAAGTGTCAAATTAAATTTAATGCCCTTATATCCCCCAGAGTAGATGAACATATATCCATTTCCAGTATTTTAAAGTTACGATCATATAATGTGTAATAATTTATTTTATTTATATGATATGTACTTGGATATGTATTTTAATACATATATATAGAAAATAATTTTTAATATTGTGTATGAATAATTAATGCTGGGAGACTTTTTTGTATTATTAGTGTTAAATTTTATATGGATTTTACAACTAGTGCTGGTTAAACATGTGACTAGATTGGGGGTTATTTAAATATGGATTGTCTTAGTTATACTAGATTCTGAACAAGTCTTTTGTTATATAGTAGACAAAAACACTCAGTCCATTTATTAAAAGTTTTAGGTTTATTGTTTTCCCTAGCTGGTTGCTGTTTTTTAATTGTTAAGTTGGTTTGTGTTGGTTATTAGTTTTATGTATCAAGGATCAAAATACTGTCAAACCATGGGATTGGAACAATAACTGTAGGATATGAACCTATGAACCTAAGAAAGATACACACTTCTGCTCTTCTGGCTAGACACAGACAGACACAGTTGACCGCAGTGATAAAAGAACCCCTACCTAACTACACAGATTGCAGAACTCATTACTTTACTCAAGCACCAAGGCACAAGTCCAACTTTTACAAGGCTGCAGGACAACTTATAGTGGATGACATCAGCAGGGCACGTGCATGAAATGGATGTGTAGACATGCGCAAATATCAAAATACTGTCAATCCATGAGACTGGAGTGGTAACTGTGGGATACACACTTCTGCTCTTCTGTAAGTGTTGAGTCTATGAAATGCACCTGCTGCTTAACTGACTCTATGGCAGCGGGTGCAAATGCATTGACACATTTCTTTTAATCCACGTGTATTTAATACTTTTAAATAAACAAAAAGTAAAATGCAATGACATTAATTTTTTATAGTACATGTGTTGCTGTGTGTTGGTATAGTGCAGCAGGTTTAAGCAGAGATAATTGCAGCATTGTACCACTGCTCACCATCACTTGGCATTGCTGCGTAATGCCAAAATCTGAGCAAACATAGAGGCCAAAAAGTGAAGGGATCCTTTGCTTTTTCTGCTACTTATGTATGTTGTGTATGATTCTATTTTTTGACCAGATTATAGGTGTTTAAATGGGGTAGATAGGAAAGTGGTAACATGGGGAGCAAGCAGAGGGAAGAACAAAGGGAAAGCAATACAGGAATGTGCAAGAGAAGATAGGAAAGAACCATAACTATCCATTTGTTCAACAGTAAAAAATGATCATACATGCAGAACATTAGCTGAATTTGGACTGTCGCTTCCAGAGAGTGGGGTGACAACAATGCAATCATGTTGTATAGCCAGTTGGACTGAATCAAATGTGTCAAGAAGACAGGTGTGAGAAATGGAGAGCTATGTATAGGATTATTTTTTTGTGGGGCAGGTGCCCATATTTTTTAATTCAGTAAGAGAGGACTGGTGGTTAAGGGATATAGGTATGTCTGAGTCAGGTAAGTTGGGTATGTGAGGAAACGAATGAAAACAAACAAGACAAACAATACAAGAGACAGGGATGGTGAGGGGCACAAAAGGTTGGGGGAAAACATGACTGGGGTGAGGGAGGGAACAACACAGGCTCATGTCCATCAAGCTTGGAGACAGTGAGAATCGGGTCCTCTCCCACTGGACTGTCATCACTGTCCTCTCACTCCACTGGCAGTTGGAGTGCTTGATGTCTTCTCCTCCTGAGGACTATGAAGGAGAGCAACCTCTCCATCTGGCGTAGGTGTACACCAATGGTGTGGTGCATGACCCTATACAACAATCTTGTCATCTCCCGGAGGGTGATAAAATCACCACCTCACTGCTCCTGGAGGGTACCACTGCACCAGCTTCCAGGGCAGTACTATCTTAGGGTGCAGGTAGTGCAGGGGCAGCAGAGGCAGTGCTGCCAGGTTGGCTGCCAGTCATGCTGGGCATTGATGCTGGAGCCGATGGAATAGGGGCAGGCTGATCCATTGGGGATGGCCTACCTCGCTGTGCTGTGTAGCATTTAGTGATGTCATACACATGGATGACATGGAGACATTTTGATGACAAATAATAGAAAATAAAAGAGAGAGAATGGTTGGGGTGACAGAAAAAGTGAGATAAAATTAGTATTATCGTATGGATATACAATGCATTAACACAATTATGCAACTCTTTTATCTGAAGTATTACATTTAAGTATGCATCTTAACAGATACACACTGTACTACACATTGTTAAAAGTAATCTTTGAAATGTGCATATATTGCACAAATGCATGATCCGGTTATACAGATTTTACAGTTTATAGCAGGGTATTTGTCCCACTGGTATAGAGTTTTTAATGTAATGTAAATACTATTAAAGAAATAATAGTGTTGTATAGTTGAGAATCATGCTGTTTGAATCCACAACCTCTGACTACAGTCTAATCTTTGACTGCTAGAATTGTTTTGTGCTACAGACTAATGCATGCATAATTGCTTTCACAGTTGGGATATACATGCTCAATGATACAACTGTATAAAAGACCCAAAAAGCTATCTTTAACTTTTAAAGCTGCAATCTCATTTCTCTTCTGCTGCATACATACCACTTGCTTCCCTCAGTCTCTCCAGTCAAGCAGTATGAGCCTGCCTATTGAACTCACATTCAATGGCAGCTGAGAAAAGAACATAAACGAACAGGAGAGCATTATGCATACAAGTCTTGCCTATATTTAGCTTTCTAAGTCTCATAAGTACTCTGTTATTGTCATACTTATACAGAGGTGGGATGCTCAGTCTTAAACTCATGCAACCAATGCTTGAGAGTATCCCTTTTATGCCTGTGTAGGTCATTAAATGATGCCTACACTGCTCTCCAGTATTTTTAGGATACCAGTGGACCTGAATACAGTCCGGGCCAAACAATTCCATGCCTCAGACTTGTACTGGGGGCCAATAAAGTCCCCCTGCAGAAGCCTTTGGCCGTGGTGCTTTAGCAGGAGTCTAATAAATATCCTGGACTCCTGGACACCCCACCTTTGTCCCCTAAACTGGGCACCTTCCCCTCTAACACCAGACATGTCTACCAGCAGAACTAGAGGAATGGAAACTGATGAATTCCTGCTAATTCCAGTTATCACATTTACAGGTAGTGCACAAACCCGAGTAGCGATGCCAACCGTGATTGAACGATGTTAAGCAGAGAGCAGCAGTGCCAAGCAGGGAGGAATTAAATCATTGAAATTGGAAGGTTAATCTGACACTTGGCCTTAGTTTGAGGTGTTTCTACTGATGTAGCCTGGAAATATATATTGGAACTTAGAAGGTAACTGTTAGGTGAGTTAACTTTGCAGACATGCACTGAGGGCATAAACGTAATTACCTGGCACATTTGTTTTTGCCTTTATACACTGAGGAAAATTTAATTTTACACTGTGGTATTCAAACCTAGGCATAGGGGAAAAAACATTTTCTTCCACAGTGTTGGTTTTCCATCTTTGCCACAGAAGAAGTGCTGCTCAGACATAGTCATGAATCATACATAAATACAGGTGACAGTTTGAGCTGTTACACATGCATGTGTGTGACTTGACAATGTTATTGGCTATGGATCCAGTTGTATATGTGTCTCATGTAATTGTGAAGGCCATGCAAGTCCAGATAGCAGAATAGACTATAGTAGACAATATACCCTCAGTCATACATCTGAAAACACAATAATGGTCTGTCATCCCTCATGCATATAATTCATATCAGCTCCACTATATAAAGTATTATAAGTGAGAGTAAATATAATGGGAAATGGAACAACAGTAAAAGTGCATGGAATATGATGTATTAGAACCCAGGACCATGTGTATGACAGTCCTACACTTACACAAAGACAGGCACCTGGAAGGAACACAGACCAAAAATACTGTTGATACGTTTTATTCAGATACAGAGGCTTCACACACAAAAACACTCCAAATACTATACGTTTTCATCATAAAATGACTTCATCAGATAAAAGCCATAAAAAAATTACATCTTAAATAATCAATTAAATTCATCCTATCACAATACATATAAAGTTCAAACATTTAAAATAAATAAAGCAATTAACTATTTAAAGACACACTGACATAGAATCACTGACCTGCTTTGCTTAACACTGAACATGAATAAAAACATTCTTATACAACTATATTATACAATATAATATAAATATATCCATAAATATAAATAAAAACATATAAAAGCATATATAAAAACATTTAACATTGATGCATAAGGAATACAAAGTGCAAATTTATTAATGTGTATATACTTAATGCAGATGTCATTTCATGATGAAAATGTATGGTATTTGGAGCGTTTATGTGTCTGAAGCCTCTGTATCTGAATAAAATGTATCAACGGTATTTTTGGTCCGTGTTCCTTCCAGGTGCCTGTTTTTGTGTTTGGTCTTGCTTGACACTTTTGGTTAATTTTTTGGTGATTTGTTTGTATTATGGATCCGGAGGGAGCTTCAGGACCTAACTTAGTTGACCTGGACAGAGGCGGGGAAACCAGTGCAATCGGCAAGCTGGTTGGTCAACTAACTCAGCTCATAGAGGTACTAGCTCCGATTTGCCGGTCTATGGCAATGGTTATTTCTTCGTCTTCCTTGCCTTGCAATCAGGAAGGGCATGTTTTTAGAAGGCAGGAAGCTAGCCGACAAGGCGGAGGTACTATGAGGGATGGTGGAACCCTCAATAACAATGGAACTCTTAGTCTTGATTCCTTTCCTTGCATTTTGGTAGACAAGGAGGATTCTACATCTGAGAATAGACGCAATTCTGCTAATACATCGGGAATACACGATGGAGATACTGGCCTGGTACAACAAAACAAACTGGACTTGAGAGGTTTACTTTTTGCACAATTTTCATTTGATTGCGTGAAGAAAACTGACATTGTAAACACTACATACAAAGAAAGTGTTAACAACTTAGAGCATTTGTTGTTTAGATACAAATCTTTACAACTCAACAACATTTACTTAAGAGTGTATTAAAAAGGAAATCGTCCCTAAGGGACTTAGATTTTGGAAGTTCCCTAATGGGATTAAGGAAGGGACTGATGCACATAACAATTTGTTACAGATTTTTGATCGTAGTGGTTTTGATGTCATGCAAGTGTTAATCAAACATAATGAAGAGATTATTGATGAATTAATGAAAGAAATGGATTCTGTGAACTCTAAGGTTATTAATAGCTTACTTTTTACTGTGAATTGTGAAAAAAACAAATATCATTTAATGCTATAAAGTGTTGATAAAAAATGTAGAGACATTTTTCAGAGGAAAAGTAATGAAAGAGCACAATATCATAGAATATAGGGAACACTGAGCATACCCTAAACCAAAAACTACTAAACAATTTTCAAAGGGCAGGCCTGAAGTTTATCACCCTGCTGACAATAATAACATTAACATACATGATGAAGTGGATTATAGGGAGGGTTTCAACAATAGAATTGAAGACTTTAGAGTACCCACCTCTCCGGAGATCGGAGAGGTTAAAGAAGAAAGGGCAAGTGCAATACCATCAACACTACCCAACAAGGGGAGGTGGGAATTTCAGGAATAACAGGAGATAGTTATTCCTACTGGTACATCTATTATAGCAAGGGATGGGATGAAACACACCTTTAATGGTTATAACATTTTTAATTATAGTGGCGTTGACATAGAAGTGATTCATTTTAATATATTTTTCAAAGGATTTAAGTTTATTCCCCGGAAAAAGGTGGATATTGACAAAGTGATTATTAATTTAAAATTATTTATTAGGAAGAAAAACTTAGAACTTTTATATAATAACAATGGGATAAGACAGTCTAACACCACCATTCTTAGTAGAAAAAGGATATATAATCTACCATTACATCCCCAGCTGAGAAATTTTGAGAATTTATTAGAGTCAGAAATTAGAAAGACTATTTCCAACAATAGGGAGTAGCCCAATTTGGCTTAGGAGAAACAACTGTTAAGTGACATTAGGAACGATTGTAACATTAGGGTTATGGCCCCTGATAAAGGAGGGGGTACTGTTTTCATGGATACATTTACTTATGAGTCTAAGGTGATGGAAACCTTGGAAGACCACAGTAAATATACCAGGGTTTCATTAAATGAAATTCACGTAGCTTATAAGAAAATTTTCCTGGTATTAAATGAGTTGTTATTTGAGAGATCTATTGATTTAAAGCTGTTTAAATTTCTCCACAATGACAGACTAAAGGTTCCTACGATATTCAGCATTCCTAAGGTACATAAGAACCTGGAGGACCCACCTCTGAGACTTATAGTGGCTGCAGAGGGGTCTGTTACTAGACCACTGGCCAGGTTCTTGGATGTAAAATTAAAATCTTTGTCTTTAGGATGTTTGGATACTTTAAATGATTCCTGGGATTTACTCAGACAAATCAAACCAGAATTGTAGGATGAAGGAGCTATATTTATTACAATAGATGTAGCTGAATTGTTTTCTTCTATCTCTCATGAGTTGGGAATGCTTTGGTTAAAAGAAGCTATGGGGCCTTCTGATGAATTTTCCAACAATGATTTTTATGTATGTTTAAGTCTTATTGAGTTAGTGCTTAATAACAACTTTATTCACTTTGAAGGTGAATTTTTCAAGCAAGTGAAATGTGTAGCCATGGGTGCACGATGTGCACCCACTTATGCTAACATCATACTTTTTGTATGGGAAAATAAATATATTTTTAATTCCAAATATGCCAAATGCTGGAAGTTATATAAGGGTTATTTGGATGATATTTGTTTGATATGGAATGATTCTGAAGAGAAATTTCTGGAGTTTTACAATTGTATTTCTGGTACGATGGAACTTCTGAAATTTACTAAAAACATCCAGTATGATTACATGAATTATATAGATATAACCATTCACAAGTATAATGGAAAATTTAAATCTACAGTATTTAGAAAGGAAACCTATTCTAATTCCTACCTATATTATACCAGTTCACACCCCTACAACCAAAAAAGAAGTTTGGTGAAAGGACAGTTTGTGAGGGGGAGTAGGATGTCCTCTGAACAGGAAGATTTTATAACTGAATGCAAACTGTTAGAGCAGATGTTTATGGAAAGAGGATATCCTCTTGATTTATTAAAACAAATACAAGCTGAAGTAACTCTAGGTAGGAATAATAGATTGGCACCAATAATGGGACAAAATAACCAGGAGACTATGAACATTAATGTTAATACTGACAACAACATAGATTTTGAACGTGCTTTTATTATTAATTTTAGTGGTGATACAGGTGTAATTTTGAAAACAGTTGAAAAAGAATGGAATAGGTTTGCTGCTACTTCTGATTTAAACATGTTTGACACCCCTTTTAAGTCTTTGTTCAGGAAAGGTTCCAGCATTCAAAATATTATAGAGAAAAAAGGTGGCAATGTTTACCCATTTGGACGCAACAAACAAGGAACTTATGAATGTGGGCATTGCTCTCAGTGCCCTTTTATACAACAAGGGGAGAGTTTATATTTGTCAGCTAGAAACAAGAAGCTTACATGCAAAGGTTATGTTACATGTGACACCAGTGGGGTAGTTTATTTAGTGGTTTGTAAAGGATGCACAAGTTTTTATGTAGGAAAAACTGAAAGAAAATTGCAGAAAAGAATTTATTTATTTTATTTTTATTTTACATTTGTTAACCGGGCTAGTCTAACTGGATACATTTCCATTTTCAGCAGAGGTGCGGGGAGAAAAGCTCCACATAGACATAAAAACAATTACATAGGATGCAAAAAAAAGCAACATAAAAAAAAATAAGGAGGGAATATACAGTATATGGAATTATAATATAGGATTAAAAAAAAATTGCACACAAAGTTCACACTTGCACAACAAATGCACACAACATTCTTGTAATAAAAAAATGCACAACTTATTTAGCATTATCTAACATTTTAAGAAAGTAAAAGAGAGAAAAGACATTCAAAGACAATGAAGTAAGTAGATTAGTTACTTATATAAACTCCCAGCAGTCAGAGTATTACAATCTGGAGGAGAAGGATAGTAGAGTGGTAAGTCTTATGTAGTGGAGAAATAAAATAGAAGGTAACAGAAGTAAAAGAGATGGAGGAGAAGTGGAATAGTAGAATATAAGGTTTCAGTCTGGGTTAAGGCAGGGACAAAGCCAGTGATTTCTAAGATAAATTCTAAGCTTTTGTTTGAAAAGGACAGGAGATAGAATAGAAGTCAATTCAGAGGGGAGTTGATTCCAGTGTTTACCAATGGTGTTTGAGAAAAGGGAGTCACCAGCAAGGTTATTGGATTTAGTTAAAGTTACTAGGAGTTTGCTAGAGGAGCAAAGTGAATTCAGGTTAGAATAAGGGGTAAAGATATTAGAAAGTACAGGAGTGTTGTTAGGCAGATAAAAAGCTATTTGGATAATGGTAAGTTGGGAAAGAAGCAACATGTTTTTTAATTCAAGCCAGTGAAGTTGTTGTAGGTTCAGGCAGTGATGAGTTCTGAATTGATTACCAGTAACAAATCTTGCTATACTATTGTAGGTGGTAGTCAGTTTAGAGAGATTATTTTTCTTCAGGTTAGTGTAAATTGGTGAGGCATAGAGGAGAGTGGAAATGAGATGAGAGTGTGCCAAAGTAGCTTTGGCTGTTGGGGATAAGAATTTTTTAATTCTGTAGAGGGAGCCCAGTTTTCTATTTACAGTTTTAATGGTATTGGTATTATTCTTCTTTTAATGGTTCTGTTTATAAGAATAGATATGGAAGCTATTTCTGTGGCTGCTTTTTGAAGGAATTCAGATGGAAGTTGGTCAGCTGATGGGGTATATGGTTTAAGCTTTTGAATACATTTTTGGATAAACGTGGTAGAGATGGGCTGTATTATGAAGATTGGTAGATTAGAAGAGGCAAGTTGAGGAACGTTAGAGTTGTCCGTAGAAAGGTGAGAGGCTAATGAGTTGATAGTATCAGTAAAAAAGGAGTTGAAAGCATTGGCAGTTTCATGGGAAGAATTTTTGTCTGACCCCAAGGGGGAGGGAGTGGTAGTCTGTCCAGGGTGAAGAAGTTTGTTCAAAGTTGCCCAGAATTTTTGGGGATTGTTGTGATTAGATTGCTGGAGGTTACTATAGTAGTTTTTTTTATCAGAAAGAATAGCTTTTTTGGTACTATTTCTTATGTGTCTGAAGGTTTGATGATCTGAGGGTGATTTACTAGTTCTCCATTTTAGCCAGAGTTTGTTTCTGAGTAATATTTTCTGTCTTGTTTCCTTAGATAGCCAGGGGGCTGGTTTAGCTTTTATTCTGATAGTTCTTTTTGGAGCATGGTTATCTAAGATTGTTAAGAATTTGGTATTAAAGTATTGAACAGCTTCATCAAGGGGAAGAGTTTTTAGAGGGTTCCAGTTATAGGCATTTAGTTCAGTTTTAAATAGAGTAGGGTTGAAATGTTTATTACTGCGCACGGTCCTGTGGGTAGGGGCATTTATAGTGACATTCTTTTGCCTTAGGATATAGGTTAAGTTATGGTCACTCATGTCATCAGGCAAAGTACCTGCTAGGTAATTTTGTTGGGGTTTGTTAACAAGAATCCAATCTAGTATACTTTCTTTATTGTTAGGTTTATTAGTTCTAGTGGGGGTGTTTATAGTTTGGGTAAAGCCATGGAGATTAATATGAGAGGCTGGGTTGTTAGAATTAACTGAAGACCAATCAAGGTTGAAGTCTCCAAGTATTACAGTTTCTTGTGGGTAGGTGGATGAAGCCCAACTAAGAATATTTTCTATATTTATGGAGTTATTACCAGGTGGTAGATAGGTACAGATAATATAGATGGCTTTATTAGGGTTAAGTTGAAGCTTTGATATGAGGAGTTCAGTGTTGGTGTTCTCAGGGGGGACATAGGGTACTGAGGATATATTTAGTTCAGTTTTAAATATGAGAGCTACTCACCCACCCTTACGAGTATTGCGGTCTAGTCGTAGGGTGTTATAACCTGGGGGAATGATTTCAGTGTCTTTAGTGAAGGGTTTTAACCAGGTTTCAGTTAAACAGAGGATATCAAAAGAGTGACATTGCAGAAGAGAGTGGAGATGAGTAACTTTGTTGTTGACACTTCGAATGTTGAGGTGTCCTAAGAGTAAAGTGTTTGAATTAGAGATTGGTAATGGAAGGGGTGAGTTAGGGAATATTGTGGTTGCTTTGGAAGAGGTATTTGTGGGTCCAGGGTTGGGATGTATATCACCATCAGTCAAGGTAGTGGGCTTGTGTACTGAGTGTGGCTTAATGGTAAGGTTATGTTTGTCTTTTAGTTTCCTTGACATGAGATTATTACATTTGGTATGGGATAGTCTATGATATTTGGAAAGAAGATAGCAAGAGGTAGATGTAATGTTAGAGTGGTTAAAATTTAGGGTTATGAGTTCTGAGGCAGTTTGCTTGGAAGAGGTTATAAAGTGGTAATTATGTTTTATTTCATAGGAGGTCAAGAGATAAGGGAGTGTGAGTACTAGAGAAGAAATTACCAGGGCTACTAGTTTAGCTAGGTTATGTTTTGTTATAGAGGTTTTGGATAGAGAACTGTTAGTTGTTGAAGACATGGTGAGGAGAGGATAAGAAGAGCTCCTGAGGTAAAGGGTGGGCTAGGTCTATCTTATAGGTCAAGGAGGCTAGGAGGAAAGAGTTAATGGATAGGTTTAGGTTTAAGGGGGAGGGGAGATATGTAGTAAAGGGAAGAAAGGTAGAATACTGGTGGGAGGAGAGTTACAAATGAGCTAGCTGTTCCTGATAGGTGCGATAAGAAGGGGGTGTGGACTGTGCGGTATAAGGGTAAGAGTGTGTGGGGTGGGTGGGATAAGGGGGTAGTGAGGGGAGCGAAGCGGGGCAGAAACAGTTAGAGGAGAGAGAGAGCATAGACAATCAGTCCAGCAGAGGAGCTGAGACACCACTTAGTTTGTAAGAGAGTGTATGATAGAAATATAAGAGTAAGGAGTGAGAAAGAAGTGGGATAGGAGATAGCTTGTTTAGCAGGCAAAAGAGCATAAAAGGAACAGGTTTTACATTAGAATTTAAGGGGTACAGATGAGAAAAATAAAATAGATACTTTCCTGAGGGGAACAGAGTATCTTGAATGAACAGCGCTAGGAGCTTGGAGGCCAGCAACAACATACAATCAGGATGTAGTCGCTAGGAAATTAGTTAGGAAGGAAGAAAGATACAGTCAAGATGTAGTCGCTAGGGGAAAAAATGTGGAAGGAAGAAATAGAAGAGCTAATCACAGTAACCAGAGAGTATCAGATGGGAAAAGAGGGATAGCAAAGGATAAAGAAGGCAGGACAATATACAGTTGTTTAGGGTAGCATAATCCAGTGACTTTAGAAAAGCAGGGACTTGCAGGAGTATAGCTATGAACACCTATATGAAATGAGAAATCACAATAATAGTAATGCCTTGTTTAGGCATTGTATTGGTTGTTCTCAGGCATACTTTTCTTTTTTTATTTTGGAAATAGTGAAAAAAGATGTGAGAGGGGGACCTTGGGAATTATATATTGAATATAGGGAACTTTTTTGGCAGGTGGTACTCGAGGCAAACAAATTCCCGGGGATGAATGACACTATTTCCATTGCTCCAGTACTGAAACTGAGAGCAGCAAAACTCTAATTCTGTTCCCCTTAACAACATCTCCATTAAGTATATACACATTGGTTAATACATTTGCACTTTGTATTCCTTATGTATCGATTTACATGTTTTTATATATAGTTTTATATATGTTTTTATACATATTTATGGATATATTTATATTATATTGTATAATATAGTTGTATAAGAATGTTTTTATTCATGTTCAGTGTTAAGCAAAGCAGGTCAGTGATTTTATGTCAGTGTGTCTTTAAATAGTTAATTGCTTTATTTATATTAAATGTTTGAACTTTATATGTATTGTGATAGGATGAATTTAATTGATTATGCTATTTAAGATGTAATTTTTTTATGGATTTTAACTGATGAAGTCATTTCATGATGAAAACATATGGCATTTGGAACGTTTATGTGTGTGAAGCCTCTGTATCTGAATAAAAAGTATCAACGGTATTTTTGGTCCGTGTTCCTTCCAGGTGCCTGTTTTTGTGTTTGGTCTTGCTTGGTACTTTTGGTTCATTTTTTGGTGATTAGTCCTACACTTACACCCGTTGCCACAAGAATGTTGAAATACATCTATTTTTCATTTAATTGCTGTAAACTGCACAGTCACAACAGTAAAAATAGGTTGCACACCCTGAACTAGAACCCAGGCCCATCTGTACTTCAGCCCTACATTTACACCTGCTGCAACAGGACTAGTGATGACATTTCCTAATTTCATAATCATTCTTAAGGTCTCTGTGTTAACTGCTATGAACGCCACTTAGCATGTTTGCATGGTGCCCAACAGAATTAATTGACTGCACCTGGTTTCAGTTATTGGCTGTCTGAGTCCTGTCTGTAGGTATTCTGTCTGCTTCCTGAGTGGGCCACTAGTCCAGTTAGCACACTGCCATGCATCGCCCAAATGGGATATGCACAGCAAAGCCTGTCATTCATTTTCTCTCTTTTTCCATGTTTGAGCTAAGCCGTGCATCTCACAAACACTGTCCCCCAAAAAAGAAAAAAAATGGAAAAGTAGTTGAAATGATGAGAAGCAATCTATGACATTCACACTACAAAATGTTAGCATACACGAAATATTTCTACATAGGTCTGGATTTAAACTTTCACTCCAATGAATAGTAAGAGTGCCTTATCCCTATGATGTCCTCACTCTGGGCCACTAATCAGGAAGCCAGAAACCTCACCACTGACACTGGAGAGGGACTTTCACTTGGAATACAAATGGATAGATTCAGTATTTCCAGATGCAGACCTCTCTGCATCAAGCACAATTTCCCTTAAGAGCATACAGGGAGCACATTCAGCCCAGGATCTGGATTTATCTATATCTGTCTCTTCCCAAGTCCTCAGTAAGACTACCCACTGGTACAGCTGCAGAGTTAAATCCTCAGCCGAATGCCCAAGCCAAGTCCTCAACCACTCTCTCTGTGAAACCAGTGCTTCATGTCCCTGCTCCAAATTGCTAACACACACACACACACACACACTTTGAGATTTGATTTACACACACACACACACACACACACACACACACACACACACACACACACACACACACACACACACACACACCTGGGAAAGGCTGGCACAGGTTTACTAGCTATGCCCCCTCTTGCTCAGACTATAAGGAAGTTATCACTGCCACCAGGCACTACAAAGCCAGCTACCTAAGGCTTTTGCAAGGGTACCCAATTATAATAAGTGAAAGTAATATTAATACAAATAGTAATGTTGACCAAACAGCAAGGCTTTCAGGAATGGCCAGAGTTATCACCAAATAAATATATGCAAATACTCTAAAACCTTAAATATTTTTTTTCTAAAAGGGACCAGCCACAATGAGAAGTTTAAATATATTTAATAATAAATAATAAAAGGATATGAAAATACTAAATATCTATTTGCAGTAAACACCAGAGTTTCAGTTACAGGAAATATTAAAAATAACACAGCTGGAAAGATTCACATAGTTACAGAAAAATAATACTTAATTATTCTCACTATATTTTCCTAACTGATTTAGAGAATTACTATCCCTGTTCAGTTACTTGAGCAAAGCAAGATGAAGTAGGTGAGTGGTCTTCCTCCTTTGTCAGGTTCCAAAAACAGACTGCCCAGTCTGACTTCAGTCTCCTCTATTATTAAAACATTATTTCTGTACAGAATGGCATCTGACGTCTGGTTCCCATGCTGTCATCAACATTAGAATCTGCCAGGATTTTAGCACCTACATTTATTTTTATTTATTTATTTATTTTTATTTATTTTACATTTGTTAACCGGGGATGTCTGAGCCAAAACAGTCTTTTTTCAGCAGAGGCCTGGGGAGAAAAGCTCCACAAAGAAAAAATGCAGATACATTTAGTTAGACATAATCAGTATTCACACAAATTACAAAAGACATGTTTTTACAGTGATATGTGGCACATCAACAGTTACGGTGGAGAGAACAAACAAAAATATTAATTCAAAAATAAAGGTAATTAATAGATTTGTGGTGTACAGCTGAAATTTGGAACATAGGTAGAATACATACATAGTACACAGGTACAGTACATACATTGTAGATTTGCAGCAAAGCGGGCAATTCTGTTATAGCAGGCTTCCATTTTGCTTAGTTCAGTTTTGTTGAGATTAGTCAGAATGGGAGATGCATAGAGTAGGGTGGATAGACGTTTGGAGCGAGCAATGGCTGATCTTGTGTTGTTGGTAAGAAATGGTTTGATGCGGTAGAGTGATCCCAGTTTGGCATGTACTTTTTTAATAGTTAGTTGAGATGACTATCAAATTTTAGGTGGGAGTCTATGATTATTCCCAACAGCTTAGCCTGTGCCACTAGAGTGATTTGAGTAGCATTTGTGGAGTAGATAGTGAATTGACTGTTCTCAGTGTTTTTGTTAGAACTGGTTATAATCATAAACTGAGTTTTCTTTGGATTGAAGACAAGTTGGGCTTTGGTAAGGTAGTTTTCAACATCAGAGAATGCTAGTTGAGTTGTTTGCGGGGGAGTGGGAATGTTTTGTGCAGCACAGATTAAGGTGGTGTCATCTGCATACTGAATGATAGATGCATGCTGTGTGGAGGTATGGAGGTCATTTGTGAAGACTGAATAGTAGTGGTCCTAAGATAGAACCTGTGAGACTTCTATAGTTATGGGAAGCTGAGGAGAGAGAGAATTTCTCCATTTCACAGCTTGGTACCTGTCAGTTAAGTAGCTTTGGAACCAGGTAAGACTGGAATTTGATAGGTGATATTGGTTTAGTTTGTTTAGCAGGATTTGGTGTAAGACTGTGTCAAATGCTTTGGACATATCCAAAAAAAAAGAGATGACACCTATAGGCCTTCATTTTTGAGACGGTATAATGTGTCTGTGAAGCAGAGGAGGGCTGTAGTGGTACTATGGGCATGTCTGAAACCATGCTGAGTAGGTAGCAGGATGTTGGTGTCTAGGATATAGTTTAGCATCTGGGTATGGATGCATTTTTCTAGGATTTTGGCCAGGTGTCATGTCAATAATACACACACAAGAGCATTGCTCAGATCTGGTACAGCTGCTGGAAGTCATAAAACCATTTTAACACTTCTACTCCTCCTACAGAGATACTAAGCCAGGCTTCTTGCAGACATTTCGTCTCTGGCTGCACTAAGAACTGCAAGATACAGTCTTTATGGCCTAATTTAATTTCAACTATTTTTCAAAGTTTGCTGCAGCTGGATTGTGATTAACTTCATCTC
Source organism: Protopterus annectens (assembly GCF_019279795.1). NCBI lineage: Eukaryota > Metazoa > Chordata > Ceratodontiformes > Protopteridae > Protopterus > Protopterus annectens. The sequence continues at coordinate 178,578,075 of NC_056731.1, read as the reverse complement.
TTCCAGTATTCTGTGTTAAAATATACACATTTAATTCAGTTCCAATAATACATGTGCATTTCTTTTCTTTCCAGCAGGGCACACTGTTGATATATTTTAACACAAGCAACTGTACAAATACATTTTTAAACACAAGCATCTGCACAAATCAGTTTGATACATAAATTGCATATATTTCTTTACTAAATTCCAGCTAGCTGTTTTGGCATATGCTACATATCCTTTGCCCTACCTCTCCTGGCATGGCTGGCAGTACCTTCTATCATCACAATCCTTCTTTGCCACACAAACACCTTTGCAGCAAGGAACTGAAACCATGCTGCATACAATCAACTGCAACATCATCTACAATAAAATTAAACCATATAACAGTTATTTGCACATTTATTAATTTTGGATGTAGTACACTGACTGATCACACAACCAGTTATGAGTATTGCTTGCAAATATGCAGCTCTGTCTTACCTCTCAATGTTTGTTGTCATTCTTCTCTTATCTGACCCCTAATCTGAGACATGCAGTCTGTAAGCCATTCTATATCATTGTCCTTAAAATGTGTGAGAATATTAAATGGCAATAATATAATATGCAGCTGCCAACAAATGAAGGGGAGTTTGGATGTTAATGAATAGAACCTATGAAATGTGTGCTGTTTACTTACATTTCCATCCTTGACAAACTTACATCTAATAAATTGTAATTGTAAGTGTAACCCAACACACCCACTGGATATAGGGCAATCTGCATTGCTGTTGTGTTTTCTTTCTCCCTACCACTAATCATTCACAGTTGCAATCCATTAAACAAACACTGAGGGAGTACCAGCACTCTGTTTACATCTGCAACACAGAGCCAAGTATGTGGGATTCAGCAATTCTAATTAGTTCACACCTTGTTTGCATATTTACTGTGCTGGCAACCCTGAATCAACACCGTAAAAAGGCAACCATGTAGCTAGGGAAACTGAAGGCAATGAGACTTGTTTATATGGAGAACACAGAAAAGAGGCTATTACTTTGGGATATGTCTGTACAGAGGATTATTGCACTTGAGAGGGTATGCTTGCATTTTTGTCAACTACATACTGCATATGCTGATATGTATTAAAGAAAAATCTGTTTTATAGTTTTATATACATATTTTGATTAGCAAAGGCTTTTACACTTTTAGCTATATGCATTAGTTAGATGTGTACTGATGGCATAGCCATGTTTGTCAGGGCATTTCACAGGTATACATGATTGGCAATACCTTAACATTGATGTTCTGTGTTAAATATGTGGACGTTTCAGGAACAGTTCATTTGATAGCAATTTTAGCATTTCAAAGATGATTTGTTAGCAAAATGTGTCATTTGCCTGTTCTTTTTATTTTTTGGGAGGGGGAGCAAAGCTGCTTTTCTGTTATGACACAAAGAAGGATATGTTGCTATTGTTACTCTCCTTTTTTTATCCAGCTTGTTGTTCATCTTTCAAATTTGTAGACTGTTTTATGTTTCTCCAGTGGGTAATAATGAAATGCTACCTTTTCTGTTTTATCTGGAAACAGTTATTTTGTAGTTATGTGATACCTATGTGTATTATCCTTCTGTTGTATTTTAGGACACCTAAGATTATGGCACCCAGGTGTCTCAATCCTCAAAAATCACCCTTCACTGATCCTGAGAATCAGGTCATTGCTAAAGCCTTTAGGTGACATGGTGCCTTCCTGCTTGAAAGGGACATGGAGATATGTCAGGCAGAATGCAAATTTGGCAGCAGATGGTTGCAGACATTAATGCAGTTGGTGGCCACAGCAGGTGATATGACAAGGTATACCATAGGGCATGAGACATGATCTCATCTGCATGGAGGAGAGCGGCTGCAATGGCCCCTGATTGGATTGGTACTGGCAGGGCCTGCTACACAGCCTCCACTAACAGCAAATGAAGAGTTCCTGTCCAGTGTCAGGGATCCAGATAGCTCCCAGGGAAGTGCAGAACAGCATGCCATTGACAGTGGTGCTACTGTTTCAGGGACAGCAAGCATGTCCAAGGAGGAGCTAACAGGTAGTGTTTTGTATCTCAATTGTTAAATGCTGTTGTATAGTAAAAAACATTAAAGTCAATACTTTAGTTTCTGTTTCACAATACATATTTTTTTTTGCAAGGGGGGGTGAAGATTGCTACAGTTAACACATTCAGATTCATTACACTTGGGCTTAGGTTAGACTTGTCATCCAAGTTCTTGTTGAAAATATAGTTGATGGACATATAAATGGGAGAAAGTATTACCCCCTATGTTACTGTTAATTGTGATGATGTTGTCCTTATGTTTTGCTTCACTTCTTTCAGGACCATCTGGCATACAGAGCATACGGATCTGCACAAGGTAAGGCAAACATTTTTATGTCAGTACTTTTGAGCAATTCAGAGAAATATTTTAGTGTGTGATGTTGATGTCAGGATTGTTGTGTTTATTGCTGTACTGTCTAATAATAACTGCACTGTTTATTAGCATATATTGGACTATAGTAGCGTAGGTATTAATTGTTCCTGTGCTTGTTGCTTATTATCACAGGTGATCCTGACAGTGGAAGTGTGGGACTTCTACCACCTTATGTCAGAGTATCAGCAGATTCTGATGATGATGGTGGCGAAACAGAGGCACAGTCGGGAGGGGGGTGCAGAAGTTGAATCTGACACTGAGGTTGACATACAGCCATTCCATGAAATTCCATCAGAGACAGCCATTAGGCCTACGCCCACCCATTCCAGTGATCCCTCAGATATTGGACAGGTGGAGGCTGAGACAATCAGGGAAGTGTGGTTACTGCAGCTTCAGTGCCTGTTGACTCTGGCTATAGCCAAAGTGTGGGCAAGATGCCTCGCAGGATGGTTATTAGGGGTGCTCAGAGGAGGCCTGCTGTCCATCCTCCACCTGATCCAGGTGTTTCTTCCTATGACACTCAACATATGTTTAGGGCCATCATGGAGACACAAGCACATTTCCATAGGTGCTCTAGAGAAATGCTTAGGGTTATAGATGTGGCACGGGTTGACATGCATGACTGCCTCCACTGTGTTGCCGATTCAATGGATTAGATGAATGACACATTGGAACAAGCAGTTTCTGTGATGGAACGTCTGTTGGGAGGGGTACAGCATCTTCATAGGCATAGGTTAGTGACCTCATCTGCTGTTAGCCAATGTGGCTTTGACCAATCATGCTCCCATAGTGGCAGTACTTCCATTTCTTCATCAGTGGGTGAACTGTTCACACCTAGACATGACAAGCCATAGGGTCATATTCCTGGGTGTCCTCATGAGGGGAGCTCATCCAGCAGACACCAGCCACATTCAGGTATTAGCAGTGCATCTGACCATGGTAATGGACGTGCCAGTACAACTCCTGGCAGAGCCAATTCTGATGGTCAGGGACGACAGTGATGAAGTGCCACCTCTACCATGCATGGCTCACATCTGTCTGACATACCAAGACATAGAGTTAGCACAGAACTTGGCTGTGTTCATGCAGACACTCTCACACCAATTTAACCTGGAGGACCCATACACACACACACACACACACACACACACACACACACACACACACACACACACACACACACACACACACACAACAGTTACATGGTTCAGCCATGCAGCTTAAAACACATTTTGTCTCACTGGTCATTTGTTACTTTATCCAAATGTCTCCCTGCTTCTCTTTCATACTCACATACACTCACAGACCTTTTGTATCAGCCTAGGCTTCTTGCCCCCTCCCCCCCACTCTGTGCAAGTGATGTTAACTTTTGTGCCACATCCCTGTTTTGTATCTTTTGGATTCAGTGATGCCTAAGCTTTGTGTCTGATGCTCAGGGTGCATAGCTGACTTAGTCCTTAGTATATCTGCATTTGTGATGTTGAACTGGTAATTGTACCTTTGACTTATATTGGTCTTGGAAAGTTAAACAGTTGATATCATCAACATTTTACTATCTTTATTGTTAATGATTTCATGAGGGTTGTGAAGTCTGAAACTGCAATGTGTATCACTACTTTCTAATGTCTCTCTTTAATGATTTTCCAGTACAAATGTATGGTGCAAAACTGAGGGCATGAAGTGCCCATCACTACTTTTGAGAGGTATGACTGTGTGAATCTTTGATGCCCAAGGACTACTACTTAATAATGGACACATATAAGTCAAATAAGTCTCTGCAGTCACATGCTAAGGTAATTTTTGTAAAAATCTCCCACATTTTACTTGCTTACACTATCCAGTGGCAACATGCAAGGATATGCCAGTCATTCATATTATTACACAATATAATCCAGGTTCAGCACTTACCTTGTAAATCCAGCATTTGCCTTAATAGTGGTGCCTTACTTTCTACATGTGTGCAATCTGTGGCACCCAGTACTTCATGGTAGTGTGCTACAGGGTAGAACTCCTGCATATTTCTGTCCCTATCCTCAGGAGTATGTGGAAATATATGTGGTCACTAGCATGCTGGAACATAGCATTCAAGAACTGATGGTGGATCCTCGATGCTGATGCCTGTGATACCACAGACATGTTCCCTGTTGGTCTCTGAAATGTACCTGTAGATAAGATTCTAAGTGCTACACATACCTTGTCTCCACTGGGATGGGTTCCTTTGGTTTGCCCTGGCTCTGAGTTGAGGACAACAAAGATTACAGAGTTCCTGTAGTGTGTCTCTATCCACCCTGTAGTGCTCTACAAATTCCACATCATGCAGATTGTGATAAGTTACCTGGGGTCTGAAAATTCTTCTCCTTCTTGGCCTTGGTCTAATTGCAGCAGTAGCAGCAGCACAGACTTCAGCCTGTTGCACATACACATGAATTAAAGCAACAGCAGCCCCTGACATTGTTTCTGTATACACTCTTTTCCATAGCTGTATTCCAGTAGGTATTGGAATTCACAGGGAAAACCAGCACTGAGTCTATGCAGTTGTTTTATAGCTTGTTGAATAGCTTCTCCATCTTGGATTGGTTGATTATCATACATTTCAGCTGCTTATGTCGTAATTTGCATTCCATGATGTTTACCTTGTTTGCACAGCTCTACACACCATGTAGAGCCACTTACTGAATCCGAAACAGTGCTCTACCATGTGAGTGTCACGCCACAACATGTACATGGTGGAAATGGGCCGTGTAGGCATTATTGAATCTGGCCGCAAATAAAGACAGCAGTCCATACTAGTTTATTGTTAACTAACTCAATAAAATACTAAGCTTAAAACAGTCATTGCATACATTCCTTCTCCAACTTTACTTAACATTTTTGAAGTTTCCAATAATAAATAGCTTATTATGTGTTTGAGACATGGATATCAAGAAGATCACCTTCAGAACAGAGTAAAACAAAGGTCAAGAGGTGACACAACATCTATGTCAAGAGCATGTAATAAAAGTTATGATCAGAGAGGCCTAATCACAATTCATTATGTTACATGAAGCCTTGTCCACTCCCTGTATTACCAGTTACAAAAAGGAAGCTTTAAAAGCTGTTAGTTTACTCTGCCACACTTTAAATAACAGACAGTAAGGCCTGGTTATTAATTTTCTTTATTTCACTTTGGTGACTATGTTGGTCTGGCTGGGCAGGGTTTATTTCCTGGATGATAGCTTTCCCAAGCAGCTGCCACCCCATTACAGTACTGGGTATGTCCTTCATAAAGGGAAATGAACAGGCTGACCCTGATAGGGGAGGGCATGATGATCATCAGACATGGAGATAGAAAGTACTTAGAAAAAATATTTTGGAAACACATAAGGCTGTTCTGGGCAGACTCAATTACAGAAGAGAGGGTTAAGGAGAAAAAAGTTCTCAAACAGGACAGCTAAATGACAATACAAATAAAACAAGTTAATATTGTGAATATGGATTTAAGTTAGAATGACTTAGAAAAAGAAATAATCCATTCATTAGTGAAAGTCCATTGATTTAAGGATAATCTCTATTATTGTTCACCAAAGGGTCCTGAGGGAAATGAATAACCTAATCCTGTAGTTCTATATCCAATCACAAATAATCATGGATGTTATTTTATTTATTTATTTATTTATTTTACATTTGTTAACCGGGAGAGTCCGACTGGATACATGTCCACTTTCAGCGGAGGCCCGGGGAGAAAAGCTCCAGGTACATAACAGACATATGAACATTGTTAATGCAAAAAAGGAAGATAGTTGAGTTCTAAATAAAATATAAAGATACATCACATCTTGGGAAAAAAATAGCAGCATATAAAAAAAACATAGGTCAGTTACAAAGGCGAGGCGCCTTGTTAAAAAGCAGTTAAGGATAGTGAGGTAAGAGAAGGGTAAATGATAGTGGTTAATCAGGTTTGGAACAGGGACATTGCCAGAGAGTATTGAGATGGGATTTAAGCTTTTTTTTGAACTGTAGGAGTGAAGGTTCTGAGGTGAGCATGGTCGGTAGGGAGTTCCACATTTTACCTACAAAGTTTGAGAATAGAGAATCCCCAGCAGAATTATTGGCTTTGGTAGTTTGAGCTAAGATCTTATTGGAGGAGCGTAAAGATTGCAGGTTAATATAGGGGTGAATGATGTTTTTCAGAGCTGGTGTTTTCTCTGGGTGATACAGTATCTGGTGAGCCGTTTTGAGTTGGTTGAAATGGAGTTGGCTGGAAAACTCTAACCACCCTAGTTGCTTCAAGTTAGTGCAGTGGTGCGTTCTAAAGGTGGAATTTGTGGCAAATCTAGCTATGTGATTGTAACAAGAAGCAAGTTTGTTAAGGGTTGTCTTGTTTAGGATTGTAAAGAGGGGGGAGGCATAGAAAAGAGTTGATAGTAGGTGTGTGCTGGCAATTGTAATTTTAGCGGGAGGAGTGAGAAAGTGTTTTACTTTATATATAGAGAGAGAGACAAGCTTTTTATTGACGGTTTTGATGGTTAGATTGAAATGGGTGTCAAATTTAAGGGAGTTATCAATGGTAACACCTAACAGCTTTGTGTGAGCTTCTGGTGATCTAGTGATTCCATTGGGGGATGTAATAGAGAAGGTGGGGGGAAGAGTCTTGTTAGTGGGTGAGAAAGTAAGTAGTTTTGTTTTGTTGGGGTTGAGAACTAGTTGACGACTTGAGAACCATTTTTCTATTAGGTTGAAGGTGTCTTGGGTTGAAGCAGTGAGGTCTGCCATGTTGGAGGCAGTGCTGATGATAGTCGAATCATCTGCATATTGAATGCATGTGGCATGGGGGGTGATTGTGGGCAGGTCATTAACAAAGATGGTGAAGAGAAGTGGGCCAAGAATAGATCCTTGGGGAACTCCAAGTGTAACAGGTAGGCATGTGGATAATTTGTCCTGCCATAGAACAGCCTGTTGCCTATTGGACAGGTAGGATTGGAACCATTTCAGCGTGGAATTGCTGAGTGATAGTTTTTAATGTATGGAGGAGTTGAATGTGGTTCACCATATCAAAGGCCTTGGAGAGGTCTAAGAAAAGAGCAGATGATAGTTTATTATTGTTTCTGAAGTTATTGATGGTATTAGAAAAGGATAGTAGGGCTGATGTGGTACTGTGATTTGGCCTGAAGCCATGTTGGGAGTTGGCTAGAATTTTATTTTTGGTGAGGTGTTCCATCAGTTGTTTGTGGACACACTTTTCCATAATTTTGGCCAGGGGTGAGAGTATAGCTATAGGTCTGTAGTTGGTTAGCTCTAGTGAGCTACCACCTTTATGGAGAGGAATAATGTGGGACATTTTCCATATGGAGGGGATGAAGGCTTCTGACAAGGTGCGGTTTATGATTATGGAGACGGGATAGGAAATGGCCTCAGCTGCTTTTTGCAGAAACTCAGCTGGGAGAAGGTCAGCTGCTAGCTTAGTGGGTTTTAGTTTTTAAGAAGAGATGTTATAGAGGATATGGGTACTGGATCGAAGGTAAATAGATGATCTGATGTAGTTGTAGTATTCTGCTGGCATGGGTAGTGGAGTGGGCTGGTTGTTTGTTTGAATTGTGTGGCCAGGGATTGTATAGTTTCTGTGAAGAAACTATTGAATGTGTTAGCAATGTTTACAGGGCACTGTTGTTTGCAAGTTGTTGGAGTGGGGGTGGTTGCCTGGCCTGGGTGCAGGAGCTTGTTTAAGCCTGCCCAGAATTTTGTGGATTATTAAGGTGTTTGTGTTGGAGGTGGAGGAAGAAGTTTTTTTTATCATTTAAGATCATTCTTTTAGTTTCATTTCTAAGTTGCGGAAGGTTTGGTGGGAGTGTGGGTCTTTAGAGTACGCCATGTGACCCACATCTTGTTTCTAGATAGGATTTTGGATTTTGTTTCCTTAGAGAGCCATGGTGCGGTTTTGGTTTTAGTTCTAATGGACCGTATTGGAGCATGGGAATCTAGAATCTTGAGGAAGGTGGTGTTGAAGTAGATAACTGCCTCTTCAAGAGGAAGAGACTTGAGTATTGTCCAGTTGTGGGCTTTAAGTTCAGTTTGAAAAATGGAGGCGTTGAATTTATTATTGTTCCTGATTTTGTTTATGGTTGTAAGAAGGGGGGTGATTTTCTTGAATTTGATAACATAGGTGAGTAAGTGATCACTCATGTCCTCTGGATGAGTACCTGCTGAGTACTGGTCAGGATCTTTATTAGTAAGGATCCAGTCCAGGATGCTGTCTTTGTTTTGGGGTTTACCTAGTCTGGTAGGAGTGGATATGAGCTGAGAAAAGCCATGTAGATTTATGCTGCTAGATGGGGAGCTAGATGAGAAGGAATTCCAATCGATGTTGAAGTCACCTAACACTATGGATTCCTGGGGGTGAGTTTGAGTTAACCAGTGGAGAAAGTCCTCTAAGGTTTTGTGATTATTGTTGCCTGGGTGGATGTAAATACATGCTATATTTATGCTTTTATGTTTGTTTGGTTGAAGTTTTACAAGTAGAATTTCGGCATTGTTTGTTAGGAGGGGTTGTGGAGAGGCAAGGGAGATTTGTAATGTATTTTTGTAGAGTATGGCTACACCGCCACCTTTACGAGTTATTCGGTCTGCTCTTAGTATATCATACCCTGGTGGGATTATCTGTGTGTCTTTCGTACTTGGTTTAAGCCAGGTTTCTGTGAGACATAGTAGGTCTGGGGAACAAGTAGCTAAAAGGGCATGTAGGTTGTGAATTTTATTGTTTACACTTCTGATGTTTAGATGACAGGTCAGAAGAGAGTTAAAGGGTCTAGAGTTTAGATTGAGAAGTGGAGGGGGGATAGGGTGGAATTAGAATTGAGTGGAGGGGAAGGGCCAGGGTTGGGGTGGATATCACCATCTGTGGCTAGTTTGTGATTCAGAGTGGTAATGAATTTGAGGGCTTTGAGTAGAAGTTTGTAGTAATGTTTATCATTTGGCCTAATATTGGTAGGTTTGATAATTACATAGCGTTCGAGTTCTAACAAGGAGGGTGAGTAGGGAGTTGAGTCATGGCCTCTGTTGTTAATTATGGGGGAGGGGTTGGTTTGGTAGCCTGGGTGGTGGAAGCCTATGTAAGACCAGGTTTCATATAGGGTAGCTAGGTAAGGGACAAGTAGGAGGGGAAAAAGAGTTAGTATGATAAGCTTCCTGGGTGGTGTCATATTCCACCAGGGTTATCATTTGGCAGAGCTGCCTACTGCCTGAAGTGTTTTTCTTTTAACTTCTATTGCTCTTTATTTTCAGTTTCAAAACAAGATGTTTCTTTCCAAAGTAGTCCATTGCATTATAGAAATTGTGGTGCCATTGTGATCAGTTGATATCCAGTGTTTTCCAGTTTATAACGTTCATATCAATTTTATTGAGGTATGCCTCCATCGTATCTTTATTGCATTTCCTTTCACTAGTACAAGATCTCTGACCATGACTGATATGAAGTACAGAATGTGCTTATCAAGTCACAACACATATATCTGAATAGAATATAAAACCCAGTCTGCAAATCCCTGCTTCACTGCTGGTGGTGACCTCCATGAGAACACTGAAGTACTGTGGTGGTATTACCACTTGACCACTCCATGCTTATTAAACTGCTTGGTCTTACTAATATGGGGACATCTCGCACCATCCCTTGTGTATTTTCATCACTAATTAGGTCTGACCATAAAGCTGTCTCCTCCAAAATAAAACTGAAACCAGATAACTCTTCCACCCACTGTACCTTTAGAATGTTTACATACTACCTACTCTTAAGTGATACATTGGCAAGTTTCAAATCCCCAGCAAATCCAGTTAACTCCACTGAGTACACAGATAGGTTTACCACCACACTATACCAGCACGTAAACAGCTGCTTAGATGCAGCTGTACTCTGTAGGAACAAGAGCAGGGCAAACCCCAGAAAGAAACCCCCATGGTGGAACCATAATATCAACAAGCTTTACAATAAGAGGAAGAGAATTTTGACCAAAAATAAGAAAAGTAATTCCCAGAATGCTAGAGCCAAGCCCTGTTTGCTGAAATAAATAAACAACTCATGAGCTTAATGAAATCCACCAAAGACAAGTTTGAGTCTTAAACAACTACCCAAGCCGAAGACAGCCACAAGGTCTTTTTTATTAACGTTCATAATCTCAAACTGCAACACAGCAATGCACTGAGCTGATTGTGAATGATGTTACCTACAAGATATAGCCAATCTACTGGCTGATAAATTCAGCTCTAACTTTACCCCTCTCCCCCTCCATCTGTCCCTCAAGATACACCTGAAACCATCTCATCCCCACCTATCACACAAGATCAAGTCATAAAAGCACTATCTAAAGCTAAAAATACTGCATCAATGGATCCTGACAATTTCATCTTAAATAGCATGATCCATGATCCATGATCTAGCCATCCCCCAACTACACAGTTTACACTCAGCCTCCATACGGGTTTTGAATCAAGTGAATGGAGAACAGTTACAGTCATCCCCTGCATAATGGTGGACCTTCCCTTGACCCAGGAAATTACGTACCCATAACTTTGGCCAGCCTCATATGCAATATCAAAAGATTTATCATGAAACTAATCAGTAAGGACATAGGGAAGCTCCAAACACAGGACCCACCTCAGTTTGGATTCATCAAGAGCAGATAATGCCTACTCAACCTGATGGGCTTTTCTGAAAAGGTCACCAAAGTAATGAATGAACGTAAAATGATACACACCACATACCTCGACCTGGCCAAAGTTTTTGACAATATTCCCCAGTCAGGCGTAGTAGAAAAGCTTAAAGCCGAGTGCTCTCTAGAGTCAAATATGGATTGTTCATATTTGCATTAATAATTCCAAAACCATGTTACTTACAAGGTACCAGGATATTTTGTCTTGAGCCATATGTGATGGCAAACACAACTCTATTGATATTTGACCTCTTTCAATGAGAGTTTTCTAGAACTCTAAGGTGATAACTTAGTTTTTAAAGGCTTAAGCCACGCCCACTAGGGGTTAAAGGTGCACACTCAAAAGAGCTGCTCCGGAGTGAATGAGTTGCTGAGAATAAACCCCTTTGTCACCTATTGGATTGCCAACTGGCTCACAGATAGGATGCAGGGTATCAAAATAGGAGAAGTTACCTCCATAAAGAGACCAGTCTCCAGTTGAGACTCCCATGGTTCTGTGCTGGGACCTCTCCTTTTTGGCATCTACTTCTCTGAAGTAAAAGCCAATAGCAAAGGGCTGGCTGGCTAAGTTTGCAGATGACTGGAAGCATGAAGCAGTCACTGAATCCCCAAATGATTTAGCCATCTCGCAGAAAGGTTTATCCAAAATAAATACTGGTGCCAAAATCATGGATTGAAGCATACTGTACCTCTCAACTGTCCAGATTTTACTGAATGTCCATATTTTTGCATCATATTTTTGGTCTGTTCCTCATAAAATTTGTGAGTTTCTGGATTTTTGAGGCAAATTGGTAAGGGCTGAATTCACTAAATAATGACAGGCATTTGAGTTTCAAACTTCATATCCTTCAGAAAATGCATGGTAACACAATACCTTTTATTCTAGCAACTTTCTAAGTTAATAAGAGTAATATTTAAAATTTGTCCCCATTATTTGGGCATTGTCTCCCCCATTATTTTTTGGCTTTGTCCAGATTTTGTGTGCTAAGAGGTTGAGAGCTATGGACTGAAGCTAAATGCCAAAAAATGCATTATTGTATCCCTGAGAAACTACCATAATGACAATATGCCCCCTAAGAGTTGGCCCAGTTGTTCAGGATTTGGGAACTTATGTATGTTGACAGTGGCTTAACTTTTGCCCAACCTGTGTGCATTGCATAGCTTATAAACAAAGGTATCATATCTAAACTAGGGATGTCATTGTCCCTATTTACTCAGCCCTCATTAGGCCAATCATTGTGTATAATGTCCCCTTTAGCATGTATCTGTCCAGACACATGCAACAATTGGAACGGCCACAGGGGTACCTTACTAAAAGGATACAAGATCCAAACAATTTGTCCTAGATGGACAGACTCAAAGTCCTGTCAGGAAACTTGGAATCTTACAGACTGCTGAGAGGTGACCTGTGTCTAGCATACAAGGCATCCTGTGATGCAATACTGATGGATTTACTGTACATCAGCAAGTAAAATGGCATAAAAAATACTGTGTTTCGGGATCTAAACCTCTTCTGTGACATCAACAGAACAGTTTGTAGGGACAGTTTTATCTCATAGAGGATCTGGAAGAGACTTCTCTTCCATGCAAAACAAAGCTTATTCCTGTCCATATTCAAGTGCAGCTTATGTCTATGGATGGGAATCAGAAACTTTACCCAGGACTGCCATTTATACTACTAATGGACAGAGGCAGTTCGTAAATGCTTTATTCCATGTTTTGGTTCCCTCAAATTATCTATGGTATTCTTACTAGGGATAATATATAATTATCAGCCATGGGATGGTTATAGCCAATCAACACCAAATGTTTGTCTTTTCGGCTTTTCCCGGTTAGGGGTCGCCACAGCAGAACTCCGGTCCCCTAATGATTGGCAGTCAATTTTTTTATGGTGCAGAGTTGCCAGCCCGACGCCCAACCTTCAGCGAAGGCACGCCCATTCACACATGTCTTTCGGAGGCCACCCGCCCGCAGAGAGGACATGCAGACTTCACACAGAAAGCACTCCAGCCGTGGATCAAATGGGAGAACCTCTTGCTGTGAGGTAACAACGCTACCGTTGTACCACTGCTATGTTAATTCAAGCACAAAAAAGGAAATTGGTTAGGCTTAAAATGGCCTGCAAGGGTAGCTAGCCTAGTACCTACCTATGAACTTATCAACCTATGCTAAGGATTTTTGGGAAGCAACACTATTTTTTTTTTTTTGGTCTCCTAAATCATACTTATTGTGCTGCTACCTAATGCCACATATCAATATGAGGTCTACTAGCAACTCTGTACCCCACAGACTTTGATTATTTTTGGGGCCCGGCAAACAACCTAAGGGTGTCCTGGAGGTCTCAGTCATCTACACTGCATTGATTTGTTTCATTTATGCCCTATCCACTATTTTCTCTCAATTTCCTTGCAGTTGCATGGTGATGCACAAGCGGCAGGTATGCTGCATATAGCCCACCTCTATGGCAGCTCATCCATTCCCACCACCCTCCTGAGCTACACCCTCTTATGCAATGTGTCCGGCCTCCATGAGGGATCGCAGCTGATAATGCACATGTAACTACCCAACCTCCTCTTCCACCCCATCAGTCACATGAGATGCTAATCAAACTTGGGTCGACTGGGCTATAGTTAGGGTTTCATCCTTCTACATCCTAGAAATGGCTAGCAACTCTAGTAGTAGATTTCCAGGCTCTGTGCATGAGATTAGTCGCATGGATTTGCTAGGATTTCTAATTCATAAAGAGGGGTTGGTTCTTGTGTTCACATGATGACAGTGGAGCAATTGCTTTAGCCCATGGCTTCTGCAGCTGAGAGCATGAGGGATACTGGGGACTGCCAAATTCTTGGTGATGCCAAAGACAGTTTCACTTATTAAGCAACTAACCAGGAAGGATGACATTGAGGCATACCTCATGACCTACAAATAACATACTTATCAGGAGGAATGGGAGCAGAGTGACTGGGCTAGAATCCTCACAGTCCAGTTAACTGGCAAGCTTCTAACAGCATTCATAGATATAGCAGGAAAAGCCTTCATATAAATAGAAGAAAATGGATATTGGGACTGTAATGAAGTAAAAACACTGTTGGCTCAAGTTGCTGTTACAACAGAGGGGTCCCTATCAGTTGATAGAGTTTTCAGAAACACAAACTCCATATGGTCGAGACCATATGATCGAGTTTTTGAAAACTCAAAGCTTTTAAATGAAGATTGTGGTACAGAGAGGATCGGGAAATTTACCCTTTTCCTCACTGTAGTGCGATCTTGGAGTTAGTATATATAATTTGCAGGGGGTAGGAGTGGGGGTGCAGAGGGGCTTGCCCCCTGAAAAATGTAAAAAAAAAGGTTGATTTATGTTTTTTTTTATGTTCACGTTTTCAGAAACTCAATCATACATCTCAACTCTACAGATTTTTGCAGAATGTCCAGATTTTTGCCTCATAGTATTGGTCCATTTTTAATAAAATTGTAGTTTTCTGGCAAGTAAGTGGTAAATTATTAAAGACTGACGTCATAAAATAATGACAGGCATTTAAGTTACAGACTTCATACTGTTCAAAAAAAATTCATGCTAATGCAACACCTGTTATTCTATCAACTTTCTATGTTTGTAAGAGCAGTATTTAAAAATTGTCCGTATATTTGGGTCTTTGTCCCCCATTATTCATGGCTTTGTCCAGATTTTTTGCTCTAAGAGGTTAAGAGATATAATATGATCTCTGATATATATTTTTTTCGAGTTTCCAAATAATCAGTCATCTGACATAGACCCCAACAGAGATGTAAGCTCAAGTGTTTTATAATTAAGACTAGGAAGAGCAACATAAGGAAGAGAAGAAAAGAAAAGAAAAAAAAGGATAGGGTAGTCTATACTGACAGACAAGATACCCATTGCCTAACAAAATGGTAAGAGCTCAGTTATGTTATTTAAAGCATGTATTTAAATTATGGTTAGATCCTGAGGGTCAACATGGCAAAAACAAAATGATGGGTGGGTATTTCACAGTGACCCTAAGGACGTTGAAATAGCAGAGAGATTGTTATGCAGTGAAACTCTGTTTAACACTGATCAATCTAGAGCTATAGTAAAGCCTGTATTTAATGCTGATAAGAAATAGAAACCATCAGCTGTAGATATACTATATTACAAATATGGAAAAGGGTGTCACATAACCAGATTTTGTACTACTAATAGTAATAACACTGTTCTACTTGCAAAAACTGTGAACAGTAAAAAGCAGACTACTAATGATGTTGAGCATATGGAATGCAATACATTGTCTGCAAAAACAGTCATCAGCTTTCTGCTGCTGTACTACTGCAACGTTAATTGGGTAGTGTCTTAACTGATAGGCAGCTGCAGGGACTACTTAGACTCAGGCAGTATGGAATTATAAAATCACAATATGTGTGCAAAAACAAAATCTTTTTTAAAATAAAGTGTCAAAGTAGTTTGCGTTAATGGAGATAAGAAACACCATACTGTTATTCAAGTGGAAATACAATCTGAGTGTGGAAAGATAGTTCATGTTGCAACCGTTATTTCCAATGAGCACTTGTTATTATAATAAGTAAAGCTTTTCCTCTCTTTAAGATTTGTGGTGACAATAGAAAGAAGGTAATCCTTTTGTCAGAACAACTCACCAGTATGGAGAAAGAAATAAACAAGTGAGTAAGCCTACAGATATACCTCACTTTAACCTATTAAAAAGACAACAGCCACCAGGCACTCTCCTACAAGTTTATGAGTTCAAAAAGATAAAGGAATAGCATTAGAAAGACCAGATGTGCAGTGATTTGGCAAAGGATACAATCAAAGGAAAAAAACTATACCATTTAAACAGACATGTCAACATGTACCTATGGTAGAACTGCCTGCAAGAGCAAAACCAGTGGAAACATTAAAATATAACAGCTTGTATGGAGTAGAAGTGACATTGTAGTGTGAAAGTGTTGCAGAGCATGGAGTAGAAGTCACTAACATAAATGAAGGAATCCCTCACTAAAAGGGACTATTCCAAGGATATGAAAATAGAAAGTACTTCAAACTAAGCAGACTTGTAAACTTTCTGTCAAGCGAAAACGGCCACAGAAATGGAGAACTCTAAGTAGCATGTGAATATTGAGAAAGAGAACCTTAACAATAAGAAAGACTCCACCACTATAATAAAAGGAATAAACAATATCTAGTCATAATTTTAAACACGGTTATGTCATTGTTAGACAGAAAACACATGTAAAGAAAGGCTCTAGGCAGCAGATATTTGTAAGTAAGGAAAAAAGTAAAACTGGCGATGAGTCATTTACAGAGAGATAACATATAGAAGAAGAAAAATGAGTGGGTGGTGTTCACTCAAACTGAGTGTGAGGGAAAGCAGCTTAAGGAAGAAAAGAAAAGAAAAGAAAAGAAAAGGGGGAAAGAAGTAAAAACTCTAGGCATCAGGTATCTGTAAGAAAGGGGAAAAAAAAGTAAATATGAAGATAAATTTTTTGCAAAGGGAGAAGAACCTAGAAAAGAAAAAAAATGGGACTGTATTAAGACATTGGGATAGCAACTTAAGGAAGAAATAAAAAAGGAAAGAATATTGTATACTGACAGACAAGATAACCTTGAATGGAGCCTTAACATTATTCCTGACACACCTGAATGCATAGCCATAATGTTCTTCTGGTTACTTCAGAATACAAGTGAATATAAGAACTTTAAGCAGAGATAGGAGAGTGCTATGGATCCGGTTCATAAAGGACAGGAACTAGAAGAAATAATAATGGGCACCAAAGAATATCTGCATTAGTAGCCTTTCTAAGGAGATGAATTAGATACAGAAACCCTAGTACCTGTATTTGGTAGGAGTGGAGGCAATGCATTCTACTTCATACTTTGAGTTAAAAAATTATTTATTATCCAGAAATGCAGACCGGTAGGTAAAGAGAGGAAACAGTACATCAACTACTATTAGTGCCAACATTTTTCAGAAATCTAGTGATGCCATTAGCATGTAGTCATCCACTAGCAAGGCCCCAATTAATGGGCCAAGAATAAAGCATAGACCCTTGCAAGATTTTTTTGGCCAGGAATAATAATGAAAGAAGTTGAGAAATTTTGTGATAGATGGTCTAAATACTAGACGACAGCCCTTAAACTAGTCTTCAAAAATCTATTGATTCCAAAGCCTATTTTAGAGGCAATGTTTCTATGTATTGCTAAAGATATTTTTGGGGCAATGGTAAAATTTAGCAATTGGTTTCAATTCATTTTGATAATCTTGAACTATACAATCAAGTACCCTGAGACTATCGCCTTACGTAAGGCTAATGATCAATCTTTAGCTAGGGAGATAGTCTTATTATTTTCCAGAGAAGGGATATCCAAGGAAATACTGACCAGGGACTCCATTTATTACTCTAGTGATATACCAATTGTACCAACATATACACATATATATATATTAT
>NC_056731.1:178394144-178560015 GCF_019279795.1 Protopterus annectens | reverse complement strand
CAAAAAAGATATTAATTAAGTATGGAAGGTATAGAGAGAGGATTTTAAGAAAATTCTTAAGAAAACACTTAGCTTTTACACCAATGCTCGACAGCAGCTGTCAACCACATATGGTTGTGAAAGTGGTAAACGAGATCTGAGGGGAGATAGGATTGGTGCTTTATGGGTAGGAAAGGAGGTCAAGAGTTTGTCTGCCTCCACGAGCTGGAGTAATGCCCGACTTGGATCCCAGTGTCACATCCAAACTCATACATTGAGGACAGAATGAAATTTGACATCAGATGTTTTAGCTTCAAAATAAATATCAGTTGTAATGTGCAATGGGCAGATCAGAGCCCATAATTTGACACTTGTATCTTAAAGAGAATGAAGGAAATAGTACTACAGATGGCAATAGCAAGAGAAAAGGCTGTAGATGTATCAGTCCAAAACTAACCCAAAAAATGACTGGCTCTGTAACCAGGATTAGCTTTCCCTGCTTTTTGTCCACGGAGTTCCAGGA
Organism: Protopterus annectens; assembly: GCF_019279795.1. Classification (NCBI taxonomy): domain Eukaryota; kingdom Metazoa; phylum Chordata; order Ceratodontiformes; family Protopteridae; genus Protopterus; species Protopterus annectens. The sequence goes on along the minus strand of NC_056731.1, from coordinate 178,559,513 downwards.
CAGACTCCAGATCCAAATGACCCTGAAATGGATTAAACTGATAATGAGAGAATGAAAAAGTTTTTGTGTGTGTGTTTGGGGGGGGGTTCACATTTTTTGGGTAAATCATTGTTATACCATTATCAAACTTTCTGACATATTTGAGCTTCAGACTACGACAACTTTTTTTTTTTTTTTTTTTGCAGCACAATAGGTTTTAAGTGCATGACTTGAAGTTGGTCACTGGAGGTGGCCAACAAGCTTGATGACTACCTAGCTGGAGTAGGTAAGGACCAAGACATTGTTTTCAAGTGGAAATGACAAGTCCTCCTTTAATAGGGTCCTACAGGTAGAACCTACAAGGACAACTAATGTTGAGAGCTGTACTGTCATCTAGAAAATGACTCATGTCAGTTTGATCATGGTAACTTGGAGGTCTTCCCCCTGCCCTTTGTTGATGATCCAATTGAAAGTTATGTTTGTGTTTTTTCTTCCTCAAGGAAAAACATTGTATGTTGTTCTTCAAAGTTCTGTTTTATAATGCATCTTAAAATGGTCTTCTGCCTTTGTTGCTGCTTTGGAATGTCAAAATGCTCCTAAAATGCAGATATTTGGGTGATGGTGAGGCCTACAACAGAATACTTAAATAACATGATAATCTTATTTGGTCAGTTGCTTGCCCATAAGAGTAAACATTGAAATGACCCTAATGATATTCACAATCTGCAGGCAGATGCTTGATATTTTGTAAACTGTTAATATCTGAATACTGTAACACTTTGCAAATTGTTTTTTGAGCAATGGTCTGCAATTAAAGTGGCAGAAAAAGAACACTAAAAAACAAGGTTTTCCTTCCTCTCTTTTTAAGTATTCCTTCACTGATGAGTCTGAAAGTGAATGCCACCAATATGAAAATGTTGTGAACAGTTTTGCTGAGAAGCATAACCTGGCAGACAAGCTCAAGAAACAATCCTTGCTAACAGTGAAAACTTGCAGCACTAGGAAAAACCTCTGAAGAGAACAGCACTACACTTAGGTCATAAAATATAGCTACTTCAATGTAGGTACTATGCCACATTAGAATGCTGAAGTACTTACCTTGCATAGTCAAGGAATTCAATCACTGCAGTACTTGAAGAAAGGAAATAATGCACTTCTCAAAATACTCTGTAACCCTGACAGACTTTGTTTAATGGGCTTCCTTGATAAAAACATGGGACACACACTTCTGCATTCTGTAAAACTCAAACAACAATTGTTGCATTCTGATGGAGTGCATCTTTCATTCAGCCTCCACTGTTATAGGTCTCATACCTCTACAAAAAGAATGTGGTAGACAAAAATATACATAACAGATAAATTACTTAATGCTACTATCACAAATATTTGCAAAATATGGTTTCCAAGATGGAAGTGATATTCTCACTGATAGGCATATGATGGCAGGTGGAGGAAGTGTGATAGATGAGTGACACTACTGACGTAATTTATACAGAATGTGGCCTTTTTTGCAGTACATAGCATACAAATGGCTTACTTAAGTCATGGTACACAGATAATGATTTATAGCTTCTAGCCAAAATATTTCCAAACTTTCAACAAGGACAGCATGTCCAACAGACAAAGTATGCATAGCTCAAAACAGATGCAGTATTAATTCAGAGAGGGTCTGAAAGCTATAAATGAGTCCAATTTGATATAGATTACATATGGAACACTTGGCTAAAGCACAAGCCAAACAGTCTTATTTCTTCTCTTGTTCATTTTCTGACATTAACTCGTTAATACTATCACATTGACTTAAAGATCACAGGCATTTAATTACTGGTAGTGCTACTAACAACCCTTATATGCATTACATCTGTTCTGCAGAAATCAGTAACAGTTTGCAGTTTTGATGTCGGATTTCATCTGTTGCTGCTGCATCTCACTTAATCTCCTTGTTTAGTTCTCTGTGTTTCCATAAAAAAAGTTGGAATTACAATGGACATATCAAATGGATAACTGAAAAAAGGCAGCAATGTATCATGACAAATTTGCCACTGGGCTAACATTAACTGACTTACTGTACTAAAATTGCTTCAATAAGGCACACACACTTTTATTTCAATAAAATGAAATGAAAAGACTGAAACCAACCGCTGTTGTCAGAAAAGTAAATACAGCTTTATTTTATATATATATATATGTATATATGTATAAGTGCATTCCTTTAAAAGAAATGCTAACCGCTACGTCCAACAGAATTTTCAGTTCCTTGAACAGCAGTTTAACAAGAATACATTTCGCTGTAATCTACTTCAGAGTTGTTTAAATTTGGTCTCATTTCATTGCTGTAACAATTACAGATAAAGCCTTTATCTGCAGCAGCACTTTACAATGTTGTGAATATTTGGTGAAAATAAGTTCTAAACAATGCAATATATTACTATAGCTGTGAGAAAATTGTCCACCAAAACAACCCTTTCAATGGTCAAAATTGAGTGAGCTTGTAAAACATTCATGAGAAAAAAAAATCAAGATTTCCTAGGTCAAAACACAATCTTAGTCACTAAGCTTGCAGAATTTATGTTATTGGGTATCTGGGGCTACACAGCACATTTTTGGTAATATTTTTCATTAAATGTACAGCAAGAGGTATTAGAATGACAAACTAACCAATTTATCATCTACCAATGCCTGAGTATATTTTCTCATGTGTTAAAACCCACCTGCATGAAATTCTGTGGATAGCAAAACATTTTAAAACTTTAAATTAATATTTAATGGCTACAATAGCCATTAATGTTTTGTTGAACTCTATATTACAATATATTTAAAAATAATATAACAGAAATCTGCTGACATGAAGTATTAAAATATATTCCTGCTCAATTCACACAAAAAATGGTTGTGCAAACAAGGAGCAAAAAAGTTGGTCTTACATTCTTTTACAGATAACATTTATGTGGTGACGTTTGACTAACAAATAATGTAATGAATCAATGTTAAGAAAAATGAATGAATGAATCAAAACAGAATATAGCCAGTGCTTCTGGTGTGTACAAAAATGGATTATCTCTTTTTGTCACAAAACAGCTGAAAATTTTAAACGTTTCACAACCACAGCTTTTCTAAGTAACACTAAAGTAAGCATTAGGGAGAACCTCACTGAATATGTATGTGCATGTGCAACATGTTGAGTTCTTCAACACTAATGCTTTGGACCTTAAGCTCAACTGGAAGAACACAGAACAAAGTTTAGAAATATCAGTTTTCTTTCTTGGACCACCGTTAATTTTTCTCAAGTGAAATGAAAACGATCAGCTGTCTACAGTTTGGAAAAAACATCATCCCACAATCTCTGTGCTGCAAACCAAAATGAAACCTTCAAATAACTGAAGATATTACTTACAAGTAATCCACTCTGACATTGATATATTTTATAAAATCCATTTTATAATCATTCACAAAGACTCAACTGACAGAACAGCAAATTTGTTACTAAACTAGAATCATTAGAGAAAAACTCTCCAGAGGGACTACAGATTTTTTTTTTGGTAATCGATCAGAGTAACTTTACTTTCAAAATTAAGACAAATAGCCAATTACTCTACTGTAGTCTTGTCGGTTATAAACGCTCTTGTATTTTTCAAACAGTACCACATGGTGACAAACCCTGACTGCTGTTCAGCACTTCTGCAGGATGAGACTATGGGTTACCTGTATCTTGGAATGCCAGTGGGGACAGAAATCATTGGAAACATCAAACAATGCAATGGCCATGTGCAGTATGAAAACTCAAGGGTCTATCACAGACTGTAGACCACCACTGTCAAAATCCTGGAAAAACATATAGTTCTAGTAATAAAGATTTCAGTTTGGTGTGGGAAGCAGGTCAGTAGAGACTCAGACTCTGCACTGCAGAGTCTTGACTGCTGAGCTGCTTTCCACACACACAAATTCAGTCCATCTTCTCTTTCTGAACCAGTTTAGGTGAATCAACAAAGTCCTTGCCATTGTAAAGAATAATGAAGCCTGTTCCAATGCTTGCCGTTCCCCAAAAAAGTACATAGGCCAGTGTTTCAGTCCAGGTTTCACCTAGTAATGGGGTACAAAAAAATTAGTTAAAATTCATGAATTATTTTATCAACTTTTTACTAAACTGACAACATAATATAGGATGAGCACTTACAAAAAAAATTCCTTCTGAAGACGGACTAAATGATTACAATTATGCCTTAGATCAATGCTTAAAGGCTACATACAGAAGTCACATTCATTTGAAAATGGGGATCGAGTCTTAGCACATTTCAAGCAGTAACAAAATGGGTGCGAGTTTGACTGCAGTTTAAACATAAAAATCTTCAATAAATAATGCATCTTAATCTACTTCAGGTGCCTTTACATTTCAAACCTCACTTCCAGCATGCACTAAGAAGAAATTGTTTTGCTTATGACCAACAAAAATGTTTACCTAAAGGTAGAAAACTCACCTCTTTCAGATCTTTTTGATGTCTACTTTGTTTAATTGAATCTCATTTCACTGAATTCCATTCCAACCCAACCACATCGTTGAAAACACAAATTGCGGAAAACTCAATTTACTGAATCTCATTTCACTGAACTGCAGTTAGTATATATGGCACTGTGTAGAGTACTATAAGGCAAGTAAAAGGTATATGCCCTTTTCCCCACTGTAGTGCAATCACAGAGTTGGTTTATATAGTTAGGGGTGTGTGTATGAGTACATATTGTCTTCTGGTGAGAGTTAGTCATTTGTGTTGCAACTATGCACGTCTACTGTTTAAAATGCATTGTTTTGAAGTTTTTGGTAAAATACAATATAAGACAAATAAGGTGATGGAGAGAGATAGGAGGGTGTAGGTTGAGTCTGTGTGTGAGGCAGGATATGTGGACAGTAATACATAGATTGAAGTTGAGATGAGGAATGGAAAAATCAGAAAGGGTCTGAGAAGAAGGGAAATTGTTTTAAACACTGGTGGAGAACATTTACATAGGGAGGGTGCATTGATTAAACCTTGAAGGTGGGTTATGAAATCATGTTGATTTTGGTAATGTCTGAGAGTGAATGGAAGGTCATTACAGCGGGTAGTGACAGAGCTGGTGTACAGTGAGACTCCAGATGAATTTTTCTTTAAACTGAAGAGTTTAAGTACAGTGGTAGATTTACAGCATGTTTTTTTAATGCAAGTTCTAGCCATTGCAGTTGATTATGAGCCAAAAAGTGATGGGTTCTAAAGCAGCAATTTGCAGCGAAGTGAGCAATTTTATTTAGCGTTGCCCAAGCCTTGTTTGAGAGGAGTTTTGTTGGTTAGTAAAGATGGGACGGTATATAGTAGTGTTAAGAGAAGAAGGTTTTGTCTGCAGCTTCCTCTGTTCTATTAGTGAGAAAAGATTTACATTTGTAAGAAGCCAAATTTCTGGTGCATTTTCTTTGATAATGAATTTAAAATGCAAGTCAAATTTTAATGAGTTAATGGTGACTCCTAAAAGTTTCCTGTGGGAGACCTATTCAAACAGTCTTACTTAAGGAGCTAATTTTGAAGAAAGATTTGTTTTGAGAGTGTTTTTGGGGTGAAAATAAGAAACGTTTGTTAGGGTTTAACTGGCGTTGATAATGATCAAGCCATGTTCCAACATAAATAAAAGATTCTTGAGTGACTTCTTGTGGCTTTTGAAGGTTGGGAGCTGTAGAGATGAAGGTTGAGTAATCTGCATATTGAATCATAGAGGCTTGCTTAGAAGTAGTGTGTAAGGTGGTCATTAACGAATATGCTCAACAGAGGGGGTCCTAATATGGATCCCTGAGGCACAACTACAGTAATGGCTAGAGATGTAGAGAATTCCTGTTGACATTTGACAGCCTGGTATCTATCACATAAACAGTTTTAAACCAGGATATGTGGGGAGGGGGTCCTAAGGTGGAAAGTATAGGTAGTAGTTTGGGATGACAGACAAGTGTTGAAAGCTTTGAAGTCAAGGAATACAGAGGATACTAGGTTACCAGTGTTTCTGCTTTTGTTGAGGGTATCCAGAAAATGACGTACAGTAGTACTGATGCTGTGGTTGGGATGGAAGTCATGTTGACTAGTAGAGAGAAGACTGTTTGAAGATAGATACTGAAGTAGTTGTGAGGGAATACATTTTCTAATATTTTGGAAAGGGGGAGTAGTATTGGCAAAAGGTATGAAATTGGAGTACTCGACTGAGGAGCCACCTTTGTGAAGAGAAGTATGTAAGCTTTCTTCTAGACGGTTGGGACACAGGATTTATGGATATATCTGTTTATCAGTGTACAAATATATATATATATATATATATATATATATATATATATATAGGATATTATATAGCTTCTGCTGAAATTTTCTGAAATGCAGACTGTCTCCTGCTGGGCTTGTGTTTTTTAGTTGTAGGAGATATCTTTTTGTAGAGGCAGTGTGGGCAGGCTTGATTGAGAAGTGACTTTCTGTGAAGTTTTAAGGTTGGAGATATTAAGGGTTGGTGGACAAGTTGTTTCATAGGTGTTGTTACAGTTTGGAGGATGTAGTTGTTAAATTTGTTAGCAATTGTTATGGGAGTGTCATCAGGGGATGGGGAGGGTTGTTGTTGTCTTTGGCCAGGGTTAGTAAGTACTGTACTGAGTGCTAGAAATGTTGGGGGTTGTTTTGGTGTGAACATTGAAGATTGTGGTAGTGTAGATTTTTTCTTGCCTTATGCTATGTCTTGTTTGTCATTTATCTACAATATACAAGGCTTTCTCTGGGTTTTGTGATGAACCATACTTTCCAGGCCTTGTCTTTGAGGACCATTTGTTGTCTGATGCACCTATGAGAGCCAAGATGCTGGATTAGTCTTGGCAGTTTATTTTTAATAGGGGAATTGTTGCTCAGTTCACAGACACAGAATCTGTTGAATGCAAGTGTGTCATCATCTAGGGGGAGTTGTTTTAAGAAGTTCCAAATGAGTTGTCTGAATGCTGAGATAAAGTTAGGTTACGTGACATCCTGTATGAGTGATGTTCGATGGGATTTTGTGCAAGTCTGTCTGCAAAGGTGGGTAGAAGGTCACTTAGATTATCTGTTAAAGTGCCACAGTTGGAGATATTATTGGTGTTGGAGGAGAAAATCAAGTCCAGTATAGAAGCCTTTGATGAGGACTTGTTATATCTAGTAGGCATGTTAATTAGCTGTGGGAAACCAAAAAGGTTGATGGTAATAGTGGGACTGTCAGATAAGGTATGTGTTCAATCCATGTTAAGGTCACTCATGATGATAGGTTCTAGGGATATGTTGATGAATGTCCTAAACAGCATAGTCCGTACTATACTAATACTGTTATCTGGGGGGGGGGATATAAATAAGGCTATAACACATATGGATTTACAGGAGTTGAGCCTGAAAATGGAAATAAGGATCTCCACATTATTGAAGGAAGGGTGTTTTTGGGTATGAAGTTATGTTTAGAATACTGGGGTATATGATGTCTACTCCTCCTGCTTTTCTGGGGGGCTTGCGAGCAGCTCAGAAGATATGACATCCTGGTGGTAGAATTTGAGTATCTTATATTTCGGGTTTTAGACAGGTTTGGGTTATACTGACTGTGATGCCTGTGCCCTGGCCCAACAATCAAGGAGCCTCAATCCTTACCATTAACACCAGAGAAGGCATCTCATATATGAAGAAAAGATAACAAATACACACAGTAAAGTGCAATTTCCTTAAGAGCACACAGAGATCACAGTCAGTCTGGGGCTGGTTGCTCCCTTGCTCCCCAGGTCCTCAATAAGACTCCCCACTGGCATAGCTATAGGGTCCACATCTCAGCCTAGCTGGCAAGCTAACCTCTAGTCCTCTCTGTCCAACTAGTGCTTCGTGTCCCTGCCCAGTAGCGGACACACACACACACTTTGAGATAAGTATTTATACAACTTCACAGACACTCCTGGAAAAGGCTGACACAGATTCTCCACCTGTACCCCTTTACCCAGACTATACGGTAGTAATTCCTGCCACCACCAGCTAATATTTATCAGCTACCAAAAGGCCCTTAAAAGGGTGTCCAATTATTACTGTGCAATATTATTATCCAATAGTAGTGTAACTAAGCAATCAAGGCTTATTGGAAGGGCTTAGTACAAGATCACTTATAAGCATGCAATGTACTCTACGGATTAATTTATCTCTACATAAACCAGCCACAGTTGAAAAGGGTTTAAAAATATTTAATAATAAATACTAAAAACACAAGACAATACTACTACACCACAGTGCTATTCAAGCATTCAGAGATCACACAGAAACATAAAATAATTCCGTAGTGCAGTTCTGACATAACAGAAAAACACTTAGTCTAATATTTTCTAATTTCCTAGGTATTGCTACAAGAAAACATGCTTCTAAGATAACTTACTTAAGAGCATAGGCAGTGCTGAGTTAGATGTCCAAGATCAAAATGCTTACAGTCTCTCTCTGAGCAATAGTTTTTAAAATCACTAACAAACATTTCTTCTGGGCCCTCCCAGATTACATAATTCTCAGTTAGTTTCCATTACATCATTTCTTTGACACTTAGCCTGGAGTTCCTAGGCCAACAGGCTACATTATTTAACAAGCTAACACCTGCTCAGGAAGCTACAACAACAAAAGACATTTCACGTGTACACTCTAGTAATTATTCCTTAAGTTGAAACAATAGGAAGAATGTGCTAGTTCAGACAGGCTGACTCCGAGCTCTAAAAATCAAAGGATAGATTTGAAATAATTTTAACTTCAAAAGAAAGATTTGAAATGCTTGACTTAGTTTTCCTTACATCAGATGGCAATGTTGCCACATTGTTGAAACAGCATTTCTTTACATTTAAGACACAAGCCTGTATTTCACATTTATATTTACAAATGCCAGAGTTATGTATCAAATTATATTTGACTAGGCTGGCAGCCTTCACCCTTCTCTACCAGTCTTCACACTGAGATGTCAGGAAATTAGTAAGAAATGAATGCATGCAGTTCTGTAATGTTACTGCAAACTCTTATCAGGTTCAGGTTTATGAATTTCAAAGTAGTTTTGGAAATGTTAGGCTGGTTTTAACTGTTAGCATGGTTATGGGAGTGGTTATGGTGGGTGGCCTGGTGTAGGGATGAAAATCACCACACATGAATGCAGCTAATGATGGCCTAAATAAGAAGCACCATTTTGGCTTTCTATTTTGTTCTGGTGAGGAGCCTGATGGAGGCAGAAGTGTTGCTAGCTTATAGGTATTTTTGTCTAAATAAGTGTGAGAGAGATACATTATAAAGGTTATGAGCTATGGGGAAGAATGTACTGGAATTTTAGTTGGTATAGTTAAGGGTTGGAGCAGAAAATAAGGTGCGTGTGTGTGTGTCTAGTTGTGTTTGAAATAAAGAACAGACACAGGAATTGTAGTGAACAGAGAGGCATGCTAAGGTTAAGTATTTAATGTATGTAAACATGAGTAATACCTTTTACTAGACCAACACAGGATTTTAAATTATTTAAACTTTCAGGTTAGCACAAGCCCTTCACTGGATATTGTCATGTTAGCCTGAAAGCTTGAGTAATTGTTCCATTGTTTTTGCGTTTTCCATTAGTGGACCAACATATTTTTTATTCTGACAGCCACAAAGTCCAACTGTGGCATTCCACTTGTCTAGTCATTGTGGATCAAGGTCAAGGTCTAACAAAATTATTGTGTACAAAAAAAAAAAAAAAAAAGATACATTTCTTCCCCTCCAAAAGGATATTTTAAGATATTTTCCTGATTTGTTCTTTAAAACTTCATCTGTATATAAGCATACCTAGTCTCTTTTCAATGGAGTTACCACCTTTTCACTTAAAAAATTATATCTGTAACGAAATATTCGAAAATGATTTTTCATTTCTAAAGATCTTGTTCTCTATGCCACCACATCATTCTGGTTATTAAATCTACATACAGCCTTCTTTGTATTCTGTCTCTCTTGAACAAAGGCTTACCATTTACTGCAAGCTCTTCTAGTACAAGGCAAGAATGCCAGTAAATAGGCAAGATGAAAACTAAGCTTTTAATGGAATGTTGACCAACACTACCACATACCATAAAGCCAAATAATGTATCAATTTATATTTTGCTTTTGAAAACCACAATCCAAATCTTTTACGTGATAAATATTTCATAGTATCAGTAAAAAAAATCAGATTCCCATTTCCGTATAAAAATCAAGTCAACTTAGACTAATTCTGACATTGTGTGTCCTACATTAGAATATGAGATTTCTTTTGGTTATTAAGAAAATCCTCTCCATAAAATACTAGTTTAATACTGGTTCATTCAAAAGCATGATCTATGCAAATCTCTTGCAGTTCTTAGAACTTATGACAGGACACTGAGTACTTGCCACTTTCAAGATAATGCCAGGAAGTCATATGCTAGCAAGTAAAAGGGACTGGGTTTCAATTATGACCTTTTGTCACTCCCTGTGCAGAGTGCATATGTTCACCTTGGGTTTGTGTTGTTTTCTCCAATAGTCCACCTTCCTCTGACCTCCAAAAAACAAATTGGTGGCTGCCATGGACACTGTGCTTATTTGTGTGTGTGTGTGTGTGTGTGTGTGTGTGTGTGTGTGTGTATGTGCTCACAGTACGGTATAAGTGGGTGTGCATTGTGCAGATATTACTACATGTCCAGGGGTGTTTGTAAGGCATGAACCCAATTTAGTAGTTTACGTAACACAATTGTATATCTGAAGTTTATTGCTGCCCAGGATTACAATTCAACTGTGTGGAATTTTGGTATGAAAATTTCAGGGTAATCATTTAAAGAGCATTCCTGTCAAAATGTTGTAAATTGTTACACAGTTCCATTTTTGAACAGGTACCAACACTACACAACCCCTCATCAACAGTCCTTTATGTATTATTAACTCTCTATGTCAGTAAGCATTTTAGAGTTAGCTTACAATCATCATGATTGCTGGCCTCAAACATATGTCCTATGCAGCCCGACTGAAAAAACTCCGGCTGTACTCAGTGGCATACCACTTACTCAGAGGTGATCTTTGCCTGACTTACAAAGCCATGTCCAACTCAGAATTGATGGACATGCTCCACCTTTAGAAATCCAAGTCACTGCGAGCCACGCGGTCTAGTGAGCTAAACCTCGCCACAACAATAAATATAACATGCTGGGGGGATAGATTCCTGTCACAGAGCTGCCCCATGCTTTGGAACAAAATTCCAAACTACATTAGGCAGAGCCCCTCACTAACACTCTTCAAGAGAAACCTTGACGAGTGGATGGGTAACAGAAAATACACCCCTGGGATCACTTCATTGGCTCTGCTTGACAGAGGATCAGTTAATTAATCAATGGGGTGGCGAAAGCCAACACACTCTGGCTAGGCTTATAAATGCCCTCTGGCAGATAGCCTAGTACCTACCTATAAACCTATAAATAATTCATTTTCAATACAAAGTGAAGTTCATTTGTGAAAGGGAGTTCTGATAACAGCAGATTTATGAGCAATTTACTATGAATCAGAGCTACAGGCAATTAGTGTCCAGCCTGCATAAGTGATGTCATTGTTCCCCTGTACTCAGCACACATCACACCAATCACTGAGTAACCCTTCAGTATGTGTCCGACCAAGCATATGCAACAACTGGAGTGAACAAAGAGGTTATTATTAAAAAGAATACAGGATGTAAAAATATGACCACCTCAAAGCCTATAGCCCTGCACTTGGTTTGCTACAGACTACTAACAGGCAATATATGCCTGGCCTATAAAGCATTATCTGATCCTGCTCTGATGGGCCTGTCACACATCCGCAAATAAAGTGCACTGGAATTATCTGATCTAGGGACCTAAACCTCATCTAGAACATAAACAAAACAGTATATGATGGAAGAACATGTATATGGCTGAAAGACTACCCTTTTTTAAGCAAGAGACTTCCCATCCATGTGAAGCAGTGTTCTTCTATAATCCAGCTCAAGTGTAACTTGGACAAGTGGATGGGGAATCAGAAATATATCCCTGGTCTGGCACTTATGTCTATAGTAGACAGAAGCAACCTGTAAAAACTTGACCACCCATGCCAAAGCCTATATATACCCCTAAAATAACCACAGGGTATTAGAACATATCAGACATTTGAGAAGTATGATTAGGCTTACAAAGGCTCCCTGGGGTCATTAGCCTAGTAATCACTCATGAAACTATGAGTAATAGCAGCAGAATGAGGCCAGATGAAGATATTTAACATCATAAGCACAGCTGTTTCACAAACATGCACACTTTTTTTTCCAGGTAATACAACCTCAAAATAGGTACAAGAGTAACCATTTAGTGGCAACTCCAGGAAATGAAAGTCACATACTTGTAAGCAATAATGTTCTCTCCATAATCTTCCCTTCAGTGGTATATTGTTGTCTTTATTGAACTGGCTTTTCATGGTAAATTCTGCACATTTTATTTTTACTTTAGTATTTGTGCAAGGATTTCCTTTTGTGTACTCTGTCTTCACATTTACATCTTAAGTCAATGCCTAGAAGATGCTTTTTGCGGTATTTGCATGTGTACATATAATCTGACTGACTCCACTATAGCTGACTTTCTGTATCTATGGTGACTGTCGGCCTTTATTCATTTCCAATACTACTTCATCTTCCATCTGTGGGGGTTTATGCTTTCAATTCATCTTGATGTCATGAGGTTAATTTTTTTTATTTTAGGATGCTTTTCATTGTTCCCAAGTAGGTAATCTACTTTACATAAATTAATCCAACTCATTTACATATTAAATACTTCCAATTAATTACTGTAAAATATGTTTGTGGCACAATCCATTTTTCTGTTTAGTTTTCTTTCTTTAATATTTTTTATTTAGGTTTACTAATGTATTTGGCTTGGAAACATGTTCTGTTGCTTGACTTTTTTAACTTTGTTTATTTTTTCTTTTTGAATATTTCTGTGCTTGTCAGTTTTTCCCTGCTAAATGATTTTTTCAGGTGGTGACAGTTTGTTGGGGTGTAACATTTATGACTGTGAAGGGATCAGTGACTGAATACAGGGTTAAAGTGGCTCACACTAATTTTCTCCAATGCAGCAGAAGACATTTGATATACAGACAACCAGCAAACTGACAGGTTAATATTCCTTGTCCATTTTGTAAAAACACACACAGGCAAACACGAGTTAAGGGCATATGCATGTAGTTACTAATTCTAACACTGGAAGCAGATAAAGGGGTGTTCTAACACTGGAAGCAAATAAAGGGGTGTGACTATTTACTTGGTCCATTGTGCAAAAAATTATTATCATCCTTCCCACACTTAGTGTTTATTACCATCACTGATTGATCTGTGGGGGTTTGGTTGACCCTAGAGTGTTTGACTCTTTTGCCTGTCAAGCCTGATTCAATGAAGACCAGCTTGTCACCCGCATGCAAAGTGGATAGTAGGACTTGTCCTGCCATGCCTGCAGGACCCATGTTAAAAACTGTCATGGAGTTTTGAAGAGAACAGAGCCTGAAATCATGGGAGTTTTGAAGAGAACAGAGGTCAGTAAGCCTGGAATCAATGAAAATTGATTCAACAATATTTTATAAACTAATTTATACATTCATACACACACGTGAAGGTCCACATTAACAAATAAACCAACTTTCATGCAAACTACTACACAAAGATAAGGTAAAAACACAGAAAGATGATGATGCTAAATAGAAGGGAGAAGGTAAGGAGAGTGATGATGATTAAAATGCTGAAAGTCAATACTGCCTGCTTGCCTGCCTGGTGCTTCTAATATATGAGAAAAATGCCAAAATCTGCTCAGTGAGGCAGAAGGAAGAGAATTCTGGCCACTGTTCCCATGCCCTGAATTAACAGCAGAATCAAACCCGTTCTTGCTGTGGACTGGCAATCCATCATGCAGAACATAGTAAATGTATGACCATGTATGTTGCCTCACCAACATTTTCTGCTGCATTATTCCTAAAGATGGTGGCAGAGGCAGCTGCCACTCTAACAGAATTGACATTAATATGGCCTGGAATGGGTTTGTCAGTGAAGTCACAGTAAAACCCTTTGCAATTTCTCATCAGTTAAAATAGCCTGTTTGTTATGGACCACTTAGAATTCTATTCATCTTTGGTAGGTAGAAAATGAATTAAGGAACAAAGTAAAACAGGCATCCAATGATAGGTTTTGCACAGAACTGGGTGCATTCAGCAGTCACTGTAACAAAACTGTCACCTGAATAACTGGTAAAGCAACCTATTTAAGTTTAAACTCATAGTTTAAATACTTTGCAGTATGAAGCACAACATTGCTAACATGAAGTCCAAGATGTAAAACTGTTAAAGAGTAGTTTACAGCTGGTATAGAAGTGGTGGGTGGCTGCCAGGGGAAGCATGCTGATTTGCTGAGTAACATACTTGATAAGAGGACTAAGACACTCCAGGACTAAACAAGATGGTTAGGTAATCCAGATTTCTTCACAAATCTACCTAGGAAATGTACAGGACGTTGAATGATGTTTGAATGATTCCATAGGACCAAACATCTTACAATTAGTTGACAGTTAACACATTAATTACAGCTTTCCCAGTGTGAAATCCAAACATTTAACAAAAAAAAAAAAGCTGACAAAAGTTATCGATTTTGGATTAATCTGGCTACTAGCTAGTGAATACAAAACCTAAATGTCAAAAAAGAATAAAGCTCTCCGATCTTGTAGCCCAGGCAGGTATGACTCTAGCCCTGAGTAGCATCCTGCCATCACCCAGAATGATGCCACAATACAAGGATAAAATGATTGACTTAGCTTCTGGTGTCATTCTAAGGGGATCCAGTATCTGTCTGCCTGAAACGACATGGTCGACAGACCACGATACTTTGCCAGACATGGCCTGCACCTGTCACCCCTGGGATTCCGGATACTGGCTAAGGCTCTTGCCGCCCCAGAGTGCCTTTTTTAGGTAAGGTTCAAATGACAAATTCACCACCATAACAGGAAGAGGCAAGCAAAAACTGAGGGTAAAACTACTCAATGCTAGAAGTCTAAATCTCAAAATGTCCTCCGTCGAGGCACTTAAAATGGAGAACGTTGATATCTGTGCAGTGACTGAGACCTGGTTCAAGGCTCCAGTGAGCACCCCTGCATTACCAGGCTATAACTCATACCACATTTCTCGTCCCTCTAACTTGGACCGGAACACCAAAGGCGGAGGTGTGTCCATATTCATTAAGGATATCCACACCTGCAGGCTAGTTGCTGGGCATAATGCATCCGAGGTTGTCCAAGTACAACTTACTCTGGGCAAAACTGCAATCCAAATTGTAGCTTGCTATAGATCCCCCACCATGCCCCAGGATTCCCACTCCTCTTTTCTTGATATACTGGAAAATATTAGGGTTCAACCAAACATCCTAATAATGGGCGATTTCAACTACCCCACCATTAATTGGGAAAACTACTCATGTACCAACTTCCTTCACTCAACGCTTTCTGGAATTCATAAATTCCAATGTCCTGGATCAAGTTATACACACCCCCACCAGCGGCAACAATATCCTAGACCTAGTCATTACCAACATGAGTGACCGGTGTTCCACATCTGAAGTCATCTCTTCGTTGGTCAGATCTGACCATAAGCTAATCACCCTAGATATCCACATCCCGCCCCCACCCCCCATTAAGGTAAACAAGTTTTCCACAGCCAACTTCATGCTTCTTAAGACAGAAGTGGTGAACTTCATGACACCCATGCAGATGGACAATACAGTTACAACTGCTGAATCCTACACAAATGCAGTCTATAACCACTTACACGTGTGCATGGATTGTGCTATCCCAAACAGAACCAAAATGCTATCCTCCAAAAAAAGGAAGCCAATCTGGTGATCCCCTGCCATAAACAAACTCTACAATAAAAGGAAGAAACTGTTGCAAAAGAGAGTAAAATCCCATGAGTGGAAGAGCTCCCTGGTCAGCCTCAGTAAAAAGCTGGGATCCCTTATAAGATCCTCCAAAGCGAGCTATGAAAACAAAATCACCACTGATTCTAAGGACAACCACAAAGCATTCTATATCTATGTCAAGAATCTCAAAGGCAACACCCAGATCTGCTCTGAGTTACAGCACAACAGCACGAAAACTACAGAACCAACTGATACTGCCAACATCCTGGCAGATAGGTTCAGTGCTAACTTTACCCCCCTCTCACTCCCTAAAGGGCCCATATACATACAGGAAGAATGCAGAGTCCCTGTAATCACAACTACGCAGGTAAAAGCTCCACTCTCTAAAGCCAAAAACACAGCATCCATGGGACCAGACAACATCCCAGGCTGTGTTTTGCATGAACTTCAGAATTAACTGTTTCCCCACTTAAGCACCATGTTCAATCATAGCCTCATGTCAGGCTTTGTGCTCACTGAATGGTGCACACAGCAACAGTTATCCCACTTCACAAACTGATCCTGGGAACTATCATCCTATTAGCCTGACAAGCCTGGTCTGCAAGGCCATGGAACGTACATTCATGGAACTCAAACAAAGACATTGGTAACCTCCAAACTTTGGACCCCACCCAGTTTGGGTTTGTGAAAGGCAGATCATGCCTCCTGAACCTGATCGACTTCTTTGAGGCAGTCACCAAAGCCGTAGACAAGGATAAGGTGGTTCACACAGCCTATCTTGACCTCGCCAAGGCTTTTGACACCATCCGCCATTCTGGAATTATATCTAAACTCACTAAACTAGGTATAAATCCCTACATCACAAGATGGGTTGCCAACTGGCTCAATGACAGAGCCCACACTGTAAAAGTTGCAGACTACAAATCTGACTTCAAACCAGTGACAAGTGGAGTACCACAGGGTTCAGTCCTGGGACCTCTCCTGTTTGGTATCTACTTCTCTGAAGTACAGGCCAACACAGAAAGCCTCTGGCTAAGTTCGCAGATGACTGCAAACTAGGAGCCATAGTAGAGTCCCCAAATGATGTGGACATCCTACAGAAGGGCCTCACAGACAAATGCCTGGTGTCAGAGCCATGGTTTCAAGCTCAATGCCAAAAAGTGCACTGTCATCCCCTTTGGTAAAAACTCTGTACCCATGAACTACCACATAGGCGGCAGTCTACTTAGTGCCGAATGTGTGATAAGAGACCTTGGGACCCATGTGGGTAGTAGTTTCTCCTTTGATAATCACATCCCCACAGTAGTCAGGAACTCCTTCTACGTGGCACACCTCATTACAAAAGGGTTATCATCCAGGAAAAAAAGAGGTCATTGTTCCCCTCTACTCGACACTCATTAGACCCATTACAGAGTACAACGCCCCTTTTGGAATGTACCTCACAATACATCTGCAGCAGCTGGAAAGGCCACAGAAGTACCCCACAAAGAGGAGTACTGGCCTCAAACAGATGCCCTACACTGACTCCAGTTTTACTCTGTAGCATATCGCCTACTCCGAGGTGATCTCTGCCCAACATATAAAGCTATGTCAAACTCAGAGCTGCTGGACAGTATACCTAAAGAAATTCCAATCCCTCTGAGCTACACGCTCTAGGGACCTAAACCTTGTCACCACAATAAACAGGATATGCTGGAGGGATAGATTCCTGTCCCAGAGACTTCCCATACTCTGGAACAAGCTACACATCTATGTCAGAAAAGTTTCTCATTAGCACTCTTCAAGAAAAATCTTGAGTGTATTGGAAATGGGGAATACACCCCCTGGGGATCACTTTTGTGGCTCTGCTCGACAGGGGCACAGGAAAATAACTTTCTTGGGTGGCATAAACCAAGTAACCTTGTTGGCTAGGCTTACTTAGGCCCTTGGGCCAATAGCCTAGTACCTACATATGAACCTATGAACTTGTAATATAAGGGAAAGACAGTGAAAAATGTTGAAGTAAAAATTTTACTGGAGAAGAACCTCATGAATGCGTAGCAGAAAGCAGACTAATTTGTACCCTTCAGTGCAGGACATGGCTTTTGGCAACCCAGAAGAAAAATAACCCAGATGCATTTACAGCAGTCTTTAAAATAAGTGGGACATTAGAAGACATACAGTCAAACGAGAAAAGGTTGGAAAAACAGAGGAAATGCTAAGTAAACATTCAAATGAACTACCTGATTTACAGAACTTGGAGACTAGTATAAGGAAATAATGGCAGAAAATTAGGCTCACCAGAAAGAACTATTTCCAAAAAAATAGTCACAGAAAGGGAACTTCAGGTTCACTGTCATCCCGCAGAAAATGGAAGAAGTAGACTGTATTAGTCATATGAGGACACAAATAACTGGATTGGCGTTTCACAACAAGACCTATTAACTGACAGCACATCATGCACATGTCCCAAATTTATACATTAGGAAAGAGCCAAGACTTATTATGTGAATAATCAATAGGAGGAGATGCATATGAGTACAATGTGACAGAGGGGATGCATATTGAAAGTTGAGGACATCACAGTTTTCACAAACACCAAGTAAAAAGATCTAAATTTATCTCATCAATCAGATGATGCCATGAGGCTGGACTGAGATTAAAGTTATTATATATGAAAGTTATGTACTTGAAATAACAATAGATCTGTGTTGTCTCATTTTCATCCGGTTTAACATTTGGGTTGTCAGATCCAATTAGCTCTGACCTTGGCACCTTCTTCCAGAGCTCTGGATCATAGGCTCTGACTCCTCCCCTACCTATTAATTCCCTCCCCTAATTTACTTCCGATCGACTTTGCTGATGCTTGCAAACTATGGAGGAGTATTCCTGAAAAGTATAACCACTATACAAAATGAAGTCAACAGCTTACTACATATATCAGTAAGGGTGATGCAACCTGAAACAATCTGGTCTTAGCTACGGCCTATCCGAGCACCAGAAGTTTACAGATGACAATTTGGAAGAGGAAACAAGGGAAGGATATTGAACAAGATGAAAATGAGAACAGGAATCTATTGTTATGGTAAGTTCATAACTTTAATAGCCAGTGTTGTCTGTTTTCGACCAATTCAATGTTTGGGATAGAATCCCAAGCTGCCTAAAGAAGATCTGGGTGGAATCAAGGCAAGACATTCTTGAGAACGGTAAAACAAGAGAATTACATCAGCTCTGGATTGCACATCAAGTTTGTAATGAGATAAAAATGTAAGAACTGCTGACCATGTTACTGCTGCACAAATGACTCATATGGAACTCTTTTCATGAATGCTGTAGAGGAAGCCATTGTCCTAGTGGAATAGACTTTTGGTTTTATATGCAGAGATAAAGACCAGTCCTTATCTACAAAAGAAATGCAGTCTGAAATTCATTTTGAAATTGTAACTTTTTGACATTTAACAATTTTACTTTAGAAAATGACAAAACTGTTGATCTGACTTTGATACCTTTGGTACAGTGTAAGTAGAACCTGAGCTGTCTGTGAACATCTAGGGTATATAGCTGATGTTCACCTTTGTTAGAGAAATTGGGAAAAAAGACTAGCAAATCAATGAACTGATTTAAATTTTCTTCGGATGTCACCTTTGGAAGAAAAGGATTTGTTCTCATTGACACACTGTCTTTATGGAAATGAGGAAAGATGTTCTACATGACAGCACTTGTAACTCAGAAATTCGTTTAGCGGATGCAACTGCAATCAAATAAATGGTTTTCCAGGAAAGATACTTAACATCCACTGATGTTGCTGGTTTAAAGGGTTTCGGAGTTAATGACTGAAGCATGATTGTGACATCCCGTGGGGGAAGTGGGTCCCTAACTGGTGGCCTCAGTAACAAAGCTCCTTTGAGGAAAGTGTTAAAGAATCTAAGAGAAGTAATGGAAGCGTCATTACGCCCTATGTGAAAATTAAATATAGTAGCCACTTGCACTTGTTTTAGAAAAACTGGATCCCTGGTTAAAAAGGTCTGAAAGAAAGCCAATATCGAAGGGAAAGGAACAGAAAAGGGGAAGCCCAGATAGAAAATCTTATCCACTTGCTTTTATAAATATTTCTGGTTGACTTTTTTGTGAAGAAGCAATAATGTAAACCACCAAAGAGGAAAGCCTGGCATCTCTGGCTATTGCTAAAGTTGGAGAAACCATGAAGTTAACTTTAGGGGGTTTAGATCTGATAGACACATCCCAGATGGGTGACTCAGAAGATCTGACTAGTTTCTAGCACCCAGGGAGGGTGTAGCAAATAAGGCCAAAGGAAGACAAGCCAAACCTGCTGGAGTCAGATAGGAGCAATGAGGATCACTTTGTAGCTTTCTGAATGAATTCTGTCTGAAAAGGTATTGGTGGGAAAGCACAGAGGAGACCTGGGGGCCAATTGTGGACTACAGCATCTCTTGGTGTCTGTCCCTGTGGAAGGATGATGGTGAAGTAACTTCTTAATTTAGATAAGAGGCAAAAAGATTGTAGTATGGTTGGCCCTAGTGGCTGAATGTTTTTTTTTTTTGCCACTGTCTGTCTGAGAGACCACTCATGAGGCAATGGAATCAACCTGCTCAGTTCATCAGCTAGTACAGCTGCCATTCCAGGTATGTGCATTGCAATTAGAAAGTGATGTGAAGACATCATCCTTTGCCATAATCTCATGGCCTCCCAGCAAACAGGATACAATTGTGATACCCCGTTTGCTGATGTACCAAATCAAAGAATGTACTCTGTCTGGATGGAGATCAAATCCTTGGGTAGGTAATCCTGAAAAGTCTGCTATGCTAGGAAGACTGCTCTCATTTCAGAGATACAGATTGTGAAAATTGGCATCTATAGGTTAGAAAGAACCTTAAACTGTTTTCCCCCTCGAA
The DNA here is from genome assembly GCF_019279795.1 of Protopterus annectens. Lineage (NCBI taxonomy): Eukaryota > Metazoa > Chordata > Ceratodontiformes > Protopteridae > Protopterus > Protopterus annectens. The sequence continues at coordinate 178,538,715 of NC_056731.1, read as the reverse complement.
ATACCCCCCAGCCTTGAAGGGAAATATCCATAGTTACTGTGGCCTGAGAAAATTGTGGATAAAAAGGTCTCACTTCTGTGAGTGAAAGAAGTTATCCACCACTTTATATGATCTCTGCAAATCTGAGTGAGACGAATATTGCTATGTATGGAATGAAGACTCTGAGACAACTAGACTGAGAGAGTCCACTGTAACACTCTAATGTGGGATCTCGTAAATGGAACTAATCTGATAGTAGAGGCCATTAGACCTAACAGGTATAGAATCAACCTTGCTTGCAGATGGGGATGCTGGAGTACTTGATAAGCTGTTAGTCTTAAGGACAATACTCTCGCTGCTGGGAGTTAGATAATTTGAACAACTGTGTTGATATAAAATCCTATAAATTCTATCTGTTGTTTGGGAAGTAGCTGTTTTTTGTGTGATTCACTGTAATCCTAAGAGATCTGCCAGGTGGAGCAGTATAGTTTGTTGTTGTAGTAGATGCTCCTTGGAAGTAGCAGTTAGAAACCAATTGTCTAGATATGGAAAGACCTGGCTCCCTTGCCATCAGAGATGAGCTGCTACTACTGACATTATCTTGATGAACACCTAGGAGGCTCTGATGAGACCAAAAGGCAGAGCTCTGAACTACAAATGACTGGTTCCCAGCCAGAAATGGAGAAATCTCCTGGATTGCCTCTATCTTTATATGAGGGTGGGCATCCTGGAGATCTAAACAGCACATCCAATCATCTTTCCTCAAGACAGACAAACTGGACTACAGCAATGACCACCCCAAGCTTTGTCTGTCTGACAAACTGAGTAAAGTGGCTGATGTCCAATAATGGCCTGAAGTCTCCTTTTTTCTTTGGAGTTAAAAAGAACCTGGAATACACTCCAGATCCCAATTGGTCTGGGGTGGTCGGTGGGGACCTGTTGGTGGACTTTTTTCTAGTAATTTTGAAACTTCTGTTGCTGCAGATTCGAATTGCTCAGGTGGAATATTGGGGATCTTTAACCTCTTCTTTGGAAGACAAAAAAGGGGAATGGTATAGCCTCTGGTGATTACCCTTGGCACCTGGGAATCTGATGTAATGTTTTGACAGGCTTGTGGGTGTAAGTTAAGCAACCCACAACTACCTCAAGAATGCAACAGCTGGGTAACCCTTCAGGCGTTCTGAAAGTTTCTAGTGGAAACCCTGATTATGTGGTCTGCCTCTGTAGTGATATCCATTTGAATTACCTCCCCCTCTGCCTCAAGGGGGTGGTCTGTCTCCAGGACTGTCATTAGTGAAAACCACATGATTTTCTGAAGCACATTTTCTTACCACCCCTTTGATTTCTGGAAGAGGACCTTTGAGGGGTGGCAAAATGGATTCCTATGGCAGAGAGGGTCTTAACATCTTGCTCACTCCTAGTAAGGTTTTATTTGACTTTTTGGTCTGAATCGTGTGGAACTGTCAAAAGGGGCATTAATAAAGGATGCCTTGAAGCTTTCTACAAAGTTATAAATCCACATCCAGGTATGGCGATGCATGGTAATGCCTGTGCCAGCTTCTCTTGCTATACCATCTGCTGGATTGGACAGCAGGTGCATAGCTATATTAAAAGTGGATTATAGGGTAGACAACTGGGTGTCCACTATTTTTTGAACATCAAGTCCCTCTGAGAACGACTTAAATGTGCAAGGTAGTTCAGTGCTCTGAGTGCAAAGGTCACTGAAGCATATACCAGTTTCTCTGATCTATCCATAGCCCTTGAGTCCCTATTAGGGGGATGGACAGAAGAACTCTTCTTGGACAGTTCTATCTTTGTGGCTACTGCTACTACTACTACATCATCTACTGGGGGGTCCCTTTGTCCAGTGCTTCCTGTCATTCAGGGCTACTAAAATCTTGTCAATTTTTTTGCAAATTGGCTCTATAACTTCAGGATTTTTCCATGCCGTCTGTGTCATAAGTTCTATAAGGGCACCTGGGGGAGGGGACCACCCAGGATGCAGATGAGCTGGTTCTAAAGGCTTTGAGAAACACAGATTCATCCAGGGAAGGCGTTTCAGTGGACCACCAACCCCCTGTCTGCTTCATCAATTCTAAGATGTCTCCAAAGGTAACATATTCCAGGGGGGGATCTAGGAAAAACTTCCTCTTCATCCAAATTCCTCTCAAGTGACTGACTCAGGACAGGAGTCTAAGTGCTTCTATTTGCACATCTGTTTCCTGGAAACATGCATTTAGGGTTCTAGTGGAGACAAGTTGGAATCAGACTGGGAACTTGAGTGTCAAATAATCTCGAAACTTATTGGTTCGGAATGTCCTTGTCTATACAAATTAGTGGCATAAGGTACAGGTTCTACTGGGAGTCAGGATGGATCCACACTCTTGTGTGCAAACCGGTCTTTTTGGTATAGCTAAAGCCCTTTCAACAGCTTTGAAAGCAGACACCAGGAGTGAACTCAAGGAAATATTCCCTCTACTGAAGGATGCAAAATCTCCCAGTTCCAATCTAAGTTGGCTCAGAGGATAACCTTGGACCTGAGCTTGTAAGTGCCGAGGCCCTGAGAGGAAGAGTATCTGTGTCCTTAAAAATTTCACTCGGTCGACATCCATTTCCTTGTTCCTCTGATGGATCAGACCATCCCTAGTGATGATGCTATGAAGGAGGTCTGGAAGGGCGTTTGCCCAATAAAATAGGTGAACAGAGCCAAGGGGTCACTGGCTCCAGAGAAAATGTAGCACAAAGAGAGGGAGTTTGGACCTGAATGACAAGTGGATCAGACCGCCTCAATGTTTTAGGTACCAGACCCGAAGCAGCAATTGGATCTGAAGACTTTTTTCTCAAGTTTTTAAGTCTCTTTTCTTCCAAACTCTTTTCATTAGACCTTTCTTTCTGAAGACTTTCCCTTTTCTCTACACTTTTCTTTAGAATTATCCTTTTCCTACTCTTTTAACTTTTCAGTCCTACTACTGGGAGAATCTGAAGCTGGTCTGGATTCAGAAGACATGGCTAAAGAAGACGTCGTTGTCTGTGGGGATAACCCAAGAGCGAAAGACAGCACAAATATCTCAATAAGCCTTTAAATGAGCAGCACCTAAGCAATAAACACAAACAGAGTGCAGGTCATGGAGAGGCATCTTGTGTCCATAACCTGAGCTAATATTTTTAAAACCCAAGGGTTTGTCTGACATCAGAAAAATACTAGCTGCACAGCAATGTAAACTTACCACACCACATACGTTATGTTAAATCCTATTAAAGTCATATTAAATCCTATTAATCCTATTAAAATTCTAAGAAGAAGAAATTTAGAGAACTATTTAAAAAGACACACCAAACCCTTTAAGTATAAAACTATCAAAAATCCTAACAGTCTAAAACCTTAATAACTAACACTAATCTACACTACAAATCCTAAAAGGAGGAGTCAAAAGAAGGAAAATTGTAAGTCTTTCACCTATCATGAAATATTGAGGACAGCTCTTGGGCATATGTCTGGATAAATCAGGCGGTAAAATAAGATATGAGGTAAATTATGAAGGAGGAGGGAGTTATGGATAGAGAAGGGAGGAGTCAGAGCCACAGATCCAAAGCTCTGGAAGAAGGTGCTGAGGTCACATCTGAACAGATCTAACAACCCAAATGTTAATTCAGATGAAAAGAAGCAATCTCGGATCCAGCAGTTTACACACTGTCTTTTTCCTGGTGAGTCAAAGACATATATAGAAGCAGAGCAGGCTTTGAAGAAGATAAGGATTGGTCAACAAAAATCAAAGCAATAAGCTGATGGGGATTCAGTTGCTCAGCCTACCACAAGTATACAGTGCCAAGAAGGGGATGTCAATGAAACCTTCTTGCTGCAAAGAAAAAATGTATGCAAGACAAAGAAAGAAAAGCTCAAGAACTGACCAGAAGAATAAGGAAAAATCAGGATTTGAACCAGATGCGGGCACTGAAAGGCAGCGAACATCAAAAGGAAAATGGAAGATAAAGTGAACTTACAAAAAGAAAACTAGGAGAACTGCAAGCTATTAATTTCATTTTTTTACTTAAAAATTTGTTGATCAGGTGAATATGCTGATCCAAAGATCCTTTCAGATACGACCTGAGCCTAAAAGGCAAATTTACTATACCAAATTGACAGTATTTTCTGAGAAATAAAACATTTTCTAAGATGGATGTAAAAATACAAGTGCAAGACATGAAAGCTAGTATGGTGACATATATACATCAATACAGTAAGAAATGATTGGTATGACTGGTTATGTACAAAATGCAAGGAACGAAGGAGGGATAGGAAGAGAAGAGCTGATTGTACTCATTCTATCAGATGGCTTATAAAATCAATTCCTAATAGGGAAGGAAGTCTCTAACCTGCAATCCAAATGTCTTCTTGGCTTCTTCCCATTCTATTATTTTCCCCCTCTAGTTATACCTTGGTTCCTTTGCCAATTTTCTTCAGTAAATTCCAGCCCACTCTTGCCTGTTCTCTGTACCCCTTAACTGCAGTCATCCCAACTGGCAAATTATCCTTTCTCTGCTCTCATGTGGCTTAGTTCTTAGAATACTGTCTGTTACTTTATTAATATAAAACTGTACAGCTGTTGTTACTCTCCTCAAGGAGCTGCATCCAAAATCCCACCCTCTCATTTCTTGACCCCCCCAACTTCATTAGCATCTCTTTCCACTTTGAATTACAGCTAGCTGCTTGTGTTATGTATATGAGCTTTAACTGTGAAGCTCTAAAATATCCCTTCAAATCAGGTAATCCCAAAGCACTTTGTTCTACTGGAAGGATCAACTTATCCCACTTGACTCTTGCCCTCTCCCCTCCCAGATAAAATTCTTCAACTCTTATTTACTGTTCACAACTTCTCCTCTGATTGACAAAAATATACCCAACCTGATTATAAAAATAGAGAGACTAAAACATTTTCACTGCATGTATCTTGTTATCCATAAACAAGACCTTCCAGTTTCTCAGTTTTTGTATTTATTTACTTATTTATTTTTTTTTGAGTCCCACATTATCCTTAGCTGCCATAACAGAATGAGTACTGCTGGACCCACTCATGTGTGGTTACATAAAGCCTTTTTTCATCTTCATTAATTTTATATCCCGAAAAAGACTAGAAACTGTCTCAATATGTTCCATAACATTGTGTCCTTTTCTGGTTTTAACAGGTACAAAATAATACTGTCTGCAAATAAAGCCAGCTTTTCTTGATTATCATACTAATTATATCCTTGAATTTCTGAGTCCCTTATTTTCTTTGCCAACGGCTCTAAATATAAAGCAAATAGCTGTTCAGACACAGCTTGTAAGAAAGGAACCCTCCCCACTTCAATTTTTGCTTTGATCCTTCATATATCCTCCTAATTAACCTTACTGTATCAGGGAAATGCAAATGCTTCCCATTGCCCTACTCATAAAATGCCAGCTTACTCTGTCAAATCCCTTCTCTGCATCAAGACCCACCAATGACAGTGATATTTTCTTACACACTGATTCCCTATGGATCCTCATTGTTCTACTACTGTCGTCAAATGTTTGCCTCCCCTGCACAAAATCACAGTGATCCATATCTTAACAATTTTGCCAACACCTTTGCTATTTTTTAGCCATTATAGAAAATAGCTATTGTAGACAAACTTGATAATTAAGGTTTAAAATTGAAATGGGTCAATATGAAGCTGGGTCTTTACCATCTTTAGGTGTTACAGCTACCACAGCTTTCCTCCAGTATGCTGGTACTTCCCCTCCTTTTAAAATACTGTAAAACAAAACCTTCCAGATCTTTATCACCTTCTTTCCTCCTAGCTTCCAAACTTCAACAGGAATACCATCTATTCCTGGTGACTTTCCTGCAGATTGATTGTAATTTCACTGTTTTTATCTCATCTCCTCCTGTCTTGACAGTTAATTTCTAACCCTGGCAAACTTAAGTCTTCCATAAATATTCCCAATTGTACTCTTTCTTGATTTCCAAATTTCTCTGCTTTATACACATTTTCATACAATTTCTGAAATATCCCTAATACCTGCAAACAGCCACGGTGGTGCAGCAGTAGCATTGTTGCCTCACAGCAAGAGGTTCTCCCGTTTGATTCTCGGCTGGAGGGCAGGGAGTTCCTTCTGTGTGGAGTCTGCATGTCCTCCCCACAGTTGGGTGGCATTTGAAAGACATGCGTAAATGGGCGTGCCTTCGTTAAAGGTTGGACATCGAGCTGGCACCTCGGCGTTCGTGAAAATCTACTGCCAATCATTAGTGGACTGGAGTTCCGCTGTGGCGACCCCCAACTGGGAAAAGCCAAAAGACAAACAACAACCTCCACAGGATCTCTGGTTATTTTTCTTATTATAGGCTCCCTAAGTTTTGCAACAACCCATTTTACTTTCTGTCGTGCTAAATGCTTTTGTGTTCTGGAGTTATCAAAAACCAGTTACTTAATATTATTACTCTTTCTAAAATCATGCATTTTATCCACATCCTCCCTTTATTTTCTCTTTAGCACAATGCAGTGGCACCTCTTCTTGTTACGGGATTCCCCTTATTCTGCAGTATTTGAACTTTTGCCAGCCCTCTAAATAACCTGTTACTTCTTAACCACATTTCTTCTTCTTTTATTTCTACCCATTTTTAAACTCCACTTTCCTTTTATCCCACTCCCTATCTAGAATTTCTGAAGAAACTTCTGGCTTCCTTTAATAAGTCTCAGATAATTTCCACTTTCCATTCCTTAAATTCCTCACTTTTTAACATGTAGGTGGAGTAGTGCCAGTCTCATTTTTACTTCCATACCCTGCATTTTTACCTTAAGTGTTATTGGCGCATGATCTGAAATAGCTATTGGTTATGTGTTGAAGCTTTCAATTAAATGCACATGTTCCTGTGAAACATAATTTTTGTCTAGCCCAGTTACTGTACCTTGGGGAATAATATGTAAATTCTCTCCAAGTTCCTACTACTGAATTCACAGTATCCATCTTCAGAATTCTACCCTCTTTTGTTATATTTTCCCATCTAGGTCCCCTAGATACATCCTCACTGTTGCAAATCAAATTCCAGCCCGCACCTACAAGTTCAGTCCCTGCTGAAAGCTGATTTTTTTTCTCCCCATTTTTGGCTCCATAATAGAATGATTTAGGCAGAGCATAAATAATGTGCCAGTGTAATCATCCTCCCTTGCCAGCAGCCCCTTACTACCACACATCTATCATTATCTTCTTTTCCTCTTCTATCACTACTGGAGCTCCTCTAGCAATAAGTACTCCCTTTTCCTTTGTCCCTGATACTCAGCTAAATATCCCTCCTGAAATGTTTTCTTCATCAAACTCACATGCTGATTCCTTTCTAAATGTGTCTCCTAAAGCAATGATTTTTGTACTCTGCATTTCCCACTTATTATATAAGACAGTTTTTTCAAATTTCTATTTCAGCTTTTGCATTACATGCACCCACTAATGTTTGTCAGGTTTATCTTTTATACAGTTGTTTCTTGTCATCTCCATTTGAACCTACGTCACATTTTACAACACTGTTTGTGTTAACAAAAACAGAGCAAGATTTTGCACTTTATCCCTTTGGATCTTATGAATAATCTTTGGGGGGGGGCATAAAGGAAATCCACCCAGCTGAAAAACATGGTGTCCATCCTCCAGCTCTGGTGATGATGGGTCCTTGAGCAGAATAGTCTGAGCTGTCTGTTCTGGTTGGAGGCAAAAAGATTTATCAGGGTGAACTCCACTTATAAACTATGTCCAGAAAGACATCTCTGTGTAGCATTCATTTGTGAGGGTCTTCTCTGGTTCTGCTGAAGGAGTATGCAAGGATACTGCCCTACGAAGGTATGTAAACTGCCTGTATGGACAGATTTCTTTTTATGGTTATGTCCCAAGCCATGACAGCTAGCCAGCACAGCTAGTAAAGACTTGGTTACCCCCCCCCGCCCATTTCTTGATGTACCACATGAAAGAGGTGTTGTCTGCGGAATACCTTCTGGGGGAAGGGGGACTGGGCTCCAAAGATGAGACAGCACCTGTAAGGCTTGGAGAGGGGTTTCCAACTCTTTAACACTGATGTGTTCCTTGATTTCTCTGGGGGCCCACTGTCCCTGAATTCTTGTGGAGCATGTCCACACACCCCAGGCTACATCAAAATAGTCTGTATGGAGGTCCTTGGAGGATGTGGGTGGGAAGAAGGGAACTCCTGAACTGAACTAACCTTGACAGATCCACCACTGTAGCTCCTCCTTCAGAAAGGCTAAGAGAAAAATTTGTGTTGAGACCAAAGGGACTTCAAGTACCACTTGATCATCCTCATGACCCATGCAACCTGGGTTCAATTAGTAGCTCAAATGACTGATGGAATGCCATGGCAGGAAGGGCGTCTCCATCCCAGGGAGAGGGGGGCACATGAGTGTCTCTTGAAGATGATTCCTGGTGGAGGCCAGGGACACTACCAAATGAGGTGTGGTTAGTGGGTGGGAAGGGGGCTTCTATAAGCTGCTGAGGAGCAGGGGTGATATGTAGCTTGCCCACATTGCATGCCCACCCTGGACCAAACCATTCTGCCACAAAGGAGAAGAATGGAATGGTAAGTCATACTACAACCCCCCCCCAAGATGGATGCTTAGATGTGCCGAGCCCCTGTTTCGTAGGACCTGTGACTGGCCCTAAGCATACTGGAATAAGTCTTAGTGGGCTAGGGATTAGCTGATAGACCCAGTGTGGACAGAGCGCCAAGGCCAGGCTGGCAACAATTACAGAAAGGAAGGAAGGACCAAACATAAAAATAAGGCATGATTGGAATTGTGGTTGCCATGTTTCCCAGAGCTCTTAGGATCTGTCTTGCTGAGGTCACAGATAGGGGGAGCAGGGACTGCAACTAACTCATCAAAGGGAAAACTTTTTCCTGAGGAAGGAAGACCGTCACTGAGAGTATTCAGTCCACAATCTAGGAAGACTACAGCTTGGGACGGAATCAGAAATGCCTTTCTGAGGTGGAGAATGAAGCCCAGTCTTTCCAGTATTGATATAGTATAGATGAGATGCGACAAAAAACTTTCCTGGTCTGAATTAGAAAGTCACCCATGCATGTTAAAATTTTGGATCCCCTGGTTTTTGTAAAAGGCAATAGTTGGAACTAGGCACTTTGTAAAGATTCACAGAACTGTAGACAATCCAAAGGGTAAAGCATAGTGCTGAAAGTGAGATGAAAGAAGTGAAAACCTGAGAAATTTCCTGCAGGTGGTGTGTATAAAAGTAATCAAACCATATTAACAAGTTTACATTTACCAACATTACACATTACATATACTGTTATATAACCTATAATCTAAGCAATATTACATAAATTAATTCCTCCCTTCTCTTAAACTTCACTCTTTCTCCAAAACATTTTTCTGTGTGTACCGCGGCGGTGGTGCTGCGGTAGCGTTGTTGCCTCACAGTAAGACGCTGTCCGGTTCGATTCTCAGCTAGAGTGTCTTCTGCATGGAGACATGCGTGAATGGACGTACCTTCATTGAAGGTTGTGCGTCAGGCCTGGCAAGCCGGTACGTAAAAATCAACTGCCAATCATTAGCGGACCGGAGTTCCGCTGTGGTGACCCCCTAACCGGGAAAAGCCGAAAGACACAAACAAACTGTTATCACAACTTCGATTTTTTTTCTATGTAATTTACTCTTAACCTTTTCCAAAAGATTCAGTTTCCTGTTTTTTTATCTCTGTTACAATATTCACTACTTCAAGTATAGCTGGTTTAGATTTTGATTTTGAAGTAATTGCTTGTTGGCAACAACTAGAATTAAACTTAACAAGGCTTTACTATGTCTAGATAATTCAGATCCTGTATCTCAGCTCAAAAAAATGTCCTTAGTTACACTCATTTGCTTGCCTAGCATTCCTGATAAAGAGTACTCTGTAGGGAAATTTTAAAGTCATCCAACTCATTACACTCCCAAAACGTATGTTCCTAATTACTTCTTTCTTCTACACTATGCCTTCAATATTTCTAAATAAAAACCAAATTCACACGTAGCCACAAGTAAAACAACTGGCAGAGAAACCAAAAAATAATAAAATGAGCAAGCTTCAAAAAATAGCGTAACCACTGAATTTTAATATCCGGCTTTAGGGACTTCATTCATCAGAATAAGAAAAATGCTTAAAAAACACATTTAAAATACAAGTAACAAATTAACCACAGTACCTGATTGGTTAAACAATTAAACAATTAAAAACCTTATTAAAGAAAAAACACTAAAGATTTTATATAAAAGCAGAAATGGATAATTTATCCTTATCAATGCTAAACAATTCATTTTTAAAAACATTTGATGTTCACTACATCATTCAACCCAGGATTTTTATCAGCATGAAGTTTAATCTGCCAAATGGCTTCTCTCTGTTCAACTAACTTTTAAAATCACCCCCTCTCAAGTCAGAATGAACTACCTCCAGAACTGTAAACAAGATTTTTTAAAATTCAGACATTGAATGGAATGTCTGAAAGCACTATTATCATTTTAGTTTTAATATTGTAAAGATGTTCTACGATACGTTGTGTAAGCTCCTAGTAGTCATCCCTACATAAAATGCAGGACATGAACTACATAGACTTAAATAAACAACACCTTGTGTCTTACATGTATTATTTTCAGGAACAGGGAAAGAAAGGTCCATGTTTTCTAACATAATCATAGGTCCTTTAGCTATAAATCTACATGTACTGCAATTATTACAGGGAAACATACCCTTAACTATAGAAGAACAGTGTTTTTTTAAGCATTTTTCTTATTCTGATGAAGTCCCAGGATGAAAGCGGATATTAAAATTCAGTGGTTACGCTATTTTTTGAAGCTTGCTCATTTTATTATTTTTTGGTTTCTCTGCCAGTTGTTTTACTTATGCCTTCAATATTTGCCATCTACCGGTGGAAAAATTCTTTGCAGTCTACTTGGGGTATAAAAGTATCTATGAAAATACTTCCAGGCAAAAATCCTAAATCTTCAAGACTTTGTTGCATATTTGGGGGCCATACATGTATCCTCCCATTGTTTCTTTGTGAACTGCATATCCAATCTCTCTTCCCAATCTTTTCTGACTTCTCTTCTGATTCATACAGCTGTCATGCAATACTTTATATGCCCTACTAATTATCCCTTTTTCCCCAACAACTTCTGTTCCAGATTAAACTAAAAACTCAACCAGTGCAGGTCTTCATTTAGAATTCCCCCTACCCCTTTCTGTCAGTCTATACTCCAATATCAATCCCTGACAGGGAAGGCAATCGCTAGCCTGCAGTTCAATTGTCTTCTTGGCCTCTTCCCATTCTATTACCTTTCCACCTCTAATAATTTATTCCCAATACCCTGGCTTCTTTGCCTTCTTCCTCCAGTAAATTCCAGCCCCTTCTTGTCTACTGTCTGTACTCCTAATTGCAGACATCCCCATAAGTTGAATTTCCTTTTTCCATTCATGTAATGAATATATTTTGCATGACTGTCATTCTCCTTAAGGATCTGCATCCAAAATCCTATTCTTTCCTTATTTCTTGAATTACCCTACTGCTTCATTATCATTCCTTTCCACTTTGAACTGTACCTTTCTGCTTGTGTTATGCATAAGAGCCTTAGTGTGTAGCTCTAAACTACCCCATCAAATCAGGTAATCCTAAATATCCTAGTTCTATTGGGAGGATCAACTTATCCCACTTGACTCTATCCCTCCCAAATAAAATCCTTCAAAATTTTATTAACCACTATCCACAACTTCTCCTGTGGTTGATAACAATATGCCTGACCTACGTATAAAACTAAAGGGGACTAAAACATTTGTACTGCTTGTATCTTGCTATCCATATCCATAGCCAAGAGTTTCTAGTTTCTCAGATTTTGTATTACCTTTTGTTTAGTCTCTTCATACGTATCCTTAGTTGTCATAACTGAATCCTTTTCAATTCATACTCTTAAATACTTCATTTTTTCATGGGTTTTGTTGGATCAATTCATGTGCGAGTATGTAGTTAATACCTAGAGTCTTTGTTTTGTATTCATTAATTTTATATCTTGAAAAAAAATGGAACTGTCTCAGAATATTCTACCACAGTGAGATGCCCCTTTCGGGTTTCATCAGGTACAAAATAATCAACTGCAAATAAAGCCAACTTTTCTTGAACACCATACCAATTATATCCTTGAATTTCTGAGTCTCTTATTTTCTTTGCCAGTGGTTCTAAATATAACAAATAACAAAGGGGAAAGAGGACAGCCCCTGCCTGCTTCCTCTGTTTAGACAAAACTTATCAAGGAAGAACCCTCCCATTTTGATTTTTTGCCTTCAATCTCTCCTATTTCCTTCTAATTCCTTCTAATTAATTTTATTATAACATCAGGGAATGCAAATGCTTCCATTGCCTTACTCAAAAAATCCCAGCTTATTCTGTCGAATGCAGAAAGAAAAACGCAACCACCTTGGCTTTAAGACATTTAATAAATGAAAATGCAGCTAAAAGCACAACGTTAACACACAATATAAAAAAAATGGTGAGTGCTTTCTCGGAAAATACACTGTTTCATCAGACCATGAGAAATTATAACAAAAACTTTAAATAACAACTGCAATTGTTGACCTATTTGAGTAAGGTACTATCGTTCAGTAATCCAATCATGGCTGATAATGTATGAAGAATTACATTCTCAACTAAACAAACTGATAGGCTACTCGTAAGGAAGTACTAGAGTTATAAATGTAAACCAATGGTAGCCTAAAGCAGAACATGTTTATTCATAACAGTGAATTCTCAATGAACTAATCAAGCCCCAAAGGGTGGTCCTAACCCTTAGACTAAACCACAGCGAGATGTACCACATCAAACAGCGGCTACTATAAATATACTGACACGATGTCTAAACCAGTCAAGCAAACTTAAAACCAAAACCTATCCAACCTATTTGTTAATATTACCACTAAAAACTAGCTAATGTAAAATATAAAGAAGTTATGTACTCACCATAACGTTCCATGTTGGTAGTCCATCTCACCCTTCATTTTTACATATGGGTTCGGAGCCGAACTCAGCCGATTTACAAGCTCGAAGACTTCTGGCTGGCTCGTGGCTAAGCAGGTATCCCAAAGTGCACTGGTACAAACCCCAGATCTTATTTGCTACTCACTAGAAGAAAGAAACCCATAACAGACAAACCAATACTAAAGGGTCTCCAACCAAAGATGACAAAATTATTATTATTGTTACCTCCAGATCTTCCATGATGAGGGCAGGTTGGTAAAAATGAAGGGTGAGATGGACTACCAACATGGAACATTATGGTGAGTACATAACTTCTTTATGTTGTGTAGTCCAATCTCACCTTCATTTTTACCTATGGGACAATGTCCCTAGCGCTTTATTCTTGGGTGGCTCACTGGAAAATTCTCCTAAGCACCGTGGAGCCAAAGGATGCTCTAACCCTGGAAGCTAAATCCAATTTGTAATGTGTAATAAAAGTGTGACGGGTACCCACATAGCTGCTACACAAATATTATCAAGTGGGACACTGGCTTGAAAGGCTGCAGAGGTAGACAGCGACCTGGTAGAATGAGCCTTGATCCTGCAGCGTAAAGGTCTGCCCTCTGACCTGTAGATAAAGGCTATGCAGCTGGAAATCCAGTTAGATAGTGTCACTTTAGAAACTGGTAAGCCTAATCTGGAGTCAGAAAAGGAAATGAATAGTTGATCTGATTTCCTAAATTCCTTGGTCTACTGTAAATAAAAACGTAGTTGTCTATGAACGTCCAGCTGATGAAAATGGTATTCAGCTGCATTACAGTGATTAGGGAAGAAAACTGGGAGTTTTATGGATTGATTTAAGGTAGCAGGGGAACAAACTTTGGGGACAAAGGAGGGATTAGTACGCAGTGACACCCTGTCCTTGTGAAAGATCAAATAAGGTGGCTTAACAGACAAGGCTTGTAGCTCTGACACCCGTCTAGCTGACGTAATAGCTACCAAAAACAAAGTCTTCCAAGACAAAAATTTCAATGAAGATGAGTGGGAAGGTTCAAACGGGGGACAAGTCAGTTTGGACAATACAAAATTTAAATCCCAAGAAGCCACAGGTTCTTGCAGTGGAAGTCTCAAAAGAGTGATTCCTTTCAAAAAGGTCTTGCATAGCTTATGAGACATTAAATTGTTATCTGTAAACCCCAAGTAAAAATGAGAAATTGCCGACAGCTGGACTCTGATAGTGGCGGCGGCAGCTCCTTGTTGAAAAAACTCAGAGAGAAATTCCAAAATCACAGGGATAGAAGCAGTGTAGGGATCTACATTCCTTTTCTGTGCCCAAATAGAAAATCTTTTCCATTTACTGCCATACAGCCTCCTAGTTGAAGGTTTATGGGAGGGCATAAGAATATGTGATACTGAGGATGATGCATCATGAAGCCTGACTAGAGATGGAACTGGAGCAGCCACGCTGTCAACCTGAGGGTGTAGATTGAGGGATGTAGCGAACCTGATATGCGAGTCAACAGATCTGGAGCTGGGTTCCAGGATCCAAGGATCATCCAGGAGAAGAGGCTCGAGAAAGGGGAACCAGACCTGACGAGGCCAGTAAGGAGCAATGAGGATCAACTTGCTTCCCAGCTGACTGGCTTTCTGAATCACTTTGGAAATGAGAGGAAATGGAGGAAAAAAACATACAGAAGTCCCATGAGCAAATCGTGAGCCAGAGCGTCTCTGGGTGTCTCCCCCAGAGGGGGAATGAGGGAAAAATAGCTGCTGCATTTGGTATTGACTGGGCTGGCAAAGAGGACGCAGCAAGGCTGTCCCCATTTGCGGAAAATCTGTTCTGCTGTTTCCTGTTTCAGAGACCACTTGTGAGGCAGTAGGATCGCCCAGCTGAGCTTGTCGGCTATCATGTTGGTCGTTCCTGGAATGTGCGTTGCAACCAGAAAGCGCTGGGAAGAAATCGCCCATTCCCAAACTCGCATGGCCTCTCGACAGAGTGGGTAAGATCTGGTACCGCCCTGTTTGTTGATATACCAAACTACTGACATGCTGTCTGATTGTATCACAATAGTCCCGAGAGGAAGAAGGTCTTGAAGTGCTTGCAACGCCAGGAGCACCGCCCTCATCTCCAGAACACTGATATGCAGGTGAGCCTCATGTTCTTGCCATGTGCCTTGGACAGTCCTGCCGAGATACTGCCCCCCACCCGATCTTTGTGGCATCCGTGTTCACAGTGGCAACTGGTTGGGCAGGAACAAAGGGGGCGCCCATGATCAACTGGTTGGGGGCTATCCACCAAAGAAGGTCCTTCTTGCATGAATCCGTCAGCAGGATAGGGTGACTCAGCGGGAAATATGGGAAGGACCATTGGGAAGACAGGAGCCACTGGAGGATTCTCATGTGCAACCTGGCTAATGGTACTAATAAGAATGGAGGAAGCCATAGTCCCGAGGAGCTGAAGAACCCACTTTGCTTTGACCTTCCGCAACGGAAGAATACATTGAATTTGAGATTAAAGTTTTGTGCCCTGTCAGTGGGGAGACAAGCTGTCATGTTCACTGTGTCTGCCTCTGCACCTATAAAAATCACAGAGTGAGAGGGCAATAATGCAGATTTTTCCCAATTTACTGATATCCCTAACTGAGCACAAAGTTGAATAGTGGTGTCTCTGTTTTGGAGGAGTAGATGCCTGGTGGGGGCTGTCAGGAGCCAGTCGTCCAAATACGGAAACACCTGGAATCCTTGACGTCTCAGGTGAGCTGTCACTAATGTCATGCATTTGGTGAACAGCCTGGGGGCTGTGGTGAGACCAAAGGGCAGAGCACGAAACTGATAATGACTGGCTCCCAGCTGGAAGCATAGATGACTCCTGGATGCCTTTTTTTTGTCCATTTTTATATGGTAGTAGGCATCTTGGAGATCTAGAGAGCACATCCAATAGTCTTTCCCTAACAACGGGAGTATCGACTGCAGAGTAACCATCTGAAACTTGTCCTTCTTCACGGATTCGTTTAACCTGCTGAGGTCCAATATTGGCCTCCAATCTCCAGTTCGTTTTGGTACTAAAAAGAACCTGGAGTAAGTTCCGGATCATATCTGGTCTGCTGGGACAGACTGGATGACTCTTTTTAAAAGCAACTTGTTGATCTCCACAGTTGCCTGATCCCTGTGATTGAGTGGTACATCTGGGATCTTCTTGGGAACAAATGGTGGAAGGGAAAAGGGTATGATATAGCCTCTGGTAACAACCCTTTGTACCCACTTGCCATGAGTGATATTTAGCCAGGCTTCTGGATACAAAGAAATGCGACCCCTGACAGCCCCAGAGAAACGCAGTCAGGCCTCAATTCAGGAGCGCTGATAAGGGCGTCCCCGAAAGGAATCACGGCCTTGGTGGTATTGCGGACCGCCCCTGCCTCTAGGGTGATGTCTCCCATTTCCTCCTCTGCCTCTGAAGGAGGATTCACCCTGTGTGTCCGGAAAGACCCTCTGGGACTTTCTGAACCTCATTTTACCACCCCTTTGGGGTATGGTAGAGAGGGAACAGTAAAACATACTCCCACGGCAGAAAGCATCTTTCCTTCTTGCTCACACCGGATGAGTGTATCCTTCACCTTGGAACCAAACAATGAGGAACCATCAAAAAGGGGTGTTGGTGAAAGTAGACTTGAACGGTTCTGCAAAATTACACAAGCGCATCCAGGAATGACACCTCAGAGAAACTCCTGAACCCGCTGCTCTACTCGCTCCATCAGCCGCATAGGAGATAAGCCGCATGGAGGAGTTAACTACAGAATTTAAGGTGGACAACTGAGCAGAGATCTTGTCAGGGACTCTCTCAGTACAAGCACCTTGTATAGAATCTCCTAACTCCTTGAGGAGATCCCTCTGTAATCTCGTGAAGTGAGTGAGATAGTTCAATGATCAAAGGGTACATGCTGCTGAACTAAACTGAACTAAAAATACGCTTCCCAAATCTGTCCATCTGTTGAGAATCCTTATTTGGCAGATGAACAGAGGAAGAAGTCTCCACCAGCTCCTTCTTTGTGGCCGCCACCACCATGGAATCTACGGGAACGCCCTTAGACAAAAACTCTTTACCAGGAGGGGCAGACAGTAACTTATTGGGTCTCCTGGGGACTGGCTCCATGGCATCAGGAATATCCCACACCTTTCAACTAACTAGATCCATCAATTCATCAAAAAGTGGAGACACCCAAGAGGCAGAAGGTTGAGATCCGAAAGCTTTCACGTACACAAAGTCCTCATCAGAATGACAGTGGGCCAGTCGCACATCTGCTTAAGAATCTCCAAGATGTCCATGAAGGAGACATCATCAGAGGACGATTTGGGGGACCCTTCCGACTCCTCGAGGTCAGTGTCCAATGTCAAGAACTCAACTTGGGAGTCAACATGCTTTCTCTTACACAGCCTCTTCCGGGGAGGCTCCTCTAAAGGGCATTCCAGGGAGGCCTCAGAAGAGTGGGGGCCACCAGCCGATGGCTCCTGAGGCTGAGGGTCTGCTGTCTCCAGAGAGAGTAGGGGCTGAGACCGAAGTGGGTGCTCTCGGGGAAAGAGTGCTGGTACCACTGGTAGGGGCTGGAGAATGAGACAGCACGTTCCTCAACATCTCAAATGCCGACCTCTCTGGCTCTGAAGACCTCCCCCACTCTGAAGAGACAAAAGGTTGACATCGGAGCCACAGCCATTGGCTCCGAGATAGATGCAGGGTCCGAGCTCACCCTGGCCGACGTACCGAGAGGAAGGCTCGGAACCGAAAAAGATTGATTCCAACCGTCCCTGTCGGTGACGACAGGAGAGCTTCGGCCCATGGACACGACGGATGGCACAAAGCATGTCGGAGCCGAACCCGGCTTCAAAGCAGCGACAAAGGGAGCTAGAACTGATAGTACCTCCGGTGGCACCAAACACTCCGGCTCTGAAGGGCCAACATGGCTTGGAAGAGGAATGGCAGACAAGGGAAAAGCTGGATCGAGTGGCTCCGGAGCCGACTGGGTAGGAGCCAACAATTTTGGTAAGGCAGACGACTTCAGGAGTCTCAACATTACCCTCTTCACATCTTCTTCTGAAAGGCTTCTGGAAGACGTAAGTAAGGGATCTTGATCTTGGGGGCACTGGAGACTTTAGTAACATGGAAGCCGGTAGGGAATCCACAGACCGGCTCCGAGAAGCAGATTCAATTGCTGATTCAATCGGTTCTGAAACACTTGAAACCAACTCTGACACCACAATGGTGCTCTTCTTTGGCTCCGAAGGCAGTGGAGTCGAGGAGGCAGATTTTGACTGTTTAGAAGGCGGCTCTGAGATACCAGCCGGTGCTGGAGAAGGCCTTTTTGAAGACTTAGATTTGCCAGGCTTGGAGGAAGCCAAAGAACTGGATAGAACTTTCTCAAAAGATGGTTTTAGTAGACCCTTGAGTATAAGCTTGTTTTCTCTCTCTCCTGTAACACCCTAGGAGAGAAAGCATGGCAGAACAAGCACGATTCCTGCAGGTGGATGGCCCCTAAACAGTAGACACAGTTATTGTGGCCATCCGTTAAAGACATCTTTTGGGAGCATTTCATGCACTTCTTAAAACCCGAAGGTTTGTGCTCCTTACTCTCTTTAGACATTTCACACACATACACACACACAAGAAAGGAAAAAGAAGGAAGGAAGAGGACTAGGTCCTCTAACTAAAACGGGCCTAGTCCGGTGGAACAGAAACTAGGTCTTCTAATTTAAACAGACCAGAAAATGCACACACACAGAAAACTGTAAATAACTCTTTGTGGTTAACAATTTTTAGGTCCTGTAACTAAAACGGGCCTAGCCGTACAGAAGAAAGTACCACGAGGACTAGGTCTTCTAACTTAAACGAGCCTAGCCTGGTGGGACAGAAAACTGGGTCTTCTAATTTAAACAGACCAGAAAACACACACACACACACACACACACACACACACACACACAGAAACCTGTATATAACTCTACGTGGTAACAATTTGAAGAAAAAAACTAATGTACTAAGGGAGAAACTCCAACCCTTAGCAAATAACCAGCGGATCCCCGCCAAAAATACAATCTCAGATTAAGGAAACTAAGCTGCCAATAGCGGTCTAGAAAAACAACAGAATAACAGGAGCCCCTGTTAACTATCAGCGGAAAACCACCACAAACTACTACTTGATAAGGAAAAAAGCGCAAAGGTGCCTTTAAGAACACTAAACTGGCATAAAGGATACCAAGCTAACAAGTTTAAGCTAAGAATGCACCGAAAAGGGCAAACAACACTACTGCCTAGGATAATATAACCTTACAACACCGTAATAACTGTAATACAAAATTTAAATAGAAGAATTTTAACACTCAGCCAAAGCCAAGAGAAGCACAACCAAACTTGTCGACGTGGCAAACGAGATCTGGGGTTTGTACTGGTGCACTATGGGATACCTGCTTAGCCAAGAGCCAACCAGAAGTCTTCGAGCTTGTAAATCGGCCGAGTCGGAGCCGAGGAAAGGCTCCGATCCCATATGTAAAAATGAATGTGAGACTGGACTACACAACATATAACATTACAAATGCAGCTGCAAGAATGAAGTATGTCTGTGCTGATGTACTATTCACTTAAACCAAAAAAATGATGAAAACTATAGGCTGATCATAATCTGAAATCATGCATACTAATATAAACAGGCTCTAAACTAGCTAATCATGCTCCGATGGGTACTATCACATATAAAATTCAGCCAATATGAAAAAAACTGCATTAGCTACAGCTATAGTAAAGCAAAATGTGTACCCATTTAATGTCTACACCAATCAAACGAACTAGTACCCACGCCAATGAAATCACAATGGGCAGTATTGTCACTAAAAAAACAAATACAGAATACACTACCACTGCACTATAACTGCAGCTACAGTGAAAATGAAGTGCATTTGCATTACATACATAAACTAGCCTTTAAATTAACATAAAATGCTGTTATATCCACCCATCCCCTTGAATGCCAACCTCCTTAGTCCACATAAATCCCTCAACTTCATAATAATTAATCTCCAAAGTATGAGAAACAAAATACTCAATTTCATGCCTGGATATCCTTGAATAAACTAGACATATTAGCTGCAACCGAACTTGGCTAAAACCCTATATAAAATCTCAGAACCCCCCCCTCCCAGGGTATGCCTGTCTACGGGCTGACAAGACTCCGTAAAAAAGGGGGTGGCATTGCTATACTCTTTCCTAATACCCTCACTGTTGTCCCATATTCTAATCCTATTCCTTAATTCTCTACAGCCAAAATACTTATATCACTACTCAAACTGAACAACTCTACACATCTCTGCATTATAGCCATATAAATCCCCCAAGGTAATAATATTCCCCTTCTTGAAGCTATTCTTGCGTGGATATTAAACAGTATAAATAATGAGATAATTATCCTAGGTGATATTAACATAAATTGGCTAGATTTCACAGGTCACTCTCCACTTTCTAATATCAACATCTAACTTTTCACAGCTAGTTACAAATGCAGATAGACCCAGCAGAAATAAACACAGTGGGTCAATTCTTGACAGGATACTAGTCTCTGACCCACAGAAAATTTCAGTAGCAGGCACACTTCCCTGCAACATTAGTGACCACCTACCAGCCTTTATACATAAAATCAACCCAATACCATCCCAACACCAATACAAACTAGAAATCTCAGCAACTTTAACCCTACAACTCTTAATGAAACCCTGAGAAACATCAATTGGAATATACTAAAGGTCCTGCCTCTTGACGAGGCTGTTGAGTTCTTTAACTCCACATTCCTGAACACTTTAAACAAGTTAGCCCCAGTAAGACAAAATAAAAGTTAAAACCAATCACACTATACGGCTGTCCAGAGCCACTGTATAGCTACAGTCCATTGGAGAACACGCAAATGGGCCACTGGAACTAAAGTTATAGTTGCTGCCATCGAACCTAGCACCTAAAGGACAAGTCTGATTGAAGGAGAAGGGTGAACAAGAATTTCCTGTACCTAAAATTTCACTGCATCCACACGATGTATAGAAGGGAGGCTATCTGACTTACTGTGTCCAACTGGGTACCTATGAACTCAGGGCTCTGTACAGGTTGTAGATGAGATTTGGGGGTGTTGACTGAAATGCCTAGCCTTTGGCAAAGTTGGAGCAAACAGTCCCTGGACTGCTCTAGAAGATGCTTAGTTGGGGTGGTGAGGAATCAGTCTAGATATGGAAACACCTGGAATCTCAGCAGTCTCAGGTGAGCTGCTACCACATAAATGCGGAGACCAAAGGGCAGGGTTCTGAACTGATAATGACTGGATCCCAGCTCAAACAGCAAAATCTTTGGGATTGTCTGTTTATCTTGATGTGATATTACATGTCCTGAAGATTGACTGAGCACATCCAATGCTCCTTATGTAAAAAGGGCAAAATGGACTGTACCATGATTCGGAACTTTGACTTCTTTACAAACTGGTTCATTTGCTTAGATCTAAAACTGGTCTCTGATCCACGGTCTTCTTTGGCACTTAAGAACCTTGAGTAAGTTCCAAATCCTCTTTGGTCTGGGGGGACCTCCTGGATGACTCAAGTTGCCTAGCAGCTTTTGAATCTCTTGAGCTGCAGCTTCTCTTTAACTGGGTGGGATGTTGGGAAGCTATTTTCTTTTGTCTGGGAGAATCTGGAAAATGGTGTGAAATAATCTTTGGGTATTATTTTGAGCAGAATCTGGTTTCGTCCATACCTGGCGAGAGATTAAAATGATAAGCTCAATCTCCGGGGGGAGTCACCTAAGACAGAGATGGGCTGGACCCAAAAGCTTCCAGAAAAACTGACTCCTCTGTGGAGGGAGTATCTGAAGACCATCCACCTTTTTGTTTAAGAATTTCTAGGATGTCTCTGAATGAGACATCATCTGGTGGAGATCTGAGGGACCCTTCCCCTTCATTGAAGTCAGTTTTGGTGAGAGATTCCACAGGAAAATCTGTGTGTCTTCTTTTGCATGTTCTGTTTCAAGGAACCTCTTCAGTGGGATGGGCTGGAAATGTATCTGAAGAGAGGGAAATTCCACAAAGGGTACTGTCTAGATGCTGGAAGGTACTGGCTGTCAATGTCGACTAGAGGTAATAGGTATGGGATCTTCTGCAAGATTCCTTCCACTTCAAAGAGGATTTTACAGATTTACTGGGAGTTTGAGCCCTGAAGAAGAAGACGATGATGGTGGCAGTATACCCTTAAGCACCAACTTGTATTTGTTAAGTGCTCTCGAATTAAATGCAGCACAAATGGAGCAGTAAGTGTTGAGGTGTGATGCTTCAAGGTAGTAGAGGCACTCCCTGTGGGCATCAGAATTGGGAATCTTATGCCCAGAGGAAGTGCACTTATTAAAGCTTGTTGGTTTTACAGCCATTATAAAACCAGACCTTTAAAGGGGGTAAAACAAACAAACAAACAAACAAAATAATAGGTAAAACAAACAAATTTTTTTCTTTGATAAAGGTAAGTGGACTACCAGGGTAGGAAGGTCAGAAAAAGAGAGAAAGGTATCAACTACTGTACGGCAGAAACTACCAAAAGGTTATAAAAGGAATAATTGGAAGAAAACTCATATATAACTATTGGGAGAGGGAGGGGTTAAGTAGAGTATAAAATATAAAAGGCTTAAATAAGGTAATTTTTCACAGAAAACAGTTAAACTATCCAAATTAGCTCTCAGAGAGGGATCCACATCTGACAGAGATGGTGGCAAATGAGATCTAAGATACTGTTAGCTGACTGCACGGCATTATGTGTACAGGGAAAAGCTTGAGAGTGGGATCCAAAAGTCTAGTGTATGCAGCAGAGTCAGATCCAAGATTGGATCCGATACCCACACATTGAACAACGAATGAAAAGGACAACATTAGATACTCCTTTAGGGTTTTGTTTAATTGGCTCTGAGCACATTTGATTCATTTTTTTCCCTCTAAATTATTGGAAGCCATGTCTTGCACCAAAGCTGGAGCTTGAACTGCTTTTGTTGAACAGCTGCAGGATTCTTCCCAGTCAACATTTTTTCTTCACCTTTTCTAGCTAATTTTCTTTCAGGCACTATTAGTCTCTTAGGCATCCAGGCAGTGTATTTACTAACAAGTAACTTAATTTTACTCAAGCTGACAATATCACTGGTTGTTGTTTCTCAGTTTCTGTTTTCACATTGGGACAGCCGAAGTTAAGCTGTTGATCTGTGTGCACCCATCTTGGAAGTCTGGGACAAGGAAGAGTCTTGAGCCAAAATCTTTTCCCTGACCCTGAGGATTGGAAATGGTTCTTCTACAGTCCAGAATCAATGGGGTTGGCAGATTAGACTGATTTGCAAGAGGGAAGGAATTTCCTTTGAAGAGGGATGTTCTAAGACTTTCTGTAACTGTTTTGTACGATAGACAAGACCCATCTGTGTAATAGTAATGCAGTCCTAGGCTGGGAGGGACAGACTGAGTCTTTGGAACAAAGTCATTTGAGGGCCAAGGTGGGAGAAAGGAGGCACCAGAAATGCAAAATGCATTTAAAGACAGAAGTAAAACTGAACTTGTTTAAAAAATTAAAAACTTACCACACCTACTGTAAACAAACTCAAAATACTCTAAACATTTTCGAAGAAGTCACATGAAGCAGCCTTGTGCAAAACTCTGGCAGTTTAAAAAAATGAATTTAGTAAGCCTTAGAGAAAGCAACTACCATTTAGTTAAGATGTATGCTTTCAAGTAAACAAACAACTTTTGAACTAACTGATTTCTGAGAACAAATGTTAAATGCTTTCTTTAGGCTAACCTAATTAATCAAAAAAGTTAATAAGTCATCCTGCACTAACAACAGAAATAATTTCAGAGTTTAAAATATCCTGAAAGGTCTAATTAACATTATTGATTGGGTCACCAGGAAAAGGCAACTCTCCCAATAAACTGAAACCCCAGTTATTATATTTTGGTATTTTCTGCTATACTAATCCAGGTCCATCACTGCAAATATTATTGCTTTATGATCTGCTACACTCAAAAATGGAATGATGGAAGCTGTAATACTAATGTAATTGTATTTTCCATCTGAATTTTCTCCAACAATTCACTTTGTGTCCCCCAATATAACAATGCCTAAATGCTGTAAGTCTAGGTACCTTATCCCTGCATTGTTTTTGCAATGGCAGTACCAAGAATCACTGGCTTGTCAGCCAATCTCAGAGGGGATTCACTGATTTCCACTGTTCCCTCTAAGCTGCGTGTGCAGTCATGCATAACTTGAGACTCCCATGCTTATTAGATACGTGGTGTGCACACATGCCACCAAATAATGCAATTTCCCTAAAGCTTTAATAGATCTGCAACAGCTTTTGATAATTCACATTATGTCTATGGTTGTAGATGTTATTATTAAGCAGGCAGCATCTTATGAGATACTAACTGTTTAATAACATTGTCTACAACCACTGTAAGGGATATGTAGCTTGACTGCAAACATAGCAGCAGCAATCATATCTCCCAATACCTTAGGAAGCATTTCTTACACTTTAAACTGTTCAAACATATAGATTCATAGGCAAGTACTAGGCTATCTGCCACTGTGGGCCATCTTAAGCTTAGCTAATTTCCCTTTCAAAGGTGAGACCTAAACCCTGTACCTTGTGTCTGTGAGGTAAACACCTTAACCATTATGCCAACCCCGGGATTTGGTAAAATGGTACGAGTCTCTCTTTCTATTCTACTAGGCAAATTTGTTGCCTCCGACTTTAAATTCCTTGCTTACATATCTTACTACTTCTGAACATTTCTGATACTTGAGGTATTATTGAGTTCAAAATGCCTTTGAACGTCACTAAAATTTTATCTGCCCTACTGACTCATTACAGGTCAGTGCATCTATAACATGCAACTCATGGTAGCCTAATTATTCCTCTGCAATATTTCTTATTTGATCAGAAAATACAGTAAGAGTGAGAAGCCAATTTTACTTTTTTTCTTATGGTAATGTTTTGAATATCTCTGACTGTCGCTGAAATTTTATTAGCCTTACTGACTTACCACAGCTTACTGTGCATGTAATTGAGCTCACTACATCTTAACTGTTAATTCAGAAGCTCCACACTGTTTTCTTTTATTCTGTTTAAATAAGGAGTAAGGAGTCATTTTATCTTTCTAATAATGATTTATTTAAAATTACAAATTATCTGTTGAGAAGTTAAGTAATTTTATAAGAGAGAAAGAACATTTTTTTGCTCGTCCAACTCTTGTTGACTTAGCTCTCAATGCAAAATGTCCCTGGCTATCCATTCAGTGTGTAAAACAAAGATAGGAAACAATGCGGATTTCACTGTGACGTGCTGAATGTAAGCTGCTACAACACCTTTCACTGTACATTTACATAATTTTCCAAAGTAGTAACAGTTTTGGGTTATGTCTCTTGACTGCAATTATCTGTAGCAGCTCTCTTACCATCCCCACAACATATTGCTAAGGTGTGAAGCTGCCATAATTTGACTGACTTTCTCCGTCACCTGTGACTAACAGTTCACATTTTCAAGCATTGCCTATACCTCTCAACTGTCTTCATTTTGCCTTGTATTTTTGCCTTGTCTCCTGTAAAATTTTTTACTTTCATCTAAATCTCAGAGGATTACATTAAGTCAATAAAGCCAGACATTAGGGTTTCATATTTATTGCTCAGAAAATGGACATTGAAGCAAAAACTGTTGTTCTGTTAATTAAGTGCAGTAAAGTAATATTTTAAAATTGTCTCGACTTTTGAGCAAAGATGATGAGAACTATGGGCTGGCAGGATTTCATCAGCTTTTGAATAAATAGGCCGATCCAGTAAACCAGAAATGTCATGGAAGCCGAGGCAAATTACAAAACAAATGAGACATTAGTTGTAAGAAACAAAGCAGGGTGCCATTTCCTGTTATTGGAATGGGAAACAAGGGTAATCAGTGTTTGCTATACGGAAGGTAAACCTCCAGGATTAACAAATGTACAGCAAAGAAATATCTGCTCTAATTTAAGTCATAAAAAAAAAAAAAAGACTCGCCAACTACCAAGGAATCCATGGATAAAAAAGCCCAGTGAGTTAACTCTTCAAATAATGGAAAACACTGTTGAGGTGCTCACAGGGGGAGTAGGAAAAAAGGTTCTCCTCTCTTTTATGTTGTCTGTAATAAGCAGAAAGAAATCACCTGCTGATCACTAAATGATTATTTAAACTCTTTTGAATTTATATAGATACCACTGTAAACTAACTGCAGTACATGTATAAACAATGGCACTAAAGTTTAATAATGAATGATGCTCAAACCTACCTGCCATGAGTAAACAGATAATACACATAGAAAAAGCAACGACCATGATGATTGGTAGCTATAAAAGAGGAAAAAAAATATTTATAAGTGCAAGCAAAATCAGAATGAATATTTCAACATTTCATCAACACAGTGCTATACAGATTTATGGGTACTGCATCCCTTCTTGCAGTGAGGATATATGGCAAGTGCAAGCTGAAAACTAAATATACATTTGCAATACATTGTCAGTGATAAAATATTCATCAAAATGCCGTAAAATATTAAACCACTGTCACTTGAAAACAGACTCTCCATCTCAGTTATAAAGGGCTTTCCAATTCACACCTACTGACCATATTATCCTGTTCAGGTCTAGAATGATCACTCTATTTAGCGAACTGCCTTCTAGAAGAGTTTCTGTGTAAGAAGGCGTTTCAAATATCAGTATTCTTAAGATACCTACCTCACTTAAAAATCAGTAGTGACAAATATATATAACCCTAGGAGAATATTGGCACACAATTGAACCATGCAATAAAATGCAGCATTCACAGAAAAGACAGAACAAAGCTAAAATACAAACATATTTAACATGAACTAACAAAACGGTGCTATAAGAAAAGCACAGCTGTGTTAGGTACTCACCATAACAGTATTTGACTGAATTGTCTATTTTCACCATAACAGGTAGAAATACAGGTCACTAAAATGGCACCCAAGTTTGACTTCTGTTTTTTTTTTTAAACCATAATCAGTGGTGACATGCAAATGTGACTGTATGCCACAATGTATGTACCTTAATAAGAGCTACAGTCAGCATGATCTGAAGCCACAAAGGCTCTGCCAGTAAAGAAGCCAGAAATATAAACTTCACAAGAATTATTATTTGAAATACTGTCACATATATTTCCAATGACTCGTCCCACAACAGGAATTATTTTTTTAGTTTCAGTTTCTCCCTCAGTGGGTCCACTCTGCTTTCTTGTTTTCTGCTAAGTTGCTGACCTCCTTAGTAGAAAGTGAACAAGAAGTAGACACTCCCAAGTTCGATGTGTCCAAGCAAAATCAGGAGGAAGAAGAAACTGATGTTTAGGGTCAATGGCATTACAAATTTAAATGCAAAGGCACCAGATCAGGGAGAATGGGACCCTTAAGAATGCAGTCCATGAAAATCTAGTGTTATGGCAGGCTTCTATACAACAAAACTTTTTTAACCAGCCCAGCAGCCCGCTACACAGTTCCCTGCTAGCTCCCACAGAGACACCAGTCATCCACTTCAAAGGACAGCCTCAAGACATAACTTGGCCGTGGTGACATATCTGGTCCTTGGACTTCCGCTTGATATAACCCATCCCAGCAGCCCGCTACACAGTTCCCCGCTAACTCCCACAGAGACACCAGTCATCCACTTCAAAGGAAAGCCTCTGGACACAACTTGGCCTTGACATATCTGGTCCCCGGACTTCAACCTGCTATAACCCAGCCCAGCAGCCCACTACACAGTTTCCTGCTAGCTCCAATGGAGACACCAGTTATCCAACTGTAAGGACAGCCTCAGGCCTCACTGAATTTAACTTCAGTTATAGAGACAATAACACGGTTTTATCCTGTTTACCAACCAGATACACCCTGCCTCTCTCTAAGAATCACACTGTAGTTAGTAACCTACCAGAACCTGCCTTACTTACACCCCCCTCTTTCTTTTATTAACTTTCCTGTGTTTTTCATTCACCACTCTTACAAGCCTTGTAATAACTACCACCATAACTCAAAGCACTCTCTTCCTACTCAGCCCATAACTACTCAATAATTAAAGTTTGTCAGTGCTCCTCTCATAGTACCCAGTACTTGCCTTTCTCCACTGATTGTTTTTTTGTTTCCTTGCTTTGTTCATCCAGCCAGTGTTAATCTCTTCGCAATGTATCGCTACCTATCTAACTTCCTCTCACACTCTTAGGACTCCATTTCCCACACTATTTCTAGGGGCTTTTCCTCTTTCACTCCCATAATCTTTTGTGCCATTTAAAACCTCACTCTAGGAAAAGGCGCCTTCTTTTAAATCTATCCTTTCCATAACTCATTTGTCACCCTCACAGCTTCAGGGTTTCTGGTGGTTAAAACTATGAAATGCGACCATTTATTGTATCCAAATAACGTGGCAGAGGTATGTGTTTCGCACCTTTGATTATTCAGTGGCAAGTTAAGTAAATAATGCAGTTATCAGACACTAAAAGTAGTGTTGCTGATAGTCACGGGATATTCTGTGCATAGCGAGTGTATTTCTTTTTTAAATGTTAACCAGGAATTAGTGACTGCTGGAAATTCAGTTTAAGGTGAACTGTGGACTATTTTGGTAAAGCATTACACCTGCTGAAAACATAACGTGCTAGACTGAATACTGTGACTGCATACCTTGTAATATCATAGCTAGGGACAGACGACTGTCGTAGAAACTGTGTAGGGTGATCTGTGGTCTTGTTTTGTACAGTGGAACCTCTGTTGATAATACGTCATCTCATGTTGAGCATAGCGACTATATTTAAGTTTAAATACTTGGCTAGAAATTGTTGAATGTTGTAAATACAATTTAGGGAATATCTACTGGCTACTATTATTATGTTCAATCACTGTTGCCAATACAAGTTGTTACATTATACATAGCGACTGCTTTCATATTTAAATGCATAGCCAGGGACTGGCGACTGTTGTAATTACACTTTATGGTTTATTCTGCTGTCTTTTTATAAAGCTCAAATACTGTTGCCAATATAATCTGTTTTATAGTATCTAGCCACAACCTATCTTATTTAAATGCTCAGCTACAATCTAGCGACTACCGTAAGAATAGTTGTGGATTTGTTCCTTGCTACAAATAACTGTAAACACATTATTGACTCAAAGAGCTGCAATCTGTTCTAAACTGAAACTGTTATGCTAATAAGCATAAGATTGTGCATTAATAGCTGTCTGCACTACTCAGTCTCACCTCCTGTACTTATTATCCTGTAATTACAGTAGCTTCTTGTTTAGGATCTTTTCTGCTGCCTAAATCTCTTGTGCTTACCACTCTCGCTACCTTCTCCTCCTATCCCCCCCCCTCTACTCCACATGTAATATAACTTAGCTAATATCTTGTTTAACCCTGTATGTCTCCTTTACAGGACTTAACTTGGCTGTGACACATCTGATCCCTGGACTTCAGCCTGCTATAACCCAGCCCAGCAGCCCACTATATGGTTCCCTGCTAGCTCCCACGGAGACACCAGTCATCCACTTCAAAGGACAGCCTCAGGTCTCACTGAATTTAACTTTAGTTATACAGACAATAACAGGGTTATATCCTGTTTACCAACCATATTCACCGTGCCTCTCTCTAAGGATTGCGTTGTAGTTAGTAACCTACCAGCACCTGCCTTACACTCCCTCTTTCTTTTAATAACTTTCCTGTGTTTTTTATTCACCACTCTTACAATCCTTGTAATAACTACCACTCTCTCAAAGCACACTCTTCTGACTCTGCCGTAACTACTCACTAATTAAAGTTTGTCAGTGCTCCTCTCATAGCGCCCAGTACTTACCTTTCTTCACAGATTGTTTTTTTGTGTTTCCTTGCTTTGCTAGTTCAGCCGATGTAGCCTCGCTATGCTCGGGCTCACTTCGCTCCCCTACCCTACCCCCAATTACCACACCCCTCCACTACTCCCACATTTATTTTAGACCTAGCCACACCTATCACCTCACTATCTAATCACACACACCTACCCATATTATCTGACTAGCCTCCTTAACCCCTCCCAAAGGTAAGACCCATCTACTACTCTACCACTGCTCCACTATCTAAAACTTCCCATATACTACCTCTTGTCATCGGTTACAGTTCATACAAATTATAGCAACATGCTAATAATATACTATATATTGCTTCTCTGATTATACTATCAGTTATTTCTCCTCTCACCTTTTACCATACACACTTACATGTAACTTCTCATTATGCTGCTACTGCTGCCTTTCACAATAATAGCAGTCAAAATCACTTCCCAATCTCTTCCTTAATCCTCACCCTATTACCCACTGACTACTCTTATATAAAACCACTACCTCACCCAAACTATCTCAAACTCTCCCTAAAATATGATGGACAAATCACAACATTCTTGCAGTCTATCTACATTGCCTCTAAATTATCTCCCTGTGGGCATATACATCCTAACCCCAGATCAGTTACTCCTTCAAACCTCCCCATCTCTCAACTTCCTCAATAGCTTACATTAACTCCTTGGAAACCAAATGACCTACTCTTTCTAAATATAACAGTAGAAGCATCTCCAACAAAATTCATGATCTACATGCCTGTCTCTCATTATACATGCCAGATATAGGTTCATAGGTTAGTACTTAGGTTCATAAGTTAGTACTAAGCTAACTGCCCTTGCGAGCCATTTTAAGCCTAGCCAGTTATCCCTTGTGTGACTCAAACCCTGCACCTTGTGTTTGTAAGGCAAACACCTTAACCATTAGGCCACCCTCCCAACTGAGACTTGGCTAAAGCTTCACATCAAAGACAACGAAATTATTCCTCCTGGATACAACATCCTAAGGAAGGACAGAATGCACAAAACAGGTGGTGGCATTGCCATTTTATGCAAGAATCACCTCACAGTGCAGGCATTAAACATAAAATATCCCTCTGTAGACAATGCAGAAATAATTTTCACTCAACTGAAACAACTCAAAAAAACTAATAAACATAACTGGATGGTATATACCTCCCGGTAACAATACATCCACTCTGGAAAACCTCCTCCATTGGTCCTGTATGTCACACAGTGGTTTACCAAAAACACCAAATCCCTCCTCAAAGCCAGAGACAAATCATGGGACCATTAGCACACTGTCAAGTCCCAAGCTGCAAAACACAACTATCAGGATCTTAGGAATAAAGCCAAGAAGCTGGCAAAACTTGACAAGATTAATTACTACTCCAGCCTCCAATTTAAGCATCAACATCACCCTCAAATGTTTTGGGCAGCAATTGACAAATTCCTCCTACCAGGCAAAAGTGATACTCCCTCACCCACTCTAGTAAACAACTCTGGCAGGATAGCTACTCAATTTAACACATTTTTTACTGAGACAATTTTAACCCTAACCAACCAACAGAACAATCATAACAACCACCCTCCCTCTGAACCCTGCACAACTCACACAAACAATAACTCATTCCAATTCCAGCCTGTCTTTATAGATAGGATACGAAATACCTCAAAAAACTTAAGCCCACTACATTGGCTTCAGACAAATTTTTTTTGAATCAATATCAGCTTTAAGCTTGATGCCAAACATGAAAGCGGCGCACTTGAGACAAGTGTCAGTAGTTTCCCACCTAGGCCCTAGTGTCTTGTAGTATGTAGCTGTGTCAGTGTCAAACCAAGTTACTGTCAGATGTCTGCCATCTCTGGCTCCTTAAGCAGGGAAGGGTGGGCACTGTTCACGTTTATTTGGTTGAACTTGTCAGAGTAATCAAGCGAGCTATCAGGAAGCTGGGATCAGGCAACAATACATGTTCTACAGTTGCATTTAAAAAATGGGGAACAATTGAAGCAGTATTTTTATTTTTTATTTTTCATACTTACATTTGAAATGTTGAAAGGTATTTTTCTGTGTTTTTGGTGGTGGGGAATGGATGCACGGATCGCTGTTAAGAGATCCACACTGGTTTGTCAGATCGTACGAGGATGTTCCCGGTTTAATTCTTTTCTTCTGCTTGACCTACGAACAAACAGCTTCTTTTTTTTCTTCAGGTAAGCTGTTGGATGCCATTTCAGCCATAGGCACTGTTTTAACACTTTTCTGTTGCCTGACATATGTATTTTCTTGAAGGAGTTTGCAGTCATTCTGCCTATTGTCAAGCATCTTCTTAGATTATGGCTTCAGGTGCACGTTAAGTCCTTCAGCTTACTTCAAGTAATGCTTTTGCTTTGGGTATCATTGTAGTAGTGCTTTCAGTGATCAGATTGTTTTTCTGTAAATTGGGGGAGTTCAACCAGCAACGAAAAGAACACTGCCATTTTCAGTTTCCAAAGTAAATAGCAATGAAATGGGGTGTGCTGCAATAAGTTCTACCCTGGGATCACTTCAGGAGCCCTGTTAGACAGAGGCCCAGGTTACTAATCTAATGGGGAGGTGAAAGCCATCACTCTGTGGCTAGGCTTATAAATGCCCCTGGGCAGATAGCCTAGTACTTACCTATGAACCTATGAACCTATAATTCCTAAAAATTGCTGCCAATGCAGTGGCTCACTCTATAGCCATTCTTAACAGATCCCGTTCAGAAGCCATGGTCCCTGAAATTTGGAAAATATCACATATAATCCCCCTCCTTAAAGGAGGTAATTCCAGAGAATTTACCATCTACCGACCAGTAGCTATACTATCCTCTTTAGCAAAAATCCTGGAAAGGTGCATACATTCCCAAATGACAGACTACTTGCATACACAAACTCCTGTCGAACTTTCAGCACGGCATTCACCTCTTCCACAGTACCACCACTTCCCTTTTGTCCTTCACCAATATAGTAAACACTCAAAGAAACAATGGTAAACTTGCATCTGTTACCTTTCTTGACCTATCAAAGGCCTTTGATATGGTCAGACATGACGTACTTAAAAAGCTATCAGGACTAGGACTTAGTAAATCCTCCATAGCCTGGTTCCGAAGTTATCTAGCTGGCCGACAGCAATCAGTACTGTGGCAGCAAGAACTCTCTCCCCTTCTTCCAGTCACTCTTGGTGTACCCCAAGGTTCCATATTAGGCCCACTTCTTTTCACCCTCTATGCCAACAAGCTCTACACTTCTACTCCCAATGCATATGTCATACAATATGCAGATGATTCTACATTAATTTGTGCAGCTTCCTCACTACTGGAGCTCCACAAATTAACACAAGAATCTTTCCTCTCTCTTGAAGCATGGCTATCCAAAATCCAAATTATACTTAACCCTGCTAAAACCGACCTGTTGCTCTTTAAACCTAGGTCCACCTCATTAACTACCGCCTTTAACATTATTCCCAGCAACAAAACTACTACCTCTCCCACAGAACACACCAAACTTCTTGGTGTAGAGATTGATGACAATCTAAGATTTGATATTCATATCTCACAGACTATCAAGAAAGTCCACAAAAAACTAGCTATCCTCTATAAAAATAAACATTCCCTTTCGAAGCAAACAAAAGCAACCATATCCCACACTCACCTTACCTCCACCCTCCTCTATGCCTCATCTATTCTTACCAAGCTTAGAAAGACAGACTTAGCTAAGCTTGACTTCTGCTATAACAAAATAGCTAGATTCACCTCAGACTCCCCATTTAGATCTCACCACTGCTCATCCTTAGGGCAGCTCAACTGGCTGGAACTACCCCAACTCCTATATTACAGTCAACTTTCTCTGGCCCATAAAATTCTGCATCAATCAGGAAAAAACTCCAGCCCTACAAAACCTACTTCTCCCCCACTCTATCAACAGGACTCTTCACTACAGTAACACATTTCTTCTCAAAGTAACTAAATCTAATAATACAGCAGGGGAATCCCTCTTCTCTAATTATGTGTCTAAAATCTGGAATGCTCTACCCAGTCACATACCCACTACCCCTTCCTTCAAACTACCCTTTCCTTCACATAGTTTAAACAATCACTAAAAACCCATCTCAGTAATAACTGGCTATGCTCCTGTAGTACACCAGGTTAGACCCTCCTCCACTATACTCATCACTCCTTCATTTACCTGACTATTCTTACACCTCAATTTGTGTTAACAGATCTAGGTCCTAGGACTGCATATTATACAGATGATATACGAAAAATTATAATTTGCTTCTAGCTTACTCTTTAATAATCTCTACGTAGATATATTCTTAGACATATGACTCTAGTAATGATTTGGATGCTTTTCTTAGACATGTGACTCTAGTAATGATATATTATTTCTGTGTCTGACTAATTGTATTGTAATGCCTGTACTAGACCCGATCTTGTATGCTATATGATTTATGTCTAATTGAATTGACTGTAATTTTCCAGCTCTGATATGTTATATATATTACATTTTTATTTGTGGAGCTTTTGTCCCTGGGCCTCCACTGAAAAGGAACCTGTGTCTAGTGGATTTTCCCGGTTAACAAATTTAAAATAAAAGAAATAAAATACTTGTACTGGGGTCAGGGGTCTATATCATATGAGCGAATTGCAGAAATTGCTAACGTTCATAATATCGAACATACCGGATCTCAAACTTCCTATTGTGGGGGGCTGTGCCCCCCCACCCCCCATTAAATATATATTCCAACTCCAAGATTGCACTACAGTGAGGAAAGGGCAAATATCCCATTCTTCACTGTACCGCAATCTCAGAAAAAGCACTTTGAGGCCCGGTACGTTCGATATTATGACCGTTCACAATTTGTGCTATTCGCTCATATGATGTAGACCCAGGGTCAGAAGGGTCTTCATTAATGGAGGAATACAAAACAGTGTCATCATAAATGGATTAGGATAACAGATCACAAAGTACTGCCCTAGCAAAACACAGAAAAGTTTAAAAAGTTAAATCTAAAAAGCAGTGTTCAGTAAAGGTAGGGGTGCTTGTCCAGGTCTCAGTATTTCTGACCTACTGGGGAGAAACAAGGAATGTAGATCAGCCACAGCTCTCGCAGAATGGGCTGACCAGAGGGCCTAGTAAAATCTACCCACTCTTGCTCCAACAAAAAAGTAAAATAAGCAATGAACCAGACCATGAAGGATTGTTTACAGAAATAGTTACCTTCCTTATCAGAGGTGTAAGAAACACAAAGTTGTTTAGTACTGTAGAAATTACAGAAGTGAAAAGATATTTGCTCTCATTTAGGATTCAAAACCTAGACCAACGAGAACCTCTGGACTTACAGCCTTACACATTCAACAAGGAAACTCCCAGCATGGTGATTAATATAAAATTACACACACAGAAAAATAGAGAAGACTCCCTGCTTATGCACGTTCAAATCACAGAGAAAATATAACATTAGCATTAATTTAGGACTCAAATCCAAGACCTCCAGCATACTGTGCTGATGCCACTGGAGCAACAAGAGCCTACTGACAGGAGTGGACAAAGGAATTTTTTTTTTTTGACTAAGAATTTTACCCTGGATGGCCTGATCTGGAAAATAAACAGGTAAGTGTACAGACAAGATTAAGACCATATAGTGACAGCACTCTGAGTAAAAGGCAAAAAATACTACAAGAAAATCTAGACTTTATTAACAATCGTACTAAATTCTTTACACTATAAGTCGTCAGTTGCAAGACACATTTGGAAGATGTGAGAACCACTAGAACAAGTTTTTTCAAAAAAGCTACAGTAAATGACAAGAACGCAGTGGCTCAGAAAGACAAAAAGTGAGCCAATTAGACAAATTTAAGAGCTCAGGGGAAAATCACGTTTATGAAGTGAAGACTTTGGGTGCAACATGCTCTATAAAAAGATTTCATAAATGGTAACTATGCCAAAGGCTGATTAATGGAAGGCTGAAATGGCACACGGGTAAAATTTAATGGAATAGTACTAGAGACCAAAATTACAGATTGTTAAAAGGTAGTCTAGCACAACAGAGACTGGGCAGAAGTAAGGATAGAATTCCCTGTCGCTGGTTTAGACAGCAAAAATATTTCTGTCTAACTGCATATCAGGATATAGTAGAATCTTTTTACACTATTAAAGGACTCAGGAATTATGCATGAAACCCTAGTCTAACAAATCACTCTACAGCCAGGATCCAAACATGGAGCTAAAACATAGAGGAATTCAGAAGGTTCACTGATGTCATCTTAAATAGATCTGGGGGGGGCTGGGAAGCAGGCAAAGGGTGGCTAAGGAGAAGTGCTAGGAAGGCGATAAGAAATTAGGTTTTTATCTAACAGCAGTTATGAGGATCACCTTTGCAGACTGATGACAGGCATTTAAAAAACATGATGAAGGGTACCAGGAGCACACTTTAGAGAACAGAACTCCATCAAGTTAACATTAGTGTAGCCCCAAACATTAAAATAGGATCAGCATTTACAGACACAGGCTGCATTTACAAGTGTTCAAAAGTACCAACTCAAGGAGCACTTTCCCCAAAGAAAATTTTCATTCAAAGGTCTATAACCAACAAGCTAGTGTGTGGTGACAAAAAGGAAGAGATTTCATTTCACTTGTGTATTTACATTTCTCATTTGGATCAAAACCTACACCTGAAGGTGGTCCTGAAAAAAGTGGACTGCTCTGCAGACCACTAGCAGCTCCAAGAGACTAATATGCAACTGTGTCTCAGCAAAGAAGTGACCTGAATGGACATATTCTGCATATGAGCCCAAGAGCCATGAACAGAAGCATCTGTACTGAGATGCCTTAATGGAAATGGAGGCTGAAAAGCATGTCTGTCTGAAGGTGTGAGGGATATCATCCAGCACCTCCAATTCCTCCAGTCCTGACCTACTATCAAGACCAGACAAGAATGCTCAAACTCTGAATCCAGTGAGAAGATAAATTAGTCAGAGGCTCACATGAAAGCAAGCAAACAGAAATGCTGAAATCCCTGTTAATATATCCAGAAGAAGAACAATATGTGCAAGTCATTGAGACATCAATCCAAAGGGCAACTACTGAGTTTTCTTGAGGGGTGGTCAAAATACCCAAGGAACAGACAATTATAAAAGGAAACGTAGGAATCTTTCATGATTAGAAGGCCTGAAAATGAAACTTGGTCAGACTGACCATGATCCCAAAAAAAAAAAAAAGGATGAAAATTATGCCCTGATGTTAAAGCAGAACAGGTCTGGAGGAGGCAGTAAGCCCTTGAAGGTATGATGCCACCACAGCAAGACACTTCATGAAGATAAACAGTGCAAACTTCAAACCAATGTATAGGGCCATGCATTGAAAAGCAAAGACAGTACAGTTGTGTACACTTATCATAAATGTGGATGTTCGAGTGTATTCACTGTTGCAGTCATTACATTTCGGTAATCCTGCTGGCAGGTTGCCCTCAGTCGGCCTGAATTCCAAATTCTTGGGTCCTGCGTCGGCCGCTGTCACTCCTTCCCTGACGTCAGGTCGTCAGGGGTATAAAAGAAGGAGCCAACGCCATTTTCTTTAGTTTTTCTTGCCCCAGATGTCAGGTGCCCCCTAAAAGGGTAGCCAAAATTTATATATATATAAAATTACATGCCCCAATATAAACTTGACCTTCATCTACAAGCAAATACACCACATAGGTTGTATAAATCAGAAAAGGAAAGATAAGTTCCAGCAGAAAAAAGGGGGATGGCGGGTGGGTAACCTGGACTGCAACAGTGAATACACTCAAACATCTACATTTATGGTAAGTGTACACAACTGTACTATGTTCTTCGTGTTTCTCTGTTGCAGTCATTGCATTTGGGTAGAATCCCAAAGCTATGGATGGGAGGATGGAACTAAACAGTATTAGGAGCGGCTATGAGGCCCTGCAGAACTGCAGTGGCAAAGCCTGCCCTGGATTTAGAGTAGAGTGGCAGAGATAGTGCTTTGTAAAGGTGTGCACTGAACTCCAAGCCTCTAAAATGTCTTTGGTTGGTACTCCCCTGAGAAAGGCTGCTGAAGTGGCTGCAGCTCTGGTTGAATGTGGCCTAATGCCCTTAGGCACTGGCTTGCCATGTTGAAAATAGCAGAAATTAATGCAGTGGCCTATCCACTTTGAAATAGTCTGCTTTGAGATGGCCTTTCCTTGTGATCCTGCAGCATATGCCACTAGTAATTGCTCTGTGTTCCTGAAAGCTTTTGTTCTGTCCAAGTAGAATCTAAGCTGTCTGTGTACGTTCAAGGAATGCAGAATTCTCTCCCCCTTGTTCTGTGGATTTGGATAAAAAGTTGGCAGATGAATGGTTTGGTTAAGAGCCACACTGGACACCACTTTAGGCATAAATGTCGGGTTTGTCCTCAGAGAAACCCTGTCTGGATAAAACATGATAAAAGGTTCCACAGCCATGAGTGCCTGTAGCTCTGAAACTCGTCTTGCAGAAGTTACTGCTAGGAGCAGAGCTGTTTTCCCAAGATAAAAACTTTATATCAGCAGTAGCAGCTGGCTCAAAAGGAGGCAGGATGAGTTTTTCCAAGACATAGTTGAGGTCCCATGCAGGTATTGGTGATCTCCTTGGAGGCCTTACATTTTTGGCTCCTTTGAGGTACTGCTTTAATAGAGGATGAGAAAAGATTGGTGGCTCTGTATTGTAATGAGCCGAAATGGCAGAGGCATGAATTTTAATTGATGAAAAAGATAGGCCTTTGTCCAGCATCTCAGTTAAGTATTGCAAAATCTGAGGAATATTTGGTACATCTGTATCAGTTCCTTGTGCCTGGTTCCAAACACAGAATCTCTTCCATTTTCCAGCATAAGATTTTCTAGTCCTGGGCCTTCTGGCCTCCAAAATGACATCCATTACAGCTTTACTGAGAGGTGTGCTTTGTATGATTACATTATCCACCATGCTGCCAGGTTTAAAGTCCTGAGTTGGCTGTGCAGGATCTGACTATTTTGCTGGGACAGTAGATGGGGTATTTGAGGTAAGGTCCAAGCTGAGCATTGAGACAAATTCCTTAGGATTAGATACCAGTACTGGTGGGGCCAGTCTGGGGCAATCAGTATCATCTTTGGCTTCTCCTGTCTGACCTTTAGGAGTACCTTGGGGAGGAGTGGCAGTGGAGGAAAGGCATATACTGATAGGTTTTTCCAGCTGAAAGATAGGGCGTCCATTTTCCATGCTTGTCTGTGATAAGTCCTTGTGCAGAATCTTTTTAGTTGGTAGTTGTGAGGGGAGGCAAATAGATCTATGTCCGGGCATCCCCATTTCTTTGTTATGCTGAAGACTTGTGGATCCAGGTGCCACTCGTGGGGATCCATGAGGTTTCTGCTTAGTTCGTCTGTCAGAGTATTTTCTTTTCCTGGCAGGAATTGTGCCTGCAGATGTACTTGGTAAGTCAATGCTGTGTCCCACAAAGTCATGGCTATTCTGCAAAGGGGGTAAGAATGTGTGCCCCCCTGCTTGTTTATATACCACATGACTGTGGTATTGTCTGTCTTTATCAGTAGTTGTCCCGGATGAAGTAGGTCCTTGAAGGCTGCCAGGGCCTTTTGAACAGCTAGCATCTCTTTTTGATTGACATGTAGATGCATTTGGTGTGAGGGCCATGTGCACTGAATGCATCTTCCTGCCATGTGGGCCCCCCAGGCATAATCTGATGCATCCATTGTTAGTGTTTGCCTGGCTGGGGGTAAAGTGAATGGCTGTCCCTTGTTCTGGTGACAAGCCCTCGACCACTTTTGAAACTCCTATTGCAGGCAGGGAATGAGAGTAATTATTGCCTCCAGTCTGTGGCAATGTTGTGTCCAAACACTTTTTAGGTACCATTGAAGTTTCCTCATATGCAGTCTTGCATACGTAATTAGCAGAATGCAGGATGCCATGAAGCCCAAAGCTTGCAGAATTTTTCTTGCAGATAACTGGGCTTTTGTTGCCAACATCTTGAAATAGGTAGTCAGTTGCCTTTGCTTGTCTGGCGTGAGATGAGCCATCTGGGCAGTTGTATTTAAGCTTGCACCCAGGAATATTATCTCTTGAGAGGGTACTAGTTTTGATTTATTTTTGCTGACTGTGTACCCTAGGCATGTTAGAAGTCTTTTCACAAACGCCAGATGCTGTAGAAGAATGTCCTTGTTCTCTGCTTGAATTAGACAGTCAAGTAAGGAGATATTTGTATTCCTCTTTGTCTGCAGAATGCAATTACTGGTGCCAGGCACTTTGTAAAGACCCTGGGAGCAGTAGATAAGCCAAAGGGCAGTGCAGAGAATTGGTAATGCATTGAGCCAGCCTTGAATCTGAGGTATCTTCTGCATGACTGGGACATGCAGATATGCCTCTTAAGTCTAAAGTCACAGGCCAAGCATTCTTGCCCAGCATGGGCAGAAGCTGCTGTAAAGTTAACATTTTGAATTTTGGTATATCCAGGAATGTGTTCAGAATATATAGGTCCAGTATTGGTCTCCAGGCCTTGTCCTTTCTGGGTACCAAGAACAGTCTTGAGTAAAATCCTTGTCCCTGCTCTTGCTCTGGCACTTGTTGAATGGCCAAACACACCCGTGGAGACAATAATTCAACTGCTGCAAAAAGATGGTAAAAGCAGGTTTAATTCCCAAGCAGATCTCCTTTTTAGAAAAGAAAACACAGGAGTGGAGACAAGGCTTTCCTGACAACAAATCCAGGCTTTATCAAGTCAGAGTAAAAACAAACTGTGAAAGCTATACCTATAAACTAAATCACAATAATTGAATTGATTGTAAATTAAACAAAACAGCAGAGCAGAAAATATTTAAAATTTCCTTTTTATTTTTTTTTTTAAGTCTATTGTCTATTAAATGTTAAATGTGTTAAAAAACCAAAAAATATTGAAATTACAATAATATTAAACATATACTGTGCAATAACACATTAAAACACATTTTTCTTAAAAAAAACAAAAAAAAAACTGTTAAGTAACAACAAGGTATAAAATAAAATTAAACAAAACAACGTTGTCTGTAAAGTGTTGTCTGTACATGATGCTTAGCGTCTCATTCATGCCCAGGTATACTACTGCTATCAAGCCTAAAGCTGCCAGATTTTCCTTAAATTCCAGACCGTGTGTTTTCAGTTTTTTTTTGTGCTTTTATAAATAAACTATTACTATTATTAATAATAAAAAGGGCACTGTTTGCACGTGCAGCATTTAATTCCTTTGTTGAGTTGTTGTTGTCATACATATGTCTTTGCTCAAACACCTCAAATTTAATTTTTACCTCTCTTTTTCTAACAACAATGGTGTGTATAACGAGTCCCTTTACTAAGAATCTCATGGATAAGGTTATTCACCAAATAATCCGGATAACCTCTCTCCTCTATAAACATCACCCTGTTGTTAAAATCTCCCTGTAACACGAGCGAAATTTACCAGGTGTTAGACATGCCTACTGAGCTTAAGGGGATGATAAAAAAAACAAAAAAAGACGACGAGAACTTCTTCCTCCTCCAATATACACTATTAGCATTGTTCCGATACAACGGTTCACCGGAGGGAGGGAGGAGAGTCAGGATTCCATCTGATCTTTTCTAAGAAAAGAATGTGGCCAGGGAAAGTACAAGATCCTCCTCTAACAACAAGTAATCCCCAGGAGCTCGCAAAAAAAAGCAAAAAAAAAAACAAAATGATTGATTGCAATTGGGCTAACTTTAACTTTACTTAAACAAGGTACTGTTAATTATGTTAAAACTGTGGCTATTGACACAGACTTCACAGCAAAAAAAAAACAAAAACATTAAAAGCAAAAAAAGTGAGAAGATTGACTATTATGACAATGGAACTGATGAAGTTTTTCAGCAAAATATAAATTATAATGAAAGAGGGAAGCTAATGCTGAGCTGAAGAAAGAAAAAAAAGAATCAGGGCCAGATGGAACAACAAGGAAGCCATGATGACAAAGCCTGAGCCCCTTATCCAACTTCAGTTACTGCTCCATGCCCTTGCTGAGTTTGAGTTGATTGCATTTTATCCAAATAGTGGATGAAGTTAAAAGTAAATTGTAAAAAATGAATAAATTCAGCATTCAGCATTTATAACTTTGTTTCAATAGACACTCACAGCCTTGGCATTTTTATTTAAAGGCCTCAATTTGTCTTCCAAACAGAACTAATTAGCTAACTTATTGGTAGATCTTAAATTATTTACCAGAGCACTAAATTTGAAACATTTTTTTTTAAAAACAGTATATATATAACTCAAATGGGCACAGAAAAAAAGTACATTTAATCCACCTATGGTACAACCTTGACTGTATGAGGAGAGCTAGGAAACATGACATGGTGGATAAGTTCCTTTTTCTTCTACTCTAAACTAGCAGCAACCTACCTAAACCAAAAAACTTGAATACATCAATAATGGGAACACCTAGCTAAGATTAAATATACACTATATGATTATCTTTACAAGGAGCTATTAACGAGCAGCTTTACAACAACTTTCTACTAGTGAATAAACCCAGGGTCTTTTCGAAAACCCATTTCTAAATTTATAGATTTTGTCACTAAACAGTACACCCCTGGCATGACCCATGTGATAAATGCCTCACCTCTTCATTAATGATCACTGTGGATATTAAGGAGTTATTTCGAGTACCCCCCTACCCTGGTGTGTTGTGTTGGAATGGTTTACTGATTTTCTAAAA
Source organism: Protopterus annectens (assembly GCF_019279795.1). Lineage (NCBI taxonomy): Eukaryota > Metazoa > Chordata > Ceratodontiformes > Protopteridae > Protopterus > Protopterus annectens. The sequence continues at coordinate 178,496,064 of NC_056731.1, read as the reverse complement.
CCAGGCTAAGTAGCAATATTATTTAAACGTTTACTCATGAAATCAGTGAGAATGAAAAATTATTAGAATAGTTAAAGGTCTGAGATGCACAATCAATGTATGTGTACTTATACTCCTGATTTTAACCTTCATTTCCAATTCCAATTCCTGCTTAATTTTAACAGCCCCATTCCAATTCCAACAAAAATAGTTAAGGTCTGCTTATTAGGGCATCTCATATGTGTAGCAGATTGCCTGATTTCATTGCATTTCTAAACAACCTCAGTTAACCTGTTTATAGAGAGAGGTTAGAGAGATTATATCCGATTTAACTTGAATCCAGATTCTTAGAGATTTCTTAGTAACACACACTTCATATGGGAACAATGATGTTGAAATTAATCTGGCAGCTTAGGCTTGATGCTGCAGTATACCTGGCAATGATGAGGAGACGCATAGGGCCAGTTCTCAACTCAGAAGAGAGAAAGCCAAATTATAGCAACACACAATTTTTTTTTTAATATGACATTTTTTATACAACAATTCAGTAGCTGACAGCTTTTTTGTTTTGGTACAACTTTGTCACAACAATTTTTTGTTTTTATTACAAATTTGTAGCATGCTTTGTTGTTTTTTTTTTTTGTTTTTTGTTTTGAAAAAAAATGTGTGTTATTGTAAAATGTGTTTATGTATATATTATGTTTATATTTATGTAGAAAACAATTTTAAATTACACCATCCCAAACATTTAGTAACAACTTCTCATTCTTCACTAGACTTGTTGAATGGCCCCCCAAGTCCATGAGGGATGAGACTTGTTTTTGTGCCTCTGCCCATTGATTTTTTTGGCAGATCTGGCCATCCGTTTGCCTTTGGCAGGGTATGGAAATGGAACTTATAGCCTTGTGACACTATGTTTAGAATCCACTTGTCCTGGGTTATAATGTGCCAGTTTTGAGAAAAAAGTACTAATTTTCCCCCTAAGGGTGCTGCCAGGAGATAAGTGCTTGGTGCAGGCTGGGGGAAGCCATTGGGACTGTTTCCTGTAAGGTTGTGATTTGTCTTCTCCAACTTTGAAGGTAGAAGCACCCCACTGCTTTGACCTGTATGAACCTTGCGCCTGGGATCTGCCCCTTTGAGGTCTGTCTGACACAGGAAAGGACCAGTTCTTTGTAGGCCAGTGACTACTAAACCTAGGTGGCTGTACTTGTAAAAAATCTTTGACAGTTTGCATTGATTTAGCTTTGTCCTCCATTTTCTTTAACACCTCTTCTGCCTTAACACCAAACAAATTATCATGCTGTAAAGGTGCATCTAATAATTTAACTTTCACATGATCAGGCAGATTTTGTTCCTTTAACCAAGCATGTCTCCTAATTACAGAACCTGTAACTGCGGCCCTGCAGGAGGCCTCCAAAGAATCAAAACCACATTGCAAAGTATGCTTTCCAACTTGTTCAGCTGCATGCAATAAATCCTGCATTTCCTTGTTGTCTGCACATTCAGAGTTTAACAACATTTTCTGTTTAAGCAATGCCATGATATGTTGCTGATATTTGAGTATATGAAACTGACAGTTTAAGGCTCTTATAGCCAAGGTAGCAGATGCGTAAACCTTTTTCCCCACCTATCCAGTGCCCTAGAATCTCTGTCAGAGGGGCAGGGTTTTTTGCAGCGGAAGCCTTAACTCCTTTGGGACCCTGAGAATTAGTCTCTGGGTCTGCAGCAGGGTTTTTAAAAAGAAATTTATGAGAGTCAGGAACCCTGTAATATCTATCAGGCTTAACAGGAACTGGAGGTAAGGAGTCAGGGGTAAGACTAGACTCCAAAAACACATCATCTACAATGTCTAACACAGGTGGAATGACTAGAGGCCTGTGTTGAGGAAGTAAAAGGAAATCTCTGAGCCTCTTTTTAGATTCTGAAAAATCTTGGCTTTCCCAGTGGAAATGCTCACTCATGGTATGCAAGGTTTCCCCAAAAGAATAGTCGTCTGGAGGAGAAGCTGAAGGTATAGATTCTTCAGCATCAGAATCCTCATAGGGGGAAGAGAATATTCCTGATCAGAAGAGGAATCAGAAATAGAAACCTGATCTGAAGATTCATAGTCAGTCTCTTGCCTAGGCCTCTTATCAGGAGGGAGATGGGAACCCCTGATCAAGGTAATAAAGTCTTTGGCCATTTTGAGCATCTGTTTTTGGGCATAGAGGCCTGTCCACGTGGTTCTTGAGTTTGTTTCTTTGCTTTAGAAGGTGCTTTAGTCTTTGCCTTTGAAGCTGAAGTAGGTTTAATGTAAAGATGTTTAGGTCTGAATACACCCTCAGAAGCCAGTGCCTGCTCAGCGGCTCCAGACCCATCTGAGAGAATAGTATCCAAGGCTCCAATACCTTGAGTTTCCAGTGGCATGGCCGACTCCACGTGGGAGTCGGTAGCGGCCTGTGACTCTAAAGTAGCGGGCATCAGGGGCTGCGAAAGCACCTCACTGAGAACTGGTGAACCGGCGACTGGCTTAGGAGAAGCTTTGTCATTGGTTTTGGGCCTCGGCTGTTTATCTCTCTCTCTTTTCTTTGCGTTTTTTGTGAACTCCGGTAGTTGGATGTCTATCTGACGACATTTCTGGATAATTAAACCAGCGTCCAAAATAGTTTAAAGCAAAATCATACCGACGCTTAAATCTAGCACGAAACCGACAACCAGAAACGTTGTGATCAGGGCCTAGGCAAGGAATGCAGTAAGAATGAAAGTCCTTATGAGGTATTTGCTTTCCACAAGGAATACAATTATTTACTTTTTCTGACATCGGTCTGGAGCAAGAAAAAAGTTTCCCCAACGGAGTACTTACCTTTATTGAAGACTTCGGATCTGAAATTCGAACACGAAAATCTCAGGAGTCAGCCGACCGGCACTTGAGAACTGCTTCTGCTTCAGGCACCGCGCGGCAAGAAAGACTGAAGGAAAATGGCATTAGCTCCTTCTTTTATACCCATGACAACCTGACGTCAGGTAAGGGGCGACAGCAGCCAACGCAGGACCAAGACTTTGGAATTCAGGCCGACTGAGGGCAACCTGCCAGCAGGATTACCCAAATGTACTGACTGCAACAGTGAAACACGAAGAACATCTAGATCAGGAAGCAAAGTAAATGCATCTGAGTAGCATGGAGAAAGATGTGAAGATAATGTTTGTGTTTACTGCACAGAACCTGTCCTTCTTATGAAAAAGGGAGAGCACTCTGAACTTTTTGCATTATATCAGTTCAGGGTGTATGCCAAGGCAGGAAATATTTTGAGTAAACCCTCCTCTGTTGAGGAAAGGATCTGGCTACATGGTGTTTTTACATGAGGCAGCATACCTCTTCTCACAAGAAACAAGGTGTGAAAAGTCTAGCAAGGCAAATGAGCCAAACAATATGAAAAGTTTGTATGCACCCAGTCTCTAGTAGCTGAATGACTCCAGTGTCCAGGACAACTGACTTTCAGACCTGGGCAAACAGGCAGACTAACCTCAAGACACTTCCTGAACCACTGGAAGATGATTAAGGAAAACCTCAAAAAAACATTTCAGGCTAGGGTTTAGGAAATGGCATAATCTTGGCTCCAGAGGCTGTCCAAGAAAACAAAGCTGTGTCTCACAACCAACCCTAGGCTTAGGCAAAAGTGAGGCTGATGCCTTTTATCCTTTTTTTGGATTTGAATGTCCACTGGCAGCTTAGTCTAACACACACAGTTAAGAAATACTACTTGGCTTATCTATTTCAAGTCAACAGAACCTCTAACTTGTTTGTCTAACAGGTTAGAATCAGTAAAGGAAGCATTCTGTTGGACTCCGTATGAAGATCTAAGATCTGTAATCACGTTGGTTTGCACAGTGTTACTGCCAGTGCAGCAACACTGGCATGTATCTGCATCAACACAGTCTTGAGCGACTATATTTTACCCTCCACAGTCATCCAGGTAAGAGAGAACTCTGCCTTCGATTTGGACTTAATATACTTAAAAGCAGATTCTACAGCCTTTTTTGGAAAATGTTTTGACTCTCCAAATATACTCTTTGTGATATAAACAGGACCTGCTGGAGAGAGAGGTATGTATCCCAGAGACTACTCTGTCTATGGAGCAGGCTTCCCAACCATGTGAAGCAGAGTTTCTCCCTAACCCAATCCAAGTGCAACTTGGACAACTGGATGGGAAACCAGAAATTCATCCCTGGTTTGGCACCTATGTCTCTATAGGACTCGGGTAACCTGTAAATGGTTCATCTCCCAGGCCCATGCTTACACTTATCAATGGTATCAGAACTTGTCAGAGATTTAGGATGCATTTCCAGGCTTAAAAAGGCCCTTGTGGTCATTAGCCTAGTAAACACCTCTGAACCTAAATGCAAGTTATGGTCAGTAGCTCAAACTAAGCATGTAAACTTCATAAACTATTTCTCCCAGAAATCCAGGTGTTAAAATCTCTATCCAGGAGAAAGTTACAGGGTGGAGATGCTCATACACAGCCAGAATTACAGAACTGGTGGGTGGTAGCCACTGGCCCAAAAAAAAAGAGTGATCAGTGTAGAAAGGTTCATCATGTGAAGTTTAGACTGAAGGCAGTCTAGGATCTTCCAAGCAAAAAAAATAATGAATGAATGAATGGATGGAAGGAGGAGAGGTGGACACTCATGCAGCCCAAATACACTATTATCTCCACTTTACATCTGTTCCCTACCATATCATAAAAGCTCAAAAGGAGATCAAACTTCAGGAAGAGATCCTCAAAAGAAGGATCTTCACAAGTCATGAATACCATTGTGGATGCTGGGGATTTGTCAGTGGGTATGGTGCTCTCATGGAATGTCTCTGACTACAACTCTGAACAGTGTTCAAAAGGCTCCCCTGAAGTGAAATTGTTCCAATCATCATCTGAAAGGACAATCATCTTGAATTCAGGAGAGTCATTTAAATGTCTTCTAGAAGGTTTTTGAATTTCCTCTATGGTGGCTTGTCAAGTACTCAGGATTTAGGTAAGGTTACAAAATTCAGTATCAGAAATTGGCTGAGGACTGGAAATTACTTGGAAAAAGAACTTCTCAACACTTTACAGAAGGTATAAGTGAAAACCTAATGATGCAGACCTTTTTAATGCTTTTTCAACAATAGCTCAGATAATGCAATCAATAGTACCCAGAGCAAACAGTTTAAAAGGAAATTCTTTCTAATGGGCCCAATAAGAAGCCTGGTAGGAAACTCAACACTACTGACAGGACAAAGGGATAGAGGAAACAAGGATGGTTCCTCCAGAGCTGGCCATACTCAACTAAACAATGATACGTCTATGGGCAAATACTCTGGAATCTTTGTTATTAACAACAAAATCGTTCATAGAGTCAAGTTTATTGAAACCCACAGCTAAATACTACCAGAAGGTCAATGAGCAGTCAAAATAACTTATCCTGTTCCCTTAAATGGTGCTGATGCTTCTTTCAGTTATGATGATAAAGATGATGACGAATAGAAGTGTGAAAGCACAGTTGTGCAAGTCACACTTTTAATAACAGTAGACGTTTGAATTCCTCACTGCTGCAGTAGTCTTTGGTTATATGTACTGAATCCTGCCCAGGATCAAACAATCAGCCAGCTTCACAAAGCTCTGACTCCCTCACACACCTACACTCTGAATACTTATTGGCTAGTCCCTTGGAGGGAAATCAGCAGTCAGACTGCAGATGACTTCAGTACTTTACTGCCCATACAAAGAAAACAGCTTATTCATCCTAAACCTCTAAAAGATCTAAACAGTAACAAATAACTTTGTAACTGACAACTAGCTATATACAGAAAGTACAGGTGTGTACACTTACCATAAATGTAGATGTTCGAATGTATTCACTGTTGCATTCATTACATTTGGGTAATCTGCTGGCAGGTTGCCCTCAGTCGGCCTGATTAACAAAGTCTTGGGTCCTGCGTCATTTGTTGTCCCTTCTTCCATGACGTCAGGTCGTCAGGGGTATAAAACATGCAGCCGACACCATTACATCAGTTTTTATTGCCCCAGATGTCAGATGCCCCCCAAATGGGGAGCAAATAAAATTAGAAACACAAAAAAATACCTCCAATCCCAAAAGCAAATACACCAAAAGGGCTTTTAAGCATAGTGAAAGAAAGTAGAGGTATAGCCACAGAAAAATTGGGGGCTGGAGGGAGGGTAACCACGACTGCAACAGTGAATACACTCAAACATCTACATTTATGGTAAGTGTGCACAACTGTACTATGTTCTTCATGTTTCACTGTGGCAGTCATTACATTTGGGTAGATTCCCAAAGCAATGGTTGGGTGTTGGGAATTATACAGCATTAGGAGCAGCTATAAAGCCCTGCAGGACAGCAGTGGCAAAGCCAGCTCTGGATTTAGAGAAAAGTGGTAAATGGTAATGTTTGGTGAACGTATGAACTGAGCTCCCGGTAGCAGCTTCTAGAATGTCCCTGGTAGGAACACCTCTGAGAAAGGCTGCCGAAGTAGATGCAGCCCTGGTGGAATGGGATCTGTTCCCCTGGGGGGTTGTCTTTCCATGGTGCATATAGCAGAAACAAATACAATGAATTATCCATTTGGAAATGGTTTGCTTTGAAATAGCCCTTCCCTCTGCCCCTGCAGCAAATGCCACCAGCAGTTGTTCAGATTTTCTTTGAGATTTTGTTCTGCTTAAGTAAAATATAAGTTATCTGTGTACATCCAATGAATGCAGGAATCCACTCCCCTTGTTTTGTGGATTGGGAAAGAAAGTTGGCAAATAAATGGTCTGATTAAGAGCCACACTGGATACCACCTTAGGCATGAAGGATGGATTGGTCCTGAGAGATACCCTGTCCGCATGGAAAATGATGAAAGGCTCCACTTCCATAAGAGCCTGTAATTCTGAAATCCTTCTAGCTGAAGTGACTGCTAAAAGGAAAGCTGTTTTCCAGGAGAGAAATTTTAAGTCTGCAGTAGCAGCTGGCTCGAAAGGAGGGAGAGTGAGCTTTTCCAATACAAAACTGAGGTCCCAGGCAGGGGTTGGAGCTCTCCTGGGCAGACTTAAGTTTTTGGCCCCTCTGAGATACTGCTTTAGCAAAGGATGAGAGAAGAGGGGAGGTTCTGTGTTATAATGAGCTGGAAATGGCTGAGGCATGGATTTTTATGGAAGAGAAAGACAGGTCCTTGTGAAGCATCTCAGTTAAGTATTGTAAAATCTGAGGAATGTTGGGCACTGTTGTGCTTATCCATTGAGAATGGTGCCATGCACAGAATCTTTTCCATTTGTCAGCATAAGATTTTCTAGTACTAGGCCTTCTCGCCTCCAAAATGACATCCATCACAGGTTTGCTGAGGGATGCCAAGGGTGAATTTAGTTGATTAGCCATGCTGCAAGATTCAAAATTTGGAGCTGAATGTGCAGAATTTGGTTGTTCTGCTGAGACAGTAAGTAAGGAATCTGAGGCAGGTGCCATGGTGGAAAGTGTGACACATTGCACAGGAGTGAGTACCAGTGTTGGCGAGGCCAGTTTGGAACAATCAAAATCATTTTTGGTTTGTCCTGTTTGATTTTTAGTAGAACTTTGGAGAGCAGAGGCAGAGGGGTAAAAGCACAGACTGATAGGTTTTTCCAGCTGAAGGCTAGAGCATCCACTTTCCATGCTTTTTTGTGATGAGTTCTTGTGCAAAATTTGTCCAACTGACAGTTTTTTGGTGAGGCAAAAAGATCTATGTCTGGGCTCCCCATTTGCGTGTCAACATGTTGAAAATCCGTGGTTCCAGTTTCCATTCGTGTGGGTCCATAAGATTTCTGCTTAGTTCGTCTGCCATAGTATTCAGCTTTCCTGGCAGGAATTGTGCTTGTAGTTGTACTTGATAGGTCAAGGCTGTGTTCCACAATGCTATGGCTAGTCTGCAAAGGGGGTAGGAGTGTGTACCCCCCTGCTTGTTTATGTACCACATAACCGTGGTGTTGTCTGTCTTTATTATTAATTGTCCTGGAAGAAGGTAGTCCTTGAAGGCTGTCAGTGCATTCTGTACAGCTAGCATTTCTTTTTGATTGATATGAAGGTCCATTTGATTTGGGCTCCATTTGCCCTGAATGCACTTCCCTGCCAGATGTGCCCCCCAAGCATAGTCTGATGAGTCTGTAGTTAGGGTTTGGGCGGCAGGGGGTGGTATGAATGGTTGTCCCTTGTTTTGGTGGCAGGCCTCTGCCCACCATAGGAACTCTAGTTGCAGGCAAGGTATGATAGGAATCATCATTTCCAGAATGTGACAATGCTGACTCCATAGACTTGTTTTGAATTTGTTTGTCTGGCATAAGGAAAGCCACCTGGGCAGTTGTATTCAAGCTTGCACCCAGGAATATAATTTTTTGAGAGGGTACCAGTTGTGATTTCTTTTCGTTTATACTGTACCCTAGACAAGTTAGAACCCTTTTACAAACGCCAGATGGTTTAGAAGAGTGTCCTTGTTTTCTGCCTGAATTAGACAATCATCCAGGTATGGATATATTTGAATATTTCTTTGCCTGCAAAATGCAATTACTGGAGCCAGGCACTTTGTAAAGACCCTGGGCACAGTAGATAAGCCAAAGTGCAGTGCAGAGAACTGGTAATGCAAGTAGCCTGCTTTGAAGCGGAGGTATCTTCTGCAAGATTCCCTGATTGGGATATGCAGGTAAGCCTCTTTTAAATCTAGAGCTGCCAACCAGGCATTTTTGCTTAGCATGGCAAGTAACTGGTGAAGAGTCAGCATCTTGAATTTTGGAATGTCCAGAAAGGTGTTTAGAGTAGATAAGTCCAGGATTGGGCGCCATGATTTGTCTTTTCTGGGCACCAGGAAAAGTCTTGAATAGAAACCCTGTCCCTTTTCCTCTTCTGGTACTGGTTGAATAGCCCCCATGCTCATGAGGGAAAGTACTTGTTTCTGGGCCTCTGCTCACTGATTTGGGAGCAGGTCTGGCCATCTGTTTGGAATTGGCAATGTGTGGAAATGAAATCTGTATCCCTGGGATATTATATTGAAAACCCATTCGTCCTGGGTTATAAGTTGCCAGTTTCTAAGAGCCAGTTTTCCCCCCAAAGGGGCGACTGAAGTGCTTGGTAAGTGTAAAGGGAAGTCATTGAGACTGCTTGCCATAGGGAGGTGTCTTGTTTTCAGATTTGGAAGAGGAGGCACTCCATTGTTTTGTTCTGAAAGTCCCTAGTGACTGAAACCTGGAGCCTTTGGAATGTCTGGGTTTGACTTGAGTGGCTCTCGAAGGAACTGGAAAGGACCAGTTCTTAGTAGGCCAGTGCCTACTAAATCTTGGAGGTTGCACTTGTAAGAAATCTTTCACAGTTTGCATAGCTTTAGCTTTATCTTCCATCTTTTTTAAAACTTCTTCAGCCTTACTACCAAAAAGACGGTCCTGTAGTACAGGAGCATCCAACAATTTTGCTTTAACATGATCAGGCAGATTTTGCTCTTTGAGCCAAGCATGGCTTCTTAGCACAGACCCAGTTACAGCAGCCCTGCAAGAGGCCTCCAAAGAATCAAAACCACATTGCAAAGTATGCTTTCCAACTTGTTCAGCTGAATGCAATAAAATCCTGTAAATCTTTGTTTTCCACGCAGTCAGAAATTAACATCATTTTCTGTTTAAGCAGTCCCATGACATGTTGTTGATATTTTAGCATATGAAATTGATAGTTTAAAGCCCTGACTGCCAAGGTTGCAAAAGTGTAAATCTTTTTACCCCATCTATCCAGCGCCCTGGAATCTCTATCAGAAGGGGTAGGATTTTTAGCTGTAGAAGCCTTAATGCCCTTGCAACCCTGAAAAATGGTTTCAGGATCTGCAGCAGGATTTTTGAAAAGGAATTTGTGGGAGTCAGGAACCCTGTAGTATCTGTCTGGCTTACAAGGAGCCGGAGGCAGAGAATCAGGAGCCATACTAGATTCTGAAAAAACATCAATAATGTCTAGAACAGGAGGTATAGCCAAAGGCCTATGTTGAGGAAGAAGAAGAAAATCCCTAAGTTTCTTTTTAGATTTAGAGAAATCCTGACTTTCCCAGTGGAAATGTTCCCTTAAGATATGTAAAGTTTCCCCAAAAGAAAAATTCTCAGGGGGAGAAGCAGAAGGAATGGAATCTTCTGCATCAGAGTCCTCATAAGTAGGTATAGACAATTCCTGTTCATTAGAAGAGTCCGAAGAAACAGAATCCTGTTCTGAAGATTCATAATCAATGTCTTGCCTAAGCCTCTTAGAAGGGGGGGTGGGGTTGGCTACTCCTGATCAGAGTAATTAAATCTGCAGCCATTTTGATCATTTGTTTTTTAGGCATAGGGGCCTGCACATGTGGCCCAGGCGTCAGTTTTTTAGGCATAGCTCGAGATTTTGGCCTTAGTTTTGAAAATGGCGTCAGTCTAATATACAAATATGTAGGCCTGAAAACACCAGCAGAAGCCGGTGCCTACACAGCGGCTCCGGACCCATCCAAGGTAGAGACATCCACGGGTTCCATAATTGAAGCATCTCGCGGCATACTGGACTCTGAATGGGTCCCAGTAGAGGCCTGCGAATCAGAAGTAGCGGGTATCAGGGGCTGCGAAAGTGCCTCACTGAGTACCGGCGAACTGGCGACTGGCTTAGGAGAATTGTCGGCAGTTTTAGACCTCAACGGCCTCTTTCTTTTTCTTTTTCTTTGCGTTTTTTAGGTATTCCGGTAATCAGATTGCTAACCGACGACATTTCTGGATAATTAAAGCGGGAGCCAAAATATTTAGAAACAAAAATGTACCGACATTTGATAGTGCGTTGATTAAAGCACAAAACCGACAGCAAGGTACGTTATGGTCAGGGCCTCGGCAAGGAATAAAGTACAAATGAAAATCCTTATGAGGTATTTGCTTCCCACGAGTAATGCAATTATTAACTTTTACTGACATCGGTAAGGAGCAAGAAAAAGTTTCCCCAACGGGGTACTTAGCTTTTTAGTTGAAGACTTCAGATTTGAAACTCGAAAACGAAAACTTCAGGAGTCGGCCGACTGGCACTTGCGAACTGCTTCTGCTTTGGGCACTGCGCAGCAAGAAAGACTGATGTAATGGCATCGGCTGCATGTTTTATACCCCTGACGACCTGACGTCACGGAAGAAGGGACAGCAACCGATGCAGGACCCAAGACTTTGTTAATCAGGCCGACTGAGGGCAACCTGCCAGCAGAATACCCAAATGTAATGACTGCAACACGGAAACACGAAGAACATGTAAGGTGAGGGAGGGAGCGTGCTGCTACTGCAACAATGAGGAACTGAAACATCTACTGTTATGGCAAGAGCTACTTACACAACTGTATTATGTTCATTTGCACTGTTGCAGTAATATTTTGGCTAAATGGACTGATGATCAATGCCTATCCAACCTGAAATGAGGAAGAAGGACTCATACGTTCCTGGAGAATGGTCCTAGCAAAGCTAGCCCTGGATTTGGAAAAGTAATCCAGTTTGTAATATTTTGTAAATGTGTGTACGCAGAACCATCTTACTGCATCTAGGGCACTTCTAGGATCCACTCCTTTCTAGTAAGACATTGCAGAAGCACAGGCTCTAATAGGATGTTCCTTGACACTGCCTGGAATGGATGTGCCATGGTGGGAACAACAAAATGCAATAGCCAAGGACAACCATCTTGAAACAGTCTTTGTTGACGTGTATTGCCATTTCTTTGTCCCATCATAAGAAATAAACAGTAGATCTGCTTTTCTAAAGGAAGTAGTTTTGTCAGGATGGTACCTTAGCTGCCTATGCACATCCAGAGTATGTAGAATCCTTTCTGCCTGGTTCTGATGGTCTATGCAGAACACAGAGATTGATGGCTTAATTCAAAGTTAACTTTGAAACAACTTTGGGCATAAATGAGGGATTTGTTCTTAATGTGACCCTAGCTCTATTGAAGACCAAATAGGGTTCCCCCACCATGACAGTATGCAACCCAGATCGTCTTCTAACATACATTAGAGCACAAAGAGTGCAGTCTTCCATGTGATTAACGTTAGGTCCACCTGATGAGTTGGTTCCCCCACCATGACAGTATGCAACCCAGATCGTCTTCTAACATACATTAGAGCACAAAGAGTGCAGTCTTCCATGTGATTAACGTTAGGTCCACCTGATGAGCTGGGTCAAAGGGAGATGCAGTTAACATTTTCAGCATAAAATTAAGATCCAGGAAGGAGCCACTTGTTTTCTTGAAAGTCAAGTATGCAAAAATAGAAGTTATGTACTCACCATAACGTTCCATCTGAGTAGATACTTCATTTGTCTGCAACCTGTGGGATTCGGATCCGACCGGCAGCTTTCCAAGCTTCAAGATCCAAGCTCCTCCCCCTACCCATGATCCCTTGCTACCAACCACATTACCTCAGATCGGCTATTTTGCCCTATAAGCTAAAGACGGAGAGAATTCTCCACAGGACAATATTTTACCGAGGTTCGGGGGATGGCAGGGGGGGTCGGTTGCAGACAAATGAAGTATCTACTCAGATGGAACGTTATGGTGAGTACATAACTTCTATATCTGAAGTAGTTACTTCATTTGATCTGCAACCTGTGGGACAGAGTCCCCAGCTTACCTAAAGGCCCTGGGTGGTCCCTACGAAAGAATATTCCGAAGCACCGCGGAGCCAAAGGAAGCCCTACTTCTGGAGATCATGTCCAGTTTGTAATGAGAAATGAACGTATGGGAAGAGGACCAGGTAGCCGCTGAACAAATATCGTCAACTGGAACTCTAGACCAAAACGCTGTTGAGGTAGCCACAGACCTGGTAGAGTGTGCCCGGATGGCAACTGGAGCTGGTCTCCCAATTGAAATGTATGCCTGTCTGATACATTGAGAAATCCAATTCGCTACTGTCACCTTAGAAATTGGTTTGCCCATGGCTGATTTAGCATAAGAAACAAACAACTGGTCTGACTTGCGGAAATCTTTAGTCCTGTGCAAGTAAAAACGCAGTTGCCTGTGTACATCCAATTTGTGCAATGTGTATTCACCTTTGTTTTGGAAGCTAGGAAAGAAAACAGGGGGTTAATAGATTGATTAATGTTAGATTCTGTGGCTACCTTAGGAAGAAAGGAAGGATTAGTCCTGAGGGCAACCCTATCTTTGTGAAAAATAAGGTATGGATACTTAATGCACAAGGCTTGTAGCTCTGATACCCGCTTGGCAGAGGTAATTGCTACCAAGAAGGCTGTCTTCCAAGATAAGAACTTTAAGGGCACAGAGGCCGCAGGTTCGAAAGGTGGTCCTGTTAATGCTTGTAATACCAGGGTAAGATCCCATGGAGGCATAGCCGGTTTAATGGGAGGCTTTAAGAGGAACACGCCTTTTAGAAAGGCTTTGCATATTTTAACTGAAGCCAAAGAACTTATGCCATCTCCCACATGATAATGGGAGATGGCTGCAAGTTGAACTTTAATGGTGGATGCGCTAGCTCCTTGCTCAAAAAGGAGGGATAGAAAGTCCTGAATGGGGAGAATAGGAACCGTAAAAGGATCTAATCCCTTACCCTTTGCCCAGATGGAAAAACGTTTCCATTTACTGTTGTAGAGTTTTCTGGTGGATGGCTTATGAGCTGCCACGAGAATAGCCTTGACTGGGGAAGAGATACCGGGAGTCCTTGCCATTAACGGAACTGGATCAGCCAGGCTGTGAGCCGGAGGCTGACCAGGTTTGGAGTGTGGCATCTCGTCGGATGCGAGATTAGGTCTGGTTTGGGATCCAGAATCCAAGGGGGGCAACACTGTGAGACTGCAGAAAAGGGAACCAGACTTGTCGAGGCCAGAATGGGGCAATGAGAATCACTTTGCTCCCCAACCGACAGGCTTTCTGGATGAATTTCATCATCAGAGGGAGAGGAGGATATGCATAAAGAATACCGGGCGGCCAAGCATGAACCAAGGCGTCCCTGGGAGATTCCCCTTTGGGGGGGAACTATCGCGAAGTACTCGCTGCATTTTGAGTTTAGGGGAGAGGCAAAAAGGTCGCAGCGAGGTTGACCCCATTTGTGGAATATCTGTTTCGTGACCGAGGGATTCAGAGACCACTCGTAAGGGCTGAGAAACACCCGACTTAGGCTGTCTGCTAATATGTTGGTCCGTCCCGGAATGTGCGTTGCTATCAGAAAGCGGTTGGTGGAAATCGCCCATTCCCACACTCTCATGGCTTCTCGACACAGGGGGTAAGACCTGGTCCCTCCCTGTTTGTTTATGTACCAGACCACGGACATGTTGTCCGTGTGGATAGCAATAGTCCCCAGAGGTAGAAGGTGATGGAGAGCTTGCAACGCCAATAGCACTGCCCTCATCTCTAGGACATTGATATGCAATGCAGTCTCTAGAGGAGTCCACGTTCCTTGGACAGATTTCCCTGCATAATGCCCACCCCACCCGAGACAGGAAGCGTCCGTGGTCAACGTGGCTTCGACTGGGGGAATCACAAAGGGTCTCCCTTCTTTGAGATCTTCTGCCTGCAGCCACCAAAGTAGGGAGTCCCTGCATGCCCTGCTAAGAGGAATCGGCATGTCCAAAGGATGGGTCAACAGAGACCATTGGACCTGGAGAGTCCACTGTAATACGTGCATCCGCAGACGGGCATGAAGAGAAAGGCCGATTGCCGCCGACATAGATCCTAACGCCCTCAGGACTAATTCTGCTGGGGGGGTTGGGTTCTGAAGAATATCCAAGACTTGGCGGTACAAACTGCTTAATCTGGTTGGTGTGAGGACCACTTTGGAGATTCGAGTGTCCAACCTGGCCACTATGAAATCTAGGGCTTGAGATGGGCACAGGTAGGACTTCTTCAAATTGACTGAGATGCCCAACTGAGCAAACAGAGATAGGGCATAGTCTCTCGCTGTAACCAGAAGATGCTTGTTGGGGGCGGTGAGGAGCCAATCGTCCAGGTAAGGGAACACCTGAATGCCCTGGAGTCTCAGGTGGGCTGCTACCACTGCCATGACTTTGGTAAACACTCTGGGGGCTGAAGTTAGGCCAAATGGAAGAACCCTGAACTGATAATGACTGGCTCCTAGCCGGAAGCGGAGAAATCTCCTGGACCGTCTGTCCATTAGTATATGGTAGTACGCGTCCTTGAGATCCAACGAGCACATCCAGTCGTTCTCCTGCAGAAGGGGGAGAATAGATTGGAGAGTGACCATCCGGAACTTTTCCTTGGGTATGAACAGGTTCAGGAACGAAAGGTCTAGAATGGATCTGAGGTCCCCCGTTTTCTTTGGCCCCAAGAAGAACCTGGAGTAATAACCCGATCCGGACTGATCTGGGGGGACAGGCTGGATGGCTCTTTTTCTTAGCAACTCTGAAATTTCTTGAGTTGCGGACTCCCTTTGATGGGGTGGAACATCGGGGAGATGTTTGGGCTTGGGAGGCGGTATTGTGTAACCTCTGGATATTATCCGGAGCACCCATCGATCGTTTGTAATTGACTCCCAGTTTGATAGGTGCTCCGATAGTCGCCCCCCGACTGTCTCCAGAGAGGGACAGTCGGGCAAGCCCTCAGGGCTGTTGCGCGGGTCCCTCCGAGAAGGGTTCTCTAGACCCGAAGTTACGCGGGCCCCCTCTGCCTCTGGGCCGGCATCCACCTTGTCCTCCTCTGCCTCTAGAGGACAAGTTGTCCGCAGCAGGACGGGATTGCTGAGATTTATGGAACCACAGCTTCTTTTGCCCCCTCTGATTCCTGGAGAAGGATCTTTGGGGGTTTGAGAAGCGGACTCCGACGGCCGACAGCGTCTTCCCATCCTTCTCGCTTTGGACTAGCGTGTCGCGAACCGATGAGCCAAATAAGGCCGAACCATCGTAAGGGGCGTTCGCGAAGGACGCCTTGAAGGGATCTGTGAAATCGCAGAGGCGGAGCCAGGAGTGCAGTCGCAAAACTACTCCCGCTCCGCTAGCTCTAGCGGCTCCTTCCGTGGCATGGGAAAGAAGCCGCATAGATGTATTTGATATGGACTTTAGAGTGGCCATTCGGGTCTCAAAAACCTTTTTGTCTGAGACCGAGATGGACTCCGGAGGGGCTGCAGCGTATTCCTTAATCAAGTCACGCTGTAGCCTGATAGTGTGTGCCATGTAGTTCAGCGACCTTATAGCAAAGGTTGCTGAAGCAAACATCCGCTTCCCAATATGGTCCAAAGCCCGGGACTCCTTGTCCGGTGGATGGACCGAAGAACTTTCCTGGGCAAGTTCTTTCTTAGTGGCAGCCGCCACCAACATAGCATCCACTGGTGCGCCTTTGGACCAAGAAGGTCTATCAGAGGGAGGGCTGAGGACCTTATCCGGGCATCTTGGGATAGGCTCCACGGTGTCGGGCTCCTTCCAAGCCCTGGTGGTAATTAGGTCCACCAAGGGGTCGGCTGGGGGGGACACCCAGGAGGTAGATGGGCCTGCCTCAAAGGCCTCCAGAAATACGGACTCATCCAAGGAGGGCTTTTGGGCCGACCACCCCCCTCTTATACGCAACATCTCCATGATGTCTCCAAATGAGACATCTTCAGGGGGTGACCTTGGGGAACCCTCCGTATAGTACAGTTTTGTACCTACCATAAATGTAGATGTCCGAGAGGAATGCATCTGCAGTCCTTACAAATGGGTTGTCCTGTCGTCAGGCAGCCCTTCGGTCGGCCGGATTCCAAAGTCTGGGTCTGGCTTCGGCTGGTGTCGCACTTCACCCGACGTCATTGCGGCAGTTCTTCGGGTATAAAGGCATCAGCCAACGCCATTTTCCTCAGTGTTTCTTGCCCCAGATGCCAGGTGCCCTCTTGGATGGCTAAATTTGGATAAATGCCAAATATTCCAAATAGTAGAGAGCAAACACAAAAATAAGTATGTATGTACATATATACAACAAATACACCATAACAGATCCCCCCCAAGCTAGCTGAAGATTGGTAAGTACCCTAGGAGTACCTCAGAGGGGAAGGAGGGTGGGTAATCCTGACTGCAGATGCATTCCTCTCGGACATCTACATTTATGGTAGGTACAAAACTGTACTATGTCCTTCAAGGATGCATCTGCAGTCCTTACAAATGGGTAGAATACCATAGCTAGACTAGGGGAGGAGGAAATGAGAGTAGATTATGGTGTAGTTAGTATCCCTTGCAAAACAGCAGTGGCAAAGCCAGCACGGGATCTAGAGTATAGAGGTAAATTATAATGCTTGGCAAATGTATGCACGGAGGTCCAAGTAGCAGCCTCTATGATGTCCTTGGTAGCCACTCCTCATAAGAAAGCTGTGGTAGTGGCTGTAGCCCTTGTGGAGTGCGGCCTGATGTTCTCTGGAGTTTTCTTTCCATGGTAAGAGTAACAAAATCTAATACAATTTCCTATCCATTTGGAGATTGTCTGTTTAGAAATTGGTTTTCCTTCCTTTCCTGTTGCATATGCTACCAGAAGCTGGTCAGTTTTTCTATTGTTTTTGTCCTGTCCAGGTAGTAGCGTAATTGTCTGTGTACATCCAAGGTATGCAAGAGCTTTTCTCCCCTGTTCTGTGGATTGGGGAAGAATGCTGGAAGGTGGATAGCCTGATTTAAAGAGACTCTGGATACCACCTTAGGCATAAATGTAGGATTTGTTCTTAAGGACACTCTATCTTGATGGAAGATCAGGAAGGGTTGTACTGCCATTAATGCCTGTAGTTCAGAGACCCTTCTTGCTGAAGTTATTGCCAGCAGGAAAGCAGTCTTCCAGGATAAGTATTGCAATTCTGATGTAGCTGCTGGTTCGAAAGGAGGTAGAGTCAGTTTTTCTAGCACAAAATTCAAGTCCCATGCTGGCAATGGAGGTTTCCTGGGAGGTTTTACATTTTTAATTCCTCTCAGAAACTGTCTGAGCAGAGGATGCGAGAAGACAGGAGGATCCAAGCTGTATTCTGCTGAAATAGCTGATGCATGTATCTTGATGGAGGAATAGGACAGGCCTGTATGAAAAAGCTCCGCCAAGTACTCCAGGATGTTGGCTATGTTCACCAGTGTCACATCTTGGCCCTTTGCAGTACTCCAGATGAGATATCTTTTCGATTTTGCTGCATAATTCTTTCTTGTTGAAGATCTACGAGCCTCCAGGATTATGTCTTTAACCCTTTGGGATAAATTTGGGTTAATTGCTGTTATGTAATGTTCCAGGCAGTTAGCTGCAGAGATTTAGGTTTGGATGCAGGATGTTGTAGTTGTTCTGTGTCAGCAGTAATGGGATCAGGGGCAGTGTCCATATTTGTTCCCAAGACATGCTCCTCAGCAGTGGATACCAATGCTGTCTTGGCCAGTCTGGGGCTATCAGAATGATCCACGGACGTTCCTCTTTGATCTTGAGAAGCACCTTGTGCATCAAAGGAAGTGGTGGGAATGCGTATGCTGTCAGGTTTTTCCAACTGAAGGATAGAGAGTCCACCTTCCAAGCAAGTGGGTGGTAAGTCCTTGTGCAGAATTTCTTCAACTGGTGATTGAGTGGGGATGCAAACAAGTCTATTTGTGGTAATCCCCATTCTCTTGTGATGGTTTTGAAGATGTCCGGATGCAGCATCCATTCGTGGGCATCTGTTGTAGTTCTGCTTAATATGTCTGCTAGAATGTTTTCCTTCCCTGGTACATAATTCGACTGTAACTGAATGTTGTAGCTCAGAGCCACATCCCATAGGTCCAGTGCCAACCGGCATAGAGGGTATGAGTGTGTGCCTCCCTGTTTGTTGATGTACCACATAACCGTGGTGTTGTCTGTCCTTATCATCAACTGGCCTTCTTGGAGAATAGGTCTGAATGCCTGGATTGCCAACTTTACTGCCATCATTTCTTTTAGATTTATGTGCAGATGCAGCTGGTCTTGAGTCCATAGGCCTTGAATGCACTTGCCCATCATGTGTGCCCCCCAACCGAGGTCTGAGGCATCTGTCGTGATGGTTTGTCTTGGTTGTCTTTTGCAGAAGGGCAGTCCTGTGTTTGATTGACAGGCCTGAGCCCACCATAAGAACTCTTGCTTCAGGCATGGGATCATTGGAATTTTTGTTTCTAGGCTGTGCTTGTGCTGAGACCACAAATTCTTTAGGTACCACTGTAGCTTTCTCATATGCAGCCTGGCATGAGGGACCAGTATTATGCAGGATGCCATGAAGCCTAGAGCTTGTAGCACTTTTCTTGCAGTTAGATGGCTCTGCTTTGTTAATGCCAAGAAGTAGAGAGGAAGTTGCTCTTTCTTTTCTGTGGTTAGAAATGCCATTTGCTTTGATGTGTCCAATTCTGCACCCAGAAAGGTTATTTTTTGGGATGGAATCAGTCTTGACTTTTTTGCATTGACTGTATATCCCAGGGCTTGCAGCAGGTAGATGACTCTTTGTAAGTCTCCTGTTAGTTTGTTTTTGTTGTCCGCTTGTATCAGGCAGTCGTCCAGGTAGGGATAGATTTGAATTCCCTGAAGTCTGCAATGAGCGATTACTGATGCCAGGCATTTCGTGAACACTCTGGGCACAGTAGATAAGCCAAAGGGCAATGCTGAGAATTGATAATGCTCTGATCCTGCAAGAAATCTGAGGTATCTTCTGCAAATTGGTCTTATGGGGACGTGCAGGTATGCCTCCTTGAGATCTAGAGTTACCAGCCAAGACTCCTTGCCCAGCATGGGAAGAAGCTGCTGTAGGGTCAGCATTTTGAATTTTGGAACAATGAGGAATGTGTTTAAAGCGGACAGGTCTAGAATAGGCCTCCATTTGTTTTCCTTTCTTGGTACCAGGAAGAGCCTGGAGTAAAATCCCTTCCCTTGCTCCGAAGATGGTACCTTTTCTACAGCTCTCATTCTTAATAATTGAGATATTTGTTTTAGAGCTTCTGTCCTTTGAGAAGGTGGTAGGTTTGGCATTCCTCTTTTTCCTGGTAGTGTACAGAAATGGAACCTGTAACCTTTGTCTATAGTCTGCAAAATCCATTTTTCTCTTGTAATGCAGTGCCAGTTTTTTGAAAATAATGATAGCTTTCCGCCTAAGGGTGCTTCTAGTTGTTCCCTGGTAGGCGGTGCCACCGCCAAGTCACTGTGATTGGGTTGTTGTAGTGGTGGTGGCTGTATCGGTGCCTCGTTGGTTGTTACCCTGCCACTGGCGACCCCTGTAGGCACCCATGGATTGATTCCTGCCTCTAGAGCATCTATTCCTGCCTCTTTGTGTCTTAGAGGAGTCCGGAAAGGACCAATTTTTGGAGGGCCAGTTCCTGCTGAACCTTGGAGGTTGAACGTGTAAGAAGTCTTTGACTGTTTGCACAGATTTTGCTTTCTCTTCCATCTTTTTTAGTACCTGCTGTGCGGGGGCACCAAATAAATTGACCTTGTCCATAGGTGCATCCAAAAGCTTAGATTTGACATGGTCTGGTAAAACCTGTTCTTTCAACCATGCATGTCTCCTGATAACTGTGCCAGTCATGGCTGATCTAAAGGAAGCCTCCAGTGCATCATAGCCACATTTTAAAGAATGGTTACTAACTTGCTGTATGTTATGTAACATTTCTAGAATATACTTTTTATCTAAAGATTCTTCAGAGGACAGCTTTTAGTCAACTGGTCAAGCATAAACTCTTGATATTGAATCATATGAAATTGGCAGTTCAAAGCTCTAGCTGACAAAGCAGCAGAGGTGTAAACTTTTTTACCCCATCTCTCTAAGGACCTTGAATCCCTTTCAGAGGGAGGGGGTTTTTAGAAGAAGTAGCTGCTACAGCTTTTGGGCCCTGGGAGATAGTCTCTGGATCTGCAAAAGGAGCCTTATATAAGTGGTGATGAGTGTCCGGGACCCTGTAGTACCTATCGGGCTTAGCAGGGGCCGGAGGTAAAGTATCAGGAGCAGTGCAAGCATCATTAAATGCATCATCAACAACAGATAGAACTGGAGGTATAGCTAAGGGCCTATGCTGTGGCAAGTGTAGAAAGGTCCTAAGCCTTTTTTAGAGTCTGAGAAATCTTGGCCCTGCCACTGAAATTGTTCCCTCATAGCATGCAAGGTTTCCCCAAAGGAAAATTCCTCAGGAGGGGAGGCTGAAGGGATGGACTCCTCAGCATCAGAGTCTTCGTAAGGAGAATAAGAAGCCTCAGGAGGGTCTGTATGATCTGAGTCATCAGAGGAATCATCTGTGGCTACTGGCTCAGGGGCTCTGCTCTAGGCCTCTTTCTGGGGAGGAGAGAGGCCCTGTCTGGATGAGGCTGGGATCCCCGAATTAAAGAGATGAGATCCTCTGCCAAAGAAAGCATATGGGAGCTGGTGCTGGGCCTGTGAGAGGGGGGCTTGGCAGGCACAGGTTTTGAAGCTTTGGCTGCTTTAGCCCTGGCAAAGGCCTTAATAGACATAGCTGGAGGAGGCCTAGCAGCTCCACGTGCAGGGGTAGAAATATCTAGGGGAATGGTGTCTGATAAATCCTGTGAAATCGCAACAGAAGGTTGGATTTCAGAAGCCGTTTCTACCAGGATAGAAGAGGCCTCGGTAGAAGGCAAGTTATCGGCTGAAGAAAGAACCGCTTGCTTGGTTTCGGCCGAAACCGAGACACTCGTGGTTTGCTTAACCGCGGTTTCAGCCGAAACCGCTGACCGCGAGTGTCGGTCCTTTTCTTTGCGTTTTTTGGTTATTTGCGTAGTCGGAGGATCCAATGGCATAATGTAGGCAAAATCGGAGCCGAAAATCTGTTCAGCAAAGTCCGAGCGACGTCTAAGCGTCCGTCGGTTAAAAGAAGCACAGGCTAGACAAGCTGCTACGTCGTGGTCTGGGCCTAAACAATGTATGCAATAGGAGTGGAAATCTTTATGAGGTATTTGTTTCCCACAAGATAAACAGTTATTAACTTTCTCTGACATCGGCTGAGGCAAGAAAGAGTCCCCAACGGGGTACTTAGCTTTATAGAAGTCTTCGAAGTAGTATTCGGTAGTAGTAATCTCTGGATCTGACCGACCGGCACTTGTGAACAGCTTCTGCTTCAGGCGCCACGCGGCAAGAAAGACTGAGGAAAATGGCGTCGGCTGATGCCTTAATACCCGAAGAACTGCCGCAATGATGTCGGGTGAAGTGCGACACCAGCCGAAGCCAGACCCAGACTTTGGAATCCGGCCGACCGAAGGGCTGCCTGACGACAGGACAACCCATTTGTAAGGACTGCAGATGCATCCTTGAAGGACATCCTCCAAATCCGTATCCGTGGTAATGGACTCGGGGGAGTCCATGTGCCTCCTTTTACACTGGTGCTTCCGAGGCACCTCTTCGGCGGGGCTGTCCGAAGAGGGCTCGTCCACCGGTTGGTGTTCCTCCCTGGGAACTAACTGGAGGCTTTGGGCAGGCTGTCCCGATGGACGGATGAGCGAAGACAGACCCTGATACAGTGGGAGCACGGGTGGATCTGAAGGCTCGGTCGGGGACCTGGATGACCTCGACAGTACCCTCTCCACTACCTCAAAAGCAGAGGGAGATTCACCATCACCAGCCTGAGAAAGTAACCTCCTCAGCTCCGAGGAAAGGATCGGGGTCGGAGCCAAAACAATCGGATCCGAGGTAGCAGTGCGCTCCGGCCCCATCGGCACTGAAGACACAACCACTCCCTTGGATCCGATGCTCAACCCTCGGCCCCGAGAGCTTGGATCCGACAAGCTCGAAGGTATAGTCGGCGTCGAAGACACTTTCCCTGTCGGCGCCGACGTATCCCCGGATCCGAAAGGGCCTGGATCCGAAAACTCTGAGACCCGAAAACGGGTCAGAGAAGGAGCTATCGGGGCAAACATGGGGGCTGCACTCCCTCCCAAAGGGGGGGGGGAGGCAAGAGCATCCCCATCTGCATCTGGGTCTGCAAAAATCTTCGCATCATCTGATCCATGTCTGCTTCGGAGATGCTTCTAGTGGACCGTGAAGAGGTAATCGAAGCAGGCCGGGAAGGCCGCCTCGAAGACCTCGAGGGAGACCTATTCTCCTCCTCCGGCTCCGGAGAAAAGGAAGGTGAACAGAGCCGAGAGGATAAGGATCCGGAGACCCTCTCAGGAGATTTCAAAATCTTTTCAGGCGGAGCCGAGGGATGAGACTCGGCCCGCCTCTTAGAAATATGACCCTCTCTCTCTCTGTGTCTCTTCTTCTCCCTGTGGGAAGAAGAACCAGACTCCACAGAGCTAGTACCCGAAATGGGAGGATGAGTCCCGGGTACAGCTGAGGGAGTAGCCGGCGCTGAAGCTACCGGAGTAGCCTGGATACGGCTAGGAGAGGAAGAAGAAGAAGCTGACTCCTGAGGGAGTTTTCCTGCCAGGATCAGCTTGTTCTTCCTGTCCCTAAGTGCCCGAGGATTAAAGGCCGCACAAATCTGGCAGGCCTCTGACAAATGTGCTGCTCCCAGACACAAAACACACTGAGTGTGGCCATCAGCTGGGGAAAGCTTATGGCCACACTCAGTACACTTAGAAAATATAGCTTTAGATTCAGCCATAATTCTCTCACACACACACCCAAACACTAAGGGGGGGAGGGGAGAGATAAAAATTAAACTACTTTTTTTTTAACGTGGGTCAGATAGGTTAATGCTAAAAACAACACACACAAAAATTTAAACTAGAAACTAGCTTTTAGAAAAGGAACAATCTCACCTGGCCAGGAGCTCTTCACTGAGAAGCAACTGTCTTTAGCCATGGCAAAAAATGATCTGAGGTAATGTGGTTGGTAGCAAGGGATCATGGGTAGGGGGGAGGAGCTAGGAGCTCAGATCTTGAAGCTTGGAAAGCTGCCGGTCGGATCCGAGGTCGGATCCGAATCCCACAGGTTGCAGATCAAATAAAGTAACTACTTCAGATCTCTCTTTAGAAAATGTTTTACCAAAAACAGAGAATCCATGGACAAACATGGTGAAATGGATGCCAGATGAACCTTGACAGAGGAATAAGAAAGGTCAGAGGAAAGTAACTCACACATATATTTAAGAACCAGTGGTATACAATATCTGATAATGCCCTGGTTATTGGCTATGCACCAACTAGAAAAACGTTTCCACTTGCCAATGTGAGATTTACTAGTAGCAGGCTTTGTTGCCTCCTTCAGTATCTGCTACACATCCTAAAGGCGCCGACAGTGAATTACTCAGGCAGTTAGTTAAAGTTGTTTGAGATTGGGGTGGATCAAACTCCCCTTGTCTTGCGTGTTGGGGTGCTTGTGGTAATTGCCCTTGGTCAGTTCCATAAGAAAGAAGAAAACGATGTTGCCATAAGGCAAGCATATACTTTACCCAATACTCTTCAGTGTGGACTCCACTGTGCATCACACAGATGTCCTACTCACCAAGTGAGACAAGAAAAAGATAACGGTTAGTTGTCCATCTGGAGCCAGGATCTGAAATATGCATGCATTCAAGTCACTACACCCCAGGTACAAATATGATTCTATCACAGTCCACGTGGGTATAAATTACATGAGAAATACTTCATTGGACTATATGAAAAGAGACATAATAGATCTCTCAGAATATGTGCCACAGATAGGTATGAGCCTTGCACTGAGCAACATTCTAACCTGCACCAAGGATGACGCCACAGTATGAACATAAAATGATTGATTTTAATAACCGACTTAGCTTCTAGTGTCACTCCAGGAGAATCTAATATCTGTCAATTTAAAGACATGGTCAAAAAACCACATTGCTTTACCATAGATGTGCTGCACCTGTACCCCCCCCCACCGGCTTTCAGATATTGGATAAAACTTTATCCACCCACTTAGAGCCTTTTTAGGCAATAAGAAAGAGATTGTTGTTTTTCTTTCGGCTTTTCCCGGTTAGGGGTCGCCACAACGGAACTCCGGTCCGCTAATAATTGGCAGTAGATTTTTACGGTGCCGAAGTGCCAGCTCAACGCCCAACCTTCAACGAAGGCACGCCCATTCACGCATGTCTTTCAAAGCTACTCGACCGCAGAGAGGACATGCGGACTCCACACAGAAGGTGCTCCAGCCGAGAATCGAACGGGAGAACCTCTTGCTGTGAGGCGACAATGCTACCGCTGCGCCATCGCGGCTTCTCAGCAATAAGAAAGAGATTAAGTTACCAAAATAGTGAAAAAGTCTACATGCAGCCTTAAGGTGTGACTGCTCAGTGCTGGGGGCCTAAACAAAGAACTCCACACCCTTCAAAGTCCTTCTCACTCTGGAGAATGTAAACATCTGTGCCATGACCAAGACTTGGTTTAAAGCCATAGAAAGTACTCTGGACAGTGCAAGGCTACAGTGCCTTCCACACATTTAGACAAACAGCAGCACAATGGGCCACAGGTGGAGGTGTCTAGATCAACGTTAGCTTCAAACATACCTCCAAGGCTGGTTAAACAAGATGATACTATGGAGCTCATACATATGCAAGTCACCACAGACAGGATACCTTGCCATATCATGACGAGCTACAGGTCTCATGTCCTTAGAGTATCACAACTGTTACCTAAATTAAATAGAAGTGCTCACCATCCAACCAAACACCCTATTCATGGGTGACTAACTACCCCTTTGCAGGCTGGGAAATGTACACTACCTCAAATTCAAGGGCACAATGCTTCATTGACTTTAACATGAACACCCTGGAACAGGTAGTGCATGGTCCAACCAGAGGCTCAAGCATACTGGAAAACCCAGCAAAGCTGGTAAGAGTTAGGAACTATTCTAAGGCAAAGTACATCTTATTAAGTGACAGTTTGTCAAAATTAAAGGCTCTCCCTAATCCCTAACCATGAGAAAACTATCAGCAATGCAGAGTCCCTGTACAAACACATGAACAGCTGGATAAAGACTGCTGTATCAACCAAAAAAAAAAAAAAAAAAAGCACTGAAAACAAACCCCATGGGTGGAATCCTCATCTAAACAGTGTATAGAATAAAAGAAGAAAACTCATGGCCAAAATCAAGATGAGCAACTCCCTTAAAAATGAGTAGTCTCATACAATTAAACAAGAAATTAAGAGGTCTAAGTTTAACAAGACCAACTATGAGGTCAGGATAGCCTTGCAGGCTGAGGACAATCACAAAACCTTCTTCAGCTATTTCCATAACCTTAAAGGTAACACACAGCAGTGTGCATACTGCTTATCTTGACCTGGCCAAGGCATATGATACAATACCCCACTCGGGCATTGTTGACAAGCTCTCTGAGCTAGGCATTAATACCTACATAACTTGCTGGACTGCTGGTTAGCTCACAGGCAGGACCCCAGGAGTCAGGATCGGTGACACCACCTCTACCAAGAGACCAATCACCAGAGGAGTACCACAGGGTTCTGTGCTGGACCTGCTCCTGTCTGGCATCTACTTCTTGGAAGTCAACGCTAATATTCAAGGCCTCTGGCTCACCAAGTTTGCAGATGACTGCAAATTGGGAGCTATTATAGATTTCCCCAAGACACCAACATCTTGCAAGAGGGTTTAGCAGAGACAAATGACTGGTACGAAATCCATGGCCTAAATCTCAATGCTAAAAACTGCATTATAATGGGTTGGCAGTTTCCAAAGGACAAGTTAATTACTCCATCAATAACACACCTCTAAGAGTCAACCCAGGAATAAAGGATCTGGGAACATACATAGATGGCAATCTGGCCTTTGATCAACACGTAGCTAAGATAATCAGAAAATAGTACAGTTGTGTACACTTACCATAAATGTAGATGTCTGAGTGTATTCACTGTTGCAGTCATCACACTTGGTTTATCTGCCTGCAGGTAGCCCTCAGTCGGTCCGAATACCAGAATCATGGGATTTCTGCCTCGGTTGCTGTCGCCTCTTCCATGACGTCAGGTCGTCAGGGGTATAAATCATGCAGCCGATGTCATTACGTCAGTTTATTTTGCCCCAGATGTCAGGAACCCCCAAAATAGGAAGCTATTACTTGGTGTGGAACACCTCCAGTAAAAAGTAAATACCCCTGCCATAAAAGATGGCTATAAAGAGGATAGGTAGAAAGGATATAGAAAGCCAGGAGGCTGGAGGGATGGGAAACCAGGACTGCAACAGTGAATACACTCTAACATCTACATTTATGGTAAGTATACACAACTGTACTATGTTCTTTGTGTATGAGTTCTGATCCCCAGAGGGGTAGGTTTTCCATGGTGCTTGTAGCAGAAATGGATGCAGTGTGCTATCCATTTGGAAATGGTTTACTTTGAAATGGCCTTGCCCTCTCTGCCCCTGTAGCAAAGCTGACTAGCAGCTGGTCAGATTTTCTGAAAGGCTTAGTCCTGTCAAGGTAGAACCTGAGCTGTCTGTGCACGTCCAAGGAGTGCAGGATCCTTTCCCCCTTTATTCTGAGGATTAGGGAAAAAGGCTGGAAAATGGATGGATTGGTTTAAAGCCACACTGGATACCACCTTGGGCATAAAGGAAGGGTTAGTCTGGAGGGAAACCCTGTCAGCATGGAAAACAATGAAGGGCTCTACCGCCATTAGTGCCGACACTCTTCTTGCTGAAGTAACATCTAGAAGTAAGGCTGTTTTCCAAGAGAGGAATTTTAACTCTGCTGAAGCAGCAGGTTCAAAGGGGGGGGGGGGGTGTGAGCTTATCCAGTACAAAGTTAAGGTCCCAGGTCGGGGTGGGAGCTCTCCTAGGGGGCCTTAAATTGTTAGCTCCTCTCAGGAACTGTTTGATGAGAGGATGAGAAAAGCGAGGAGACTCAGTATTATAATGAGCTGAGATAGCAAAGGCATGAATCTTAATGGATGAGAAGGATAGGCCTCTGTGGAGCAGCTCTGCTAGGTAATCAAGGATTTGATGCAAGTTGGGCACAACTGTGTCCTTTCCTTGAGACTGACTCCAAGAACAATATCTTTTCCACTTTTCAGCATAGGATTTCCTAGTACTAGGCCTTCTGGCCTCAAGAATGATGTCCAGCACCTGTTTGCTGAGGGATACTGGTGGTGCATTTAGGGAATAAGCCAGGCTACAAGGTTTAGGGTTTGTAGCTGTGGATGCAAAACCTGTCCCTCCTGCTGAGACAGCAGGGAAGGTGTGTGATGTAGGTGCCAGGGTGACACTGCTGTCAGACTGAATAGGAATGGGTACCAGTGCTGGCGTGGCCAGTCTGGTGCAATAAGGATTGCCCTTGGCCTGTCCTGTTTGATCTGGAGTAGTACCTTTGAGAGGACGGGCAGAGAAGGAAAGGAATAAACTGAGAGGTTTTCCCATGTAAAGGCCAGGGCATCCACCTTACAGGCTCTGCTGTGAGGGTCCCTGGTGCAAAATTTGCTCAATTGGTGGTTTTGGGGGGAGGCAAAAAGGTCCACCTCCAGTGTTCCCCACCTCTGAGTTAGAAGTTTGAATGAGTTGGGTTCCAGTTTCCACTCGTGAGGGTCCAGTAGATTTCTGCTTAAGTGGTCTGCCAGTGAATTTTGCTTGCCTGGCAGGAACTGAGCTTGTAGGTGCACTTGGATGCTCAAGGCTATGTTCCACAGAGCCATGGCTAACCTGCAGAGTGGGTAAGAATGAGTTCTGCCCTGCTTGTTTATGTACCACATAACTGTGGTGTCTGTCTATCAGGAGCTGTCCTGGAAGGATAAGGTATTTGAAGACTGTCAGAGCATTCAGTACAGCTAGCATCTCTTTTTGATTGATATGCAGGGAAATTTGTTCTGGGCTCCATTTGCCTTGAATGCATTTGCCTGCCATGTGAGCCCCCCATGCACAGTCTGATGCCTCTGTTGTCAGGGTTTGGGTGACGAGGGGTTGAGTGAAAGGAAGTCCCTTGTTGTGGTTGCATGCTTCTGTCCACCAAAGGAACTCTGCCCTTAGACAAGGTATGATAGGAATCACTGTTTCCAGGTCCTGATAATGTTGACACCAGAGACATTTTAAGTACCATTGCAGTTTTCTCATATGCAGTCTTGCATATGGAATTAGCAGAATGCATAAGGCCATGAACCCTAGGGCTTGTAGTATTTTCCTTGTAGATAGCTGGGTTTTGTTGGCCATTAGTTTGAAATAGTTTGTCAAATGGACCTGCTTTTCTGGAGTGAGGAATGCCATCTGGGAAGCTGTGTTCAAGCTTGCTCCAAGGAATACAATTTGTTGGCTGGGCACCAGTTGTGATTTCTTTTCGTTGATGGTGTATCCCAGTGAAGTTAGAAGTCCTTTTACAAATGCCAAGTGCTGAAGTAGCAATTCAGGACTGTCTGCCTGAATCAAGAAATCTTCCAAGTATGGGTAGAGTTGAATATTTCTCTGCCTGCAGTATGCAATGGCTGGAGCCAGGCATTTTGTGAATACTCTTGGGGGCAGTAGATAAGCCAAAGGAAAGTGCAGAGAACTGATAGTGCATGGAGCCTGCCCTGAAATGTAGATATTTCCTGCAAGACTCCCTTAAGATAAGCTTCTTTTAAGTCTAGGGTGACTAACCAGGCATCCTTGGCTAGCATAGGAAGAAGCTGTTGCAGTGTAAGCATTTTGAATTTTGGGACCACCAGAAAGGTGTTGGGAATTGATAGATCGGGAATAGGGCGCCAAGAGCCCTCTTTTGTGGGCACCAGGGACAGTCTGGAGTAGAAACCCTGTCCCCTTTGTTCTACTGGAACAGGCTGAATAGCCCTGACATGGAGAAGGGAAAGTACTTGCTTTTGAGCCAATGCCCACTGGTTTGGAGGAAGGTCTAGCAACCCGCTTGGAGTTGGCAGGGAGTGGAAGTAGAATCTGTATCCCTGGGATACAATGTTTAGAACCCATCGGTCCTGAGTAGTGGACATCCAGTTTTTTGCATGAAGGCCGAGTTTTCCTCCTAGGGCGCAAGTACTTGGGCATGGCTGGAAAGGATAATTGGAAAGTCATTGTGAACTTTTTCCATATGGGGGTGGCTTACCACTCCCTGGTTTTGAGGTGGAAACACTCCATTGTTTAGATCTCTGCATACCCTGAGACTGTAGTCTTGGTGGTCTGTTTCCCCTGGGTTTGGACTGAGAAGGCCTGAGAGGGACTGGAAAGGACTAGTTGTTTGAAGGCCAATGCCTACTGAATCTAGGTGGCTGCACCTGTAAGAAATCTTTGACGGTTTGCATAGATTTAGTTTTTTCTTCCATCTTTTTAAGAACAACTGCTTTTGTGCCAAACAAACACTCCTGATTTAATGGAGCATCTAGTAATTTTGCTTTGACATGGCCAGGCAAGGCTTGTTCCTTTAGCCAAGCATGTCTTCTCAGTACAGACCCAGTGAAAGCAGCCCTGCAAGATGCTTCTAAGGCAGCAAAGCCGCACTGCAAAGTATGTTTACTAACTTGGTTTGCAGAATGCATTACCTCTTGTAAATCTTTATTTTCTGCACAATCTGGAAGTAACACATGTTTAATTAGTTCCATAATATGTTGCTGGTACTTCAACATGTGAAACTGGCAATTCAAAGCCCTGATGGCAAGAGTTGCAGAGGTAAATACCTTCTTACCCCATCTGTCTAAAGCTCTAGAGTCCCTGTCTGAAGGGGTAGGGTTTTTGGCTGTAGTAGCCTTAATGCCTTTAGATCCCTGGGAAATGGTCTCTGGATCTGCAGTAAGATTCTTAAAGAGAAATTTGTGAGAGTCAGGTACTCTGTGGTACTTGTCAGGCCTGTGCTGAGGCAAATCTAAAAATTCCCTGAGCCTCTTTTTGGCCTGAGGGTAGTCCTGGCATTCCCAGCGCAAATGCTCTCTTAAGGTATGCAAGGTTTCACCAAAAGAAAAATCCTCTGGAGGGGAAGCAGAGGGAATGGATTCCTCTGCATCTGAGTCTTCATAGGTAGATAAGGGTATGTCCTGGTAATCAGAAGGATCAGAGTCATCAGACTCCTGGTCTGTAGAATCAGAAGGAAATTCAGTTATTTGTCTTTTGCCAGGGAGAGGTTGGCTTTCCCTAATTAGAGTAATAAGGTCTTCAGCCATTCTAAGCATTTGTTTTGGTGGCCTGGGAGCTTGAGCATGCGCTTTGGACGTCTGTTTTCTAGGCGTAGTGCGAACTCTGGGCCGGAGAAAATCGGTAGTTTTAGTTGGAAATGAAGTTGTCGGTTTAATATGAATATCGGTAGGTCGGAATACACCCTCAAAAGCCGGTGCCTGCACAGCAGCTCCGGACCCATCCAAGGTAGAGACATCCGCAGGTTCCATAGTTGAAGAAGCATCTCGTGGCATACCGGACTCCAAATGGGTCTCAGCAGAGGCTTGCGAACCTGTAGAAGCGGGCATCAGGGGCTGCAAAGGCACCTCACTGAGTACCAGCGGACTGGAGACTAGCTTAGCGGAAGCATCGGCGGCAGTTTTTGACCTATGCGGTCTGTCTCTGTCTTTGCGCTTTTTTGGAAGATCGGTAGTCGGATGGCTTACCGAAGCCATTTTGGAATACGGAGAATGAGAGCGAAAGAATTTAGCTACAAAAATAGCCCGATGACGAATGGTTCGGGTGTTAAGGCATAAAACCGACAGCGAGGGACGTAGTGGTCTGGGCTTAAACAGGTGACACAGTAAGAATGAAAATCTCTGCGAGGTATTTGCTTTCCACAGGCAAGACGATTGTTAATTTTTTCTGACATCGGTTAGAGCAAGAAAAAAGAATCCCCAACGGGATACTTAGCTTTAGAAGACTTCAGGTCTGAAACTCAAAAAAAACGAAAATTTCAGGTAGCGGCTGACCGGCACTTGCGAAATGCCTCTGCTTCAGGCTCCTACTCAGCAAGAAAGACTGGTGTAATGGCGTCAGCTGCATGTTTTATACCCCTGAGTCATGGAAGAGGCGACAGCAACCAACGCAGAAATCCCAAGACTCTGGTATTTGGGCCAACTGAGGGGCTACCTGCAGGCAGATAACTCAGGTGTGATGACTGCAACAGTGAAACATGAAGAACATCATTCTCTTACCCAGCTTATTGGCAAGGATATGGCATTCAGGTACAAGGAAGTTATAGTACCACTCTACTTGGCCCTTACCAGAGCTATCATTTAATGTATTGCTCTTATGGCATGAATCTAACCAGACACTTGCAACAGTTGGTTTCTCAACAGGAGAATTCAGGCATGAATACCTTGTCCTACACTGATCACATAAAGGCTCTGTCACTTTATTCAGTCTCCTACAGGCTGCTGACAGGGATCTTTGCCTGGTTTACATGGCTTCTTCAGACCCAGCCTTTATGGATCTGTTGCATATGCACAAACAAACAGTACCAGAAAACTAGATCCAGTGATCTGAACTTCGCTTGTAACATAAACAGAATGTGATGAAGGGACAGATGTCTCTGAAAGGATCTCCACACTATGTAACGCAAAACAGAGCACATCCCTGATGCTATTCAAATGAGACCTTGACAACTGGATAGGAAAATGTAAATTTACCGCCAGTCTAGCCCCTATGCCCCTTATGGACAGAGGCCATCAATAAGAAAGGTATTATATTTACACCACTACAAATCTTTAGTTACCTCCCTACTAAATTCAAAAGAAACCTTGACAATTGGATGGGAAAATGTAAATTTACCCCTGGTCTGGGCCCTA
This sequence comes from Protopterus annectens, assembly GCF_019279795.1. Classification (NCBI taxonomy): domain Eukaryota; kingdom Metazoa; phylum Chordata; order Ceratodontiformes; family Protopteridae; genus Protopterus; species Protopterus annectens. The sequence goes on along the minus strand of NC_056731.1, from coordinate 178,463,571 downwards.
TGCCCTTTAAGGACAGAGACCATCAGTAAGAAAATGTTTATATTTACACCCCCTACAAATCTCTAGTTATCTCCCTACTAATATGCCCACCCCTATATAGAGGGAGAAATGATATAGAAGAAGCCATGAATCACAGGGCTTGAAGAAATCCTCTGGCTGGAAATAGCATTTAGAGAAAGAAGACAATGAAAGAAAGTGATCAATGACAGAACTTTTGGAGGTGGAAGAGAGGGCCAACATTGGTACTGTCTGAATCCTGCAACCCAGATGCACATAGTCCTGAGATGGAGTCAGGACAGACTTCTGAAGGTTGATAGTGATCCCCAGACTTTGGATGACAGATATGGTGAACTCTATATCCTGTAACAGGTGACTGGGAGAAGGCGCCTGAAGCAATAGGTTGTCTAGATAAAGAAAGATCTGAATGTCTTGTTGCCTGGAAAAGGCAATAACAGCAGCTAGGCATTTTGTGAACACCCTTGGGGCAGCAGAGAGTCCAAAGGGCAAAGGAGAGAACTGAAAATGAGAGGAAGAAACAGAGAAAAGTAAAAACGTCCTGAAAAGACGGTGAACAGGAATATGAAGGTAAGCATCCTTCAGATTCGAGGACACCAGAAAAGCCTGGGGTAGAATAAGAAAAAACAGGGTTTGAAGAGTAAGCATCTGAAAAGAGGGAACCTTGAGTAAGGTATAGAGCAAGGAGAGATTCAGAATAGGTCTCCAAGTGCCCTCATTTTCGAGGGACCAGGAACATCCTGGAGTAAAATCCTTTTCTTAGTTGTGAAAGAGGGACAGAATGAATAGCACTCTAGTCCAATAGGGACCCAATGATCTCCAATAAATGAGGAAGTTGTTCCAGAGGAGGTTGGGGATTCCCTGAAAAAGGGAGAGACTTCCACAGTATTATGATGCAACCCTGGCAGAGGACAGATAAAACCCAAGAATCCGAGGTGATAGTATGCTAGTTTTGAAGACAAAGGGAGAGCCAAAGGACAAGGGAGACCCCAAGAATCTGAGGTGATGACATTCCAGTTTGGAAGACAGAGGGAGAGCTGAAGGACAATGAACTTGGTCGAGGGGGAGGGGGACAAGAAATCATACAGAAGCATGTTTATCAGAAAAAGGACGCTTCTGATCCACATCAGCCTGAGAAGACTTAGCAACAGGAGCTCATCTACCACCATTCCTGCCTTTAGTGGCCTGACAAAGCTGCCTGCGAACAAATACAGACCTAGCAGGAAAGGTCCTCTAGAACATAGGGATAAGGGATACAAAAATAAGTTTAAGATCCTGCAAAGCTTTACCTTTTTCCTGAAGGGACAAACATATCAGCGGCAGCAGTCCCAAAGAGATTTTTATTATCCAAAGGAGCATCCACAAAACTTGACCTTATTTTCTTCATATAAAGACTACAGGCAAAGCCAAGAATAATGTCCATGACAGACCCAAAGGCAGCAGCTCTGGAAGATGAGTCAGCAGCACCATAACTACACTTGATAGGGTGATGAGCCACCTGAGAGGTAGAACCTAAAATAGATACAGCAGAAAATTTTGCTTCAGAATCAGGGAGGTCAGAAATAATCTGACAAGTCTGGGTAATCAAAGCCAGGGCATATCTGGTCATGTGGATCTGATAACTGATGGTTCGAAAGGCCAAAGAAGAAGCAGTATAAACCTTCTTACCAATTCTTTCCATTGCCGTACTATCTTTATCTGAAGGCAGAAACTTGGAAGAAGGCAACAGTTTAGAAGGCTTGTCAGGAAACTAACACCACAGCAAGGTCAGCAGAAGGACATTTAAATAAGAATTGACAAACTTCAGCAACCTTATAGAACCTGTCAAGTTTCTTTGGAGCAGGAGGCTGAGAATCAGGAGACTTAGAGGCAGCTATAAAGGTATCTAAAAAAGCAGCCAACATAGGAAGAACTGCAGAAGGTTTAGGAGTGCCCACCTGAAGCAGCTCGTAATACCTTTTCTGGATATCAGACACTTGAAAAGAATCCCAATTAAAGTATTCCATCATTCTAGCTATATGTCTCCACAAGACAATTCCTCAAAAGGAGACTCAGGACTCACAGACTCCTCTTCATCAGAACCACAAGCCAAAGGTAAAGGTATCTGGAAGAGTAGGACAGGGATTCACCATCAGACTCGATCCTCATCTGAGGAATCGGGGTCCCTAGCCCATTTGGAAGAAGTAGAAGTTCGGGGGGGGATAGGCACAGAAACCCTTTGGGGAGGCTTTAGGGCCATTAAGGTATCAAATAGGCCCTGAGTAAAATCTTGCCATTCCCTTTGAGGATCCTTAGGGCATGCAGAAGCATGCTTAGTCTTCTGTTTTTCTTAGTAGTGACATCAGCCCTACGAAACACTGGGGGGTTCCAACCCTTGAAGAGATTCAATAAAAGTACCCAGAACCTCTTCTCTGACCAGAATCTGCAGAATCCCTCTAGATTCCTCTGAGATGATCAGCCACAGTTTCCCCTCAATGTCAGGAGAAGATGCCTGCAAAGCCTCAGAGGATGTGCGAAAGGAAGGATCCATGCCGACCTCTGATGGGGATGTGGCAGAGGAATCTGATGTAGACAATGGACATCCTATAGAGCTTTTGCCCGCTTCTAGAGAGATGTCTGATGGAGGCTGGACGTCCAAAGAATCTGACGGAGATTTCTTGGCTTTTTTCTTGCTTAACGGGACCTCAGGGTTAGAAGACTCCACCATGCTACCTTGCGCTAACAGTATAAACCTCTGGTTCTCAAGAAAGATGGCCAGGGAAGACAACAGACTTTTAAGAGTCATTGGTACAAATGTTTTGCAAATGAAACAGGACATATGGTCCTGGGAAGCATTTAGACAAAAATTTCACTGTTAATGACTATCCCTATGGGGAATCTGCCTTCCACACTGACATTTTCCCTTCTTGGATGGCATGAACTCTAGGTAACCAAAAAAGAACAAGACCAAAGAAAAAATAAAAAAAAAGACCCCAATGGTAGGTATACTTATCTGACAGCTAGGTATTCAACACAGTGAAAGGGCTTTCACACTGATGATCAATGATGGCATTCAGACTGGTGGCAAAGTAGTTCTGGGTAACAGTGTCCGTACATCACCTTTTCTGTCCTTCGTCCTGTATGGGGAGCATATGGGTGACGCATGCACAGGCAAGATCTAAAGGGTTTAGTAATCAGGTTTCTGATTCAGACTCAGTAGAAAGACAGTGGGCAGGAGATTCCTACTGTGAAGAATACTGTAACAGTGATATAGAAGAATATCTTTATATATTTTATCTACCTTTTAAAGGGTGGCAGGCTGACATTAAGAAAAATTGCAATCAGTGACACACATCCTCCAGAGCTGTCAGAACTGGGGGAATGAATGAATGCTCTGGAAATTCCTTCTATAACAGCTCACAGTATTTTCTGAGGCATGAGAAACCTCAGTGTTCTCCCATTGAAAACAATGGCACATTCTGCCAATAGTTCCCTTTAATCCAATTCAAGTGGAATGTGGATAATCGGATGGGGAACAAGACATTCATCCCTGGTTTGCCACCTATGTCTCTAATGGAAACAGGCAGCCTGTAAATGTTTCATCTCCCAAGACCCCGCTTGCATTTGTCAAGGGTACCGAAACTTATCAGAGATTTGGGATGCATGGCTAGGCTTAAAAAGGCTCTTGTGGTTATTAGCCTAGTAAACACCTATTAACCAATGAACCTAAGAAAGAGAAACCTGCACAGGAGGAATCAGAAACTGAGCTTTCTACTGAGTCTGAATCAGAAAACTGAGGAGAAAACCCTGTATCTGTCCCATCACCTTCTTGTCCAGATTCAAAATATTGAATCACTTCAGGAAAAGAGGTACCTTTTTTTTTAAATGAGAAACCACCTTATAAGGAGGACAAATAGACTGAATTAAACCCCGAGCCAGACCCAGTAAACTACTCCTCTCTAAGGAAATTTGAGGAGTAGATACGGCAGATATAAAAAGTGTACATACCCCTGTTAACCACAATAAATCATTTCAAAACTTTTCTCACCTTCAATGTGACCTATAACCTGTAAAAGTCAATTGAAAAACAAACAAATATGTTAGAGGAAAAATATAAAAAATAAAGCATGTACAATAAGCTGGTTGCATAAGTGTGCACACCCTTAAACTAATACTTTGTTGAAGCACATTTTGCTTTAATTACAGTACAGTTGTGTACCTACCATAAATGTAGATGTTCGAGTGTATTCACTGTTGCAGTCATTACACTTGGGTTATCCTGCTGGCAGGCTACCCGCAGTCGGCCTGAATTCCAAAGTCTTGGTCCGGCGTCAGTTGCTGTCGTCTCTTCCCTGACGTCAGTGCGCCAGGGGTATAAAAGATGCAGCCGATGCCATTTTCTTCAGTCTTTCTTGCTGTGCGGTGCCCTAAGCAAAAGCAGTTCACAAGTGCCGGTTGGCCGACTCCTGAGATTTTCGAAATTGAATTTCAGATCCGAAGTCTTCTATAAAGCTAAGTACCCCGTTGGGGAAACTTTTTTCTTGCTCCAGACCGATGTCAAAAAAAGTTAACAATTGTATTTCTTGTGGGAAGCAAATACCTCATAAGGATTTTCATTCTTACTGTATTCCTTGCCTAGGCCCTGACCACGACGTTGCTAGTTGTCGGTTTTGTGCTAGATTTAACCAACGCACTATTAAGCGTTGGTACGATTTTGCTTTTCATTACTTCGGCCGAAGGTTTAACTACATAATGCCGTCAGAACAGGACATCAAAAAGTCATAAAAAAACCCCATCAAAAAGTGGAGAAAAATATGGGACAACAGTGACATTGCAAAGAACTGGACATCTCTCCAAAATTGATGAAAAAACAAGATGAAAACTGGTCAGGGAGGCTCCCAAGAGACCTACAGGAACACTGAAGGAGCTGCAGGAATTTCTGGTAAGTACTGGCTGTGTATTATATGTGACAACAATCTCCCGTATCCTCCATATGTTTGGCCTATGGGGTAGGGTTGCAAGATGGAAGCCTTTTCTTACACAGAAAAACTTCCAAGCCCAGCTAAAATTTGCAAAACAATACATCAAGTCTCCCAAAAGCATGTGGGAAAATGTGTTATGGTCTGATGAGACCAAGGTTGAACTTCTTGGCCACAATTCCAAAAGGTACGTTTGGCACAAAAACAACACTTTGCATCACCAAAAGACCACCATCCCCACGGTGAAACATGGTGGTGGCAGTATAATGCTTTTGGGTTGCTTTTCTTCAGCTGGAACTGGGGCTTTAGTCAAGGAGGAGGGAACTGTGAACAGTTCAGAATACCAGTCACTTTTGGCCCAAAACCTTCAGGCGACTGCTAGAAAGATGAAGATGAAGAGGAATTTCACCTTAAAACACAATGACCCCAAGCTTATATCCAAATCAACAAAAGAATGGCTTCACTAGAAGAAAATTAAAAAGTTTTGGAATGGCCCAGCCAGCCCAGACCTAAATCCAACAGAAAATCTTTGGGGTGACCTGAAGAGGGCTGTGCACAAGAGATGCCCTTGCAACCTGACAGATTTGGAGCACTTTTGCAAGGAAGAGTGGGCAAATACTGCCTAGTCAAGATATGCCATGCTGATAGACTCCTACCCAAGAACACTGAATACTGTAAATAAATCACAAAGTACTTCAACAAAGTATTAGTTTAAGGGTGTGCACACTTATGCAACGAGCTTATTGTACGTTTTTTATATTTTTTCCCCTAACAAATTTATTTCTTTTCAATTGAATTGTACAGGTTATAGGTCACACTAAAGGTGGGAAAAGTTTTGAAATGATATATTGTGGTCTCATTTTTTTTTATATCACAAGAACCTGGCATTTTAACAGTGGTGTGTACACTTTTTATATCCACTGTACATATTTAGTTTTCAGTTTCTTTTTGACAGGAGCAAATAGTGTTATTAATGGCAACAGCAGCTTCCCCAGGAATGGGTACAACATCCTGCCCAACTGTGAAGTCTTCTATGTTCTCACTCCCAGGACCAACAAGGCTCTCCCTTGCCCTCTGAGGGGACCCCAACAGCTGCAGAAATATGGTTAAACCCCAGGTCTATAGTGGTTATAGGTGCTACACCAGAGGGATCTGGGGTACGATGAGTGGACTAAAACTATGGACACCAGAGACACCCACGTGCGGCTGAGGCAAACTGCTAGCCTGCTGTGGTGGTAAAGACTGCCTCTTTCCCAGGGAAACAAGCAGCAAAAGCCAGTAAATATGTAAAATCTTTAAAAGTCAAATTTGTTTCCACACAAAAAAGCTGTAAAAAGCACACTTTTTTACTAGCCCCAAAAAGTAAAATAAGCAATTTCTCTACAGAAGAAAAATGTTTTCAATTAAACAACTTTTAAACTGATGTGAGAAACAGAACTAAAGTAGGAACGAAACTGAAATTAACCAAAGTGGTGACAACGATGCCGTTAAAAAACCTTTAACAGATTCACATTAAAACCATTTAGAGTAAACGAGTATAAAACATTGAGTGCTTTCGTCACTAAATTGGACGACTTCATCACAATGTAAAAGGCAATTAAATCACTGAATAAATATTTGTGTGAGCAGTAATTATAGCCATCATATTGGGTAACAAATCATAAACGTAATTCAGTTCATTAAAAGGCAATTAAAGTTGTAAAAACCAAGAAGTGGAGATTCTTAAAAATGACATGTGCCCAAACAATACAAAACATAAAACAATATATAACGACTTAAAAACATTTAAATACATAATGTAACAAACAGATGAAATTAAATGATAAAAATGAGTAAAAAAAAATATATATATATACAATGAAAAGCATCACTCCATGAGACAAATCCTGTTCCTAATGTTTTACATGTTAGAATGGTAAAGGCAATACATCATAAATATAAGGAAGGCCTAAGGCGCAAAACAGACCCTATAGACCATGTCATTCAAACCATGACCATTAGTACAGTCCAATTTTAATTGTCACCCACGCTTCTTCCATTCAAGCACGTCTATTCCATGGCCTCCCCCTCCCCCCGGCAATGTCTTCAGTGCTGTCCAGAATGTACACTTAAAACAGTGGGCGACACTGTCTTTAATATGTTTGTACAAGGCATTGTTCGAATTTTGCTCCCCAATATCATATAAATGCTGGTAAATTCTCATTTTTTTAAGATTTTTCCATTTTTCCTACGTAAAAGCCTGGGCAGGATTGATACTGGACCAGATACACAACCCTAGAACTGTAGCAATACTTCTGCTTTAAAAAGGCTTTATCATAGTTTGTTGTGTCTAAACATTGATCCCCTTCAAAATGTGCCTGCACTGGTTGCACCGGCCACATTTTTTCATCTGCCTAGGTTCATGCCTCAAGATGACTTTCTCAAAGTTTTACAGGAAGTGTCTTTTCTATATACAAATAAGGGAGAAGGACCTAAATATCAAATTGTTCACCCCAGTTCTAAACACATTCCAATTCTTCCGGATCACAGCATTGATGTCCTTGACATCCAAGTTGTAGGTCAGGATCATGGCCCTACTATGCCTATTCTTGCTGCCGAGGGCATTGTCACCACTTGGACCCAGTCCCTCTCTCCCTAAAATAGAAACAAACACAGACTGATCTTGTTTAAAAATTACTTCACCCATAATACCTTGAACAATACTGTAAGTGTACCCTGACTCATGAACAATGATTTTAACGTTAAAGTTTCTTGTAGGAAAACTTAATGTTGCGAAATCATGTGTGCAATTCTTACCATTTGCCCTTTAGCTATAGCTCTTTTTTAGTGTACAGGATGCCAACTTTTAAAATGCAATAATGAATTTGAATATGTGGGCTTCCTATAAATGGTGGAATTGAACCACAGCTTGGTTCTATTTTTGGACATGATGACGTCTAAATAATTGATCGAGTCAAAAGAGGTACTGATTGCAAACTTCAAAAATGAAGGGATGGCTATAATGACTGCTTGCACATTTATTTATTCAGTGATTTAATTGCCGTTTATACATTCTGAAGTCCAGTTTAATGACAAAAGTGCTCATTGGTTTACGCTTTTCTACTCTGAATTTTTTTATGTGGATCTATTAAAGACTTTTTTTAACGGTATAGTATCACCGCTTCAGTTATTTTCATCTCTTAAAATGACAGGGAAAAAGTGCACTCCCATTTAAAAGCATAGTTAAGTCTCAAGATGGTCTGTTAAAATACAAGCTCCTAGCTTAAAAATATCTTTCCTAAACAGGAAAGTACAATAAAACAACGGTTTGCCATCAAAATGTCATACATCAGTTATGCAAACTTGGAAGGGTGCAAGGCACTATCCCGAGGTGTCGTAACATTGATTTTTAAAATGAAGAATCCACAAGAGCAAATTCTATTGTGCATTCACTTTTGTGGAGTAATTTTGAATGGAGATTGCACTATAGTGGGAATCAGGAAATTTACCCTCTCCCTCACTGTAGTGCCACTGCAGGGGGTGTGGGGGATGCAGGTGACTTGCCCCTTGCAAAACATTCATAGCACATAACCGGAAGTGTAGGTATTTTCAGTAAAGTCGACATTCCTTAATTTCCACTTCCAGTTATGTGACTGTTCGGTAAGTGGATTTTAGGACATTTTGAGTTGCATAAGTGAACACTTGCAGAAATTAGTTGCGCGATTTTGACAGTAAACCCAAAACAACAATATTTTAATGTGGAGGGGTTTTCCCCTAAGGGAAATTATCTGGCCAGGAGCAGCAGAAGCAGACCATCGATGCTTGAAAGTCTGTAGAGGAGCACTCTCTTTAATAGTGCAAAAGCTCTGAAGGGCCTGGCACCCAAACATGTCTTTTCAGTTAGTTTAGCTTGAGCTGACTGACTGTTTTGGCACATGGAAGGAGCCCTGAATCTTTGGAATCAGGCTGGCTGTTACATTCTTGGCAGGATATAACCCATATAGCTAAGGGTACTGCACAGTAATACGATGAACATCTTAAAGTATTGTCTACTGTCAACCCATGTTCAAAGGATGGCTTTGTCAATGTTTTCAGATCTTGCTGGTTCCATTGCAGAGGGGAGATAAATCCAAACTGCAACCCATGCAACCTGGGACTGATAAGTATTCCCTGGAACTGGTAGGGAAGTGTGTGTGTGAGTGACTGCCAGTCCAGTCTCAAAGGGGAAGGAAAGCAGTGTGGTCTGATACAGTGTTGACCCTGTGGAAACCAAACCCTATGTCAAGAGCAGTGCAAATGACCTGGAACTGTGCATCCACAAAACAGTTCAATGATGCCTGTAGCCAGACAAAGCACATATGTTGAACACATGTAAAGTCTTGATGGCTGCATGGATGATTACACTCACAGGTCAGGAGAGAGAAAGGGGGTTCAAATGGTCATCAGACACAGTTAAAGAAGATGCAAAAAAGTAAGACCTTTCTCTTAGGGTTAAAGCTATACAACCCTTCAGAAATACTTTAACAGTAAGCCAAGAAATCAATAACAGATCCCAAAGAGTGCAGCCAACGAAAAATCTATGACAGAAGCTCACAAACGAAATCTAGACTCTGTAAAAACTAAACTTAATTGTTTTCCCTCACGTCTGCATCAGTGTTGTTCTGTACTGTAGTGTTGAATCTGCTGGAGGGACACCCCATCCACAGGCCTTGTACTAGTGAAAGTGAAGCTAAATTAACACTTTAGCATATTTTACTCAAGCAGTGTTAAATTTCCCTGGAAAGGCAATAAAAGCTTAAAACAATAAAATGATATGCTATGACTTAAGTCAAGTACTTAGAGGTCAAAGACCTTGTCTTTGTATTCATAAACATTCTACCTCACTGATTGTTTTTGGTGGTAAACCATCTGGGGGGGCACTGCATTCCACTGAAGTAATTGATTGGCCCTCCTCTCATGTCAGTTGTTCCTCCAGTTAATACAGCCTAATTTCAGCCAAAGTAACTGCAATACTGCCGGTTGCAGTTAACTCTAGTGTGTGTTAACAGCAATCTAGCAGCTTGAGTTACTGTATTTAAAATTAACAGGATTTGTCTTACCTCCTGTCTTGCAGTTTTACAGATTGTTTTCCTTGTATTTACTCCGCTGTGGACTAAGCCTCTCTGTTTGGCCCTTGCTACGCTCAGGCTTCAGTCTACTAACTTACCCTATCCCCAATTCCCACCCACCCCACTACAAACTACACTTATACCTCACTTACTCCATCTCCTCTACTCATCCTCCTATTCTGGACACAACTGCTCTGTCCAATCAAAAAATGTTCTCGTTATACCATCTCCACCCACTTCTGTTCTAAATTCCTTCTCAAATCTCACTCTGCCCCCTCCCCATCAAAACCTGCCTATTCTCCATGCTATTATCACTGATCATTACCTCACCTCATTGCACCATACTACAAGATTTTTACAACACTAACCATGCCGTTACCCTCTATCACTTTATTCTTCCTCCTCCTCTCATTGCTAACATCCCCACCAGTAGTAGTAAATAAGCACACCTCAACCATTATGTCATTGTCACCTATCAACCATCTTCCCACTAGCTACTCAAAAATCTCTTCAAGCTTATTCCCCATAACTCCATTCCACTGTTGTAATCCCCAAATACTAAAAAGTGAGTCTTAATGTCAAGGTAATACTTCTTTCAATTTCTACTAAAAATGCCATAATAAACAAACCATCTTTCTCCACCTTACATCAGTGTGGTAACATCCACTTCAAACCATATCCCAATCAAACCCCAAACTAAAGAACATATCCTAGAAGTTTAAAAATAGTCGCTTGAAACATTAGAAGCATATGCAACAAAATCACAGATTTTCATACCTAGATGACCCAATACAACCCAGACATACTAGCCACAATGGAGACATGGCTAAAACCTGAAATAAAATATTCTTAAATAATAACCCCTGGTTCTAATATTATTAGGCTTGATAGATCACGAAGAAGCAGGTGTAATAGCTATAATCTTCTCAAATATGCTCACAGTAACTCCCTATACAGGCACAATCCCAAATTTTGGAAAGGCAGAAATCCTAATCTCATTCCTAAAACTTAATACAGCCAAGAGCATATGTCCTATATATCTCCCCACGACAGAACATTCCAATAATTGAAAACATACTATCCTGGATAGCAGATACGATCACAAATTAAATAATCCTCCCGGATGATGGAAACACTGACTTGACAGTCATTATTTGCAAATTCATCAAGCAACAGCATGAACCTCTTTGGATTCACTCAACATACTAATACACCAATAACATATAGCAAAAATAACTCCCAACAATCTATCCTGGACTGGATTGTGGTTACCAACCCATCTAATTTTATCTCCTTAGATACCCTCCCTGATACAATGAGTGACCACCTACCAGCTTATACCCACAGGAGTATTAAACAAATAACTAAGGAACATAAGCTTAAATCTACCCGTAATCTCTCCAGTTTCTCCAAGCAATCTTCACTGAAGCTCTGAAAACAGTTAACTGGTCCATTCTAAAAAAAAAAACTCCCCTTAAATGATGCACTTGAATACTTCAATGCAGCATTTCTAAATATTCTTAACACCTTAGCCCCACACAGTACAAAAATAATTAAAAACAGCCATACCCCATGGCTCACCAACCAATGCAGACTCAATATGAAAGACAGAGACAAAGCATGGCTTAACTGGCAGAAGAATAAAAATGACACAAAATGGCAATTATTCAGATAGCTATGAAACCAAGTTAAGAAATAAGTTAATAGAGATAGAAAGTCTTATTATATTCACCAAAAGATAGCCATAATAACAGCCCTAACAAATTCTGGTTCTTCTTATCTTCTCTCAACCAAGGTACAAAAAAGCATCCCAGCCCATATTTAAACAGTCCCCCTTCAAATAGCTACCTATTTCAATACATACTTCATAGAATGCATAGCCAACTTAACCTCAAACTCAGCTAACATACCCTACCTTAGGCTCTAGCACATTTCCTTCACAAAACTCACCTAAATGCAACCTCTCCAATACATCTATGGACAGCCACACTCCTCCGGTTCTCCTCCACATAAACCACTTCAAGAAAACAAAAGTAACCACTGGCTTTACCATAAAGGGATAATCCTCCGAATAAGTGTACCACTGGTATTTTACAAGTCCAACCTGTTACACCAAAGCAATGGTCAAATAACTGCAGCACCACTCGTCAGGAACCAACGAAAATTACTTTAATAGTAGAACATTACAGCCACAACACAAAAAACACAAAAACGGGATTGAGCGCGCTTTCATCTCAATATCACGACTTCATCAGAATCCAATGCATAATTCGTTCAACTCCATTAAATACTAGCTAAGCAGTGAATTAATTGATTAATAATCTAATTACTCCTTATTGTTGCATATTATGTTAAAGAAAACACACATATTTTCCATTCCTTTACACTTAATACAAGTTTACATAAGTAAAACTTTAACCAACTGTTGTGAAATTTTATAAAAATATACATCTTGTTAGTCCAAATGTTTGTAAAAAAGTTATCAATTAAATTAAATATAATGTTATATATACATTGTTTTCCATATATATATATATAAAATTAAAACAATTCATTTGTAAATTATTTAAAGTGCTTCGTGAATTATAAATATTAATATTGATATAAAAACATTTAAAATTAACAAATAAAAATCCCTAAAAATATTTTACTGTTAATAATAACTTCCTTTAAAAATACATAAAAGCCTAGGCTAATCATATAACCACTTAAGAGGTTACTTGATTACATTTTGGGATTATTTGCCACTAGTCTCAGTGCTGGCTTAATAGAAAGATGGTCATTCATCCCACTGGAACCACAGGTATCCAATCTGAGTTGCCACACTAATTCTCTGTACTCCAGTAGGGACTGCCAGTCACCTCCCCTATCTCCCATCTTAACTTCTTCTAAAACCCAAAATTTTATGTTTGCATTTTTACATATCATGGTGTGCCTGTATAACGCATTATTATCATTACCCCTATTGATGTCCCTCATGTGTTCATATATCCGTTGTTTTAATTTTCGTTCGGTCTTACCAACATAGTATTTACTACATGCCAAACAGTGTGCTAAATAAACTACTCCTTTAGTTTGGCAGGTATAGTACCCTTTACTTCGCAATTTTTCACCTATTCCCCTTAATACAAGTTCTTTTTCCCCAGAAATGAATGAACACTGCCCACATCTCCCACATTTGTGTGTCCCCACTTTTTGTTGTGCTCCACTAGAACCGGGTACCTTTTTAATCTCAAAAAGTTTTTTGAAATTTATATTTTTCCTATAACCAAATTTTATTGTCTGCTGAAAATACTCACAACTGGTATTAAGTTTCGAAAAGATTCTCCAAATCTCATTAATACCTTTTTGTATCCAACTTATTCCTTTATAGTATGTAAGAGTTAACCTGGGTAATTCACTCCCTTTAGTTTGTTGCTTACTATCTTTCCTAAAATCTACCACTACTTCTCCATTAAGTCCATTGTCCAATAGAAGTGGTGGAAAATGACTCTCTCTCTTCTTCAAAATTTCTTTTTTAACATTCTTAATAAGTCTCGATGGATACCCTCTTTCCAAAAATAACTTTTCTATAATTTTCATTTCCTCAATACACTTTACATTTTCACTTGTCATCCGCGATGCCCTGATCATCTGGCCTTTAATAATGTTTCTTCTTAAAAATAAGGGGTGATCACTCTCAAAGTGTACATATGAATTAGAGAAGCACCCCTTTCTAAAAATTCTTGACTCATACCGTTTCCTTATCTCATTTTTTGTAATTGTTACATCTAAGTAGTTAACCTTTTCAGAATCATGTTGAAATGTAAACCTTAAAAAGTTTGTGGTGGTATGTAAATACACAAGAAATTCTTCTATCTGATCTTGCGTACCACTCCAAACAATAAAAATATCGTCCAGAAAACGAAAATATTTTACAACATGTTCCCAAAAATTAGATTTGAACAAATATTGGAGCTCCCAGTAAAGCATAATGCTATTAGCATAGATTGGGGCACATGAAGACCCCATTGCTACCCCACCTATCTGGTGGTAAATATCCCCTTGAAAATAAATGAAATTGTTTTTTAACACTAGTTCCATATTTTCAAGTACCAATCTAAAATCATTACTACTTAAAAATCTAAATTCACCTAACATGTGTTCAAACCAAGATAGACCTATGTCATGCAGTATTACTGAGAATAGGTCTATCACATCAATTGTTATAAAAATATACTTTTCATGATATGAAACTGTATTAAATTTGGCAAGGAAGTCCCAAGAATCAATAAGAATATGAGGATAGTCACTATAAAAGTGCTTTAACTTGGTATCCACATAAATAGCCAAGGTTTGTGTTTTTGAGCACTGGGATGTTACAATAGGCCTCAGGGGCGGGTTGTTTGTATCTTTGTGTATTTTGGGGATGCCGAAAATCTCTGGAATCACTGGTTTAGTTACTTTTAAATAATTGTATAACTCTAAATCTATGCTTCCTTGAAGAAGATTATCTTCTAAATAGTAATCAATCTTCCTATAACTTATATTCATTTCATTTCTAGAAGCTATCTGGTATCTACCATCTGTGTTCAGTATTTCAAGCATCCTATTGGTATAATCCCAAACATCCATCAAAACAACCCCTCCCCCTTTGTCAGGCTTCATTATTCTAATCTTTTCATTATTTTGTAACATCCTTAACACTTCCAACTCTTCTTTTTTCAAATTACTATATTCCTTAGTCTCTTCTTTGTGCTTAAAACCTTCCCTCACCATATTTATTACATGTGTCTCAAAGTGGTAAATGTCTTGTTGTAAAGGGGGATTAAATACACTTCTTCTTTTTAGTGTATCAACCACTTCTTGTTCATCTTGCTTAAATATAGATTTCAAATTCAATTTCCTTGTAAACAACTTAATGTCCAGCAATATTTGTTCAATTTTTGGTTTTTTAACTGGTATAAAGGAAAACCCTTTTGTGAAGAGGCCAAAAAAAACAGGTGTAACTTCAAGGTCTGTAAAATTGTATATGTAAAAATTCCTTTCAGTACTAATTTTGCATCTCCCTTGATAGTTACTATCATCCATACTCATATCCAATTGCTGAGCTTCCTCTATTAAATATTGGGAATCTCGAATATTACCAGTATCTGTATTTGTAGAATTATTATTATTTTCTATCAACGGTACTTCATCATAAATGTACCGTTGGTTAAAGTTTTACTTATGTAAACTTGTATTAAGTGTAAAGGAATGGAAAATATGTGTGTTTTCTTTAACATAATATGCAACAATAAGGAGTAATTAGATTATTAATCAATTAATTCACTGCTTAGCTAGTATTTAATGGAGTTGAACGAATTATGCATTGGATTCTGATGAAGTCGTGATATTGAGATGAAAGCGCGCTCAATCCCGTTTTTGTGTTTTTTGTGTTGTGGCTGTAATGTTCTACTATTAAAGTAATTTTCGTTGGTTCCTGACGAGTGGTGCTGCAGTTATTTGACCATTGCTTTGGTGTAACAGGTTGGACTTGTAAAATACCAGTGGTACACTTATTCGGAGGAACATCTATGGACAACTCCACCCACTTTACCATTCAACCAGTTTCTATAACGCTTATAAAAAAAAAAAAAAAAGCTTTTACATAAACTAAAACAATATTCTTCCTCAGCCAACAACCTTCCCCAGAATACCTAAATCTAGATGCAGGTGCAATAGAATACCCAATCAGCATTCTTATTAATACAGCAATAACAGAATCCTGTGTCCCTAACTTGTGGAAAATGGGGCATATTATCCCCTTACTTAAAGGAGGTAATTCCACTGACATTACAAATTTCCATCCTGCCTGCCATCTCTAAAATCCTTGAAAGATGTACACATTAACAAATTTCTCCATTATCTCTTACATGAAAAGCTAATCAATATGCAACATGGATTTTCAGCCAGACTACAGCAACTCCACTGCATTACTAGAATTTATTTACAGAAACTGTCAATAAAGCTTGCAACTCTAATAAACTTGTATCTGCAGTACTTCTAAATCTATCAAAAGCATCTGATATGGTCACCAACACTAAACTCCTCAATCAACTTTCCACCCTGGGTCTATCATCTCCATCTATTTAATGGTTCTCTAGCTAACTTGTCAACAAGCAACAAGCTGTAAAACAGCAAGGATCCATCTCTGTATACCCTCCCACTTCCACAGGAGTCCAACAAGGATCCATCCATGACCATCTGTTATTTAACATTTTTATCAATAACCTACATTCATTTTCTTGTGAAGGCACCTTGATTCAACATGCAAATGACACTACCATCATCTGCTCTTCAAATAAATTAACTCACCTCCATGAAATCACTCAATATGCTAGAAACTCCATTGAAACATGGCTTACAAGAGCGCAACTCCTACTCAACCCCCCAAAAGCCAAACTCTTCCTCTTTACCCCCCAGAAATCACACCCCTAACAAAGCATCTTTCAAAATCTTTTTGGCAAATGGCACTGAAATTTAATTATTCCATCATACCAAACTGTTGGCAGTCATAATAGATGATAATCTTAAATCTGACCTCCGCATCCAAAGCAATATCAAGAAAACCTATCAAAGACTAGGCATGCTATACAGAAACACAAATTTTCCGAGTACACCCACAAAAATTACTCACGCCAAAACCTACCTTCTGCCCTGCCTACTCTATGCAGCACCAATTCTAACCGATGTACAATCCTCCATAAAAAAACAAACTTGAAAGCTGCTACAACAAAATTGCTAAGGTCAACTTCAGCCTCCTTTACCGATCACTATATAGTCCCTAAAAGAACTCAGATCAGAACACAAACAACTTCTCAACATGCATAAATAAACCGAATAAATCCCCTGGACAAAGCCTATACTCATACTCGGTAGCTATAACATGGAACTCCTTACTTCTAACCACTAGAACTCTTTCTGACTTGCCCACCTTTAAATTCTCCCTAAAAGAATACTTTGCAAAATCTTGGTCCTACTCCTGTGTCAATCCTTCTGAAATTACTCACTGTACTTCACTCACCCTTTCAACCTAAATCACACTTCACTACCTTCTCCAGCCTACTACTCCACTCCTTTTTTTTTGTTTGTTTTTTCCACAATACGTTACCTTACCCATGTCATCTCTGCAGACCTTTCCTCTACCTCTTTCTCCTTTCTCTCTATTCAACTAACCTATCTGAAGACACCCTACCCTGCACTCTTGTAACATGAACACCATCTCTCATACTAAAACATCACTCAATTTCCCTTACTGTCTCTAATCATGTAACCTCTAACATTTATTTAAATATCTGATTAGAATTGTCTCAGGTCTCCTTTATTTCATACTAATCAATGTAACAAATCATATGACTGAGTTGTTCCTCACACATTTTCTCCAGCTCATGTTACTGGTTTACATTGAACTCTACTATGAAACATATGTTCTATGTTTTTCTCATTACATTTTTTCACTTTTATGTTTTGTAGTGTAACATACTTTATTTAAAATATCTGTACTTGATGTTTTATAGTATAACATGATACTTTGTGATTTAAAAATATCTGTACCTACTTTTTGAAAGACTGTGATATTGGAACTTTTTTCCCACCGCCTCTGCTGAAAATGGGCACTTTCTGGCCCAGTCAGACTTTCCTGGTAAACAAATGTCAAATAAATAAAAATAAAATAAACTGAATGTGTAGTACATATCAAAGCTGTCCACTCAAATAAAAGAGCCTTATTCATTCTGCAAAGAATTGCTAGCAGAAGGCTTCTTGTTTCTCACAGTACATGCAAGATTTGAACAGAAAAATGTCTGCCATGAAGCAAAAATCAACAATCAAGCTAACAAATGCAGCATTTCCAGATCACTGCAGTAATATTGTTCATGACAGATGGGAAATGGCTGCAAAGCAGATATCTGTTCATCTGATCTGACTTCCAGAGCTTTAAGTGTCCCTGGAGTAAGTAGACTGCTCTTCTCTCCACAGTGAGGACCATCAGCAGAACTTTGTGTGGGGAAAGAACAGCAGCCTGTGTTTATTTATTCAACCTTTGTTGACTTTGTGGGACTTTGGTCCCACTTGACCAGTGGCCTCTTTTTTTTGGGGGGGGGGCAAGATGATATTTACACTGGGGAGGGGAAGTTTGTCCAGGACACCAGAAATCTTCCACTTCTCTTTTTGACTGCTAGATACAGCTGTAGTGCTTACCACCAGAAGAATGGAGGAAGGAGTGATTGAGCAGGAGGGTACAGTTGAAAGCAAGACTTCAGAAAGGAGATGAATAATAATGTTAGGCAGACTGAAGCGAATGTTCTAACTCAAGGTACACTGGAAACTTCAGTGCTCAAACAACTGATTAATGAGGAAGAATCAACAGGTGAGACTGACATTTCTTGGTCAGAGGTCATGGGAAAATGTACTGGTGATGAGAATACTGACTCTGGGGCAGAACCAATACATTTAGGTGGAGGGATGCTGTCTAATTCTAATGCAGAGGGACCTGTGATATTAAAACATGAAACTGCAAATTGGACAGTAAAACAGCAAACCTGGGCAAAAATAAGATATGCATCAGTGTCAGCAGTAACTAAGACAAGACTGGAGAAAAGAACAGCTGAAGGAAGATGTCCAACTGTGAGAATTCCTACACAGTGAAACAGAGACATCAGTAAATAAAGTGTTTGGGACAAACCAATTTAGGTTTTTCAGTTTCTGTAGTGAGATCTAGAATACAACTGGGAAGAATGTTTTTGTGATGTAACCTTTAAATGTTTTTCTTGCAAACAAAAACTATGTTAAATGAAAAAACTGAATACCCATGGAAGAAGTATGGGTATTTTTTTCTGGGGCTGACATTTAAATTAATAACTGCACCAAAAAAAGACGCAATCAGTGTGGGGGGAGTTATGAATGTTATCTTCAAAATGTTAAACAAAAGAAGATTTATGGCTTGTTTGTGAGGAATATGAAAAAAAAATAAGGAAGGTGTATCACAACTGACTACCTAAGTAGTAAAATACTAGAAAGTAAAGCCCAGTGTTAACAGAAGAAGATGGAGGGTACAAGCACTTTCTAGAAGATTGTGAAATGTTATGTCTATAATGTGCTCCATGAAGCAAGGTATAAACTGTAGCAACTTTGCTAGAGTTTAAAACAGTATTTATTTGTGCTGCAGCTCTCCGTGCAGCAGGATATAAACTGCAGCAACTGCTCATTACTGTTGCAGCAATCCATTTTACTACAGTTAAAAAAAAATCAGTATTTTTTTTTAAACTAAACAGGGATGGGGCAGGGTGCAGAAACTGGAGCTGATTTGGTTGGGGAAGGAGGAGTGGGTGGCATGTTGGTGTATATGGCCACCTGGCTGGTGTGCCAGTAGGAGGAGTGGATTTTTTTTTTCTGCTTTTTATCTGAAGAGCTGGGGGGTGCACGGATTGCAGGAAGTCAGCCAAATGGCATCCTACATTTTTGAAGTCGTCTTTTTTTTCTCTTCACTTGATGGATGACTGTAACGGACCCTTTTCTTAAAGATGGTGAGGATTACAGTGATGTATGCTAGCAGAGCTTTAACAGACAGGCAAAAGATGTTTACAGAACCGAAAAAGTAAGCAGAGATGAATATGGGTGCTACTACAGTAGGACATTTCAATTGTGAGTTAAGAGGAAGAGGGAAAAAAGCTGAGGTGAAATATACAGAATATGTGGTAAAACAAAAAACATGCAGAAAAAATACAAAAGGTTCAACTAAAAATAGGACAGCAGAGAAAGATTGGTGGGAGGGTGGAACCTATGATAAAAAAATTCCTATGATATGAGGAAGAATTCAAGGCAAATACAGACTTCTTTATATGGTAAAAATTAAAGGAAGTAGGTGAGGGAGTATGATGGTAGGAATGTACAACCACAAAGCAGTGTGGGGAGAATATGAGGAAGAAATAATTAGAAAATGCAAGGTAATTAAAAAGTTAATGAGGATGTCTGCTTCCAGGAAGGTTCTACAAAAATAACAAAGAAAGGAAGACAGTTTTTATTTGAAGAACACCAAGGGATGATGGTATTTTATAAGAAATAGAGTGGTGAATTAATTATAAAAGAAAATACGCAACAGTTTATTTTGAGTTTGGCACAGACTGACAAATTTGTAGAAAAGACATGCTGAAAATGTCAGGAATATGACATGGCAGTTGGAAAGGATACAAAATGCTATACAGAGAATGTATTAAATAAATGACGGCAGAATATACAGTGTGTTAATATAACAAAATTACTTGTCGAAAAGCAGGAGAGAATTAGATAATTTTCTTATAAAAGTAATAAAATATAATGAAAATATGATATGGGAGGTGGAGTGAGGGAAATACAATAAGAACAAGGGATGGGAAATTGAGGGAGGTAAATAAATATAAAGAAAAAATGTATGAGGAGAAAGAAGAGAAGGAAATAAAAGAAATGGAGAGTAAAAAGGTAAGTACAGCACTGAATAGAGAGTTATGGGGAGGATTCAGTTAGAAGAGATGGAAAGGCAGTAAGTAAGGGGAGGTCAAATACTGTGCCAGGAAAAGATGGCAGCAGTTATGTATTTTAAAAAAAGATGTCAGGAGAAAGAAATTGTATAAGTATTTAATTAATGGTTTGAAGATGGATTACACAATGAAAACTATTGCATGAGATTAATAAAGTTTCTTTGGGGAAAAAAATTAAGTGACACTGACAACAATATTTCACAAACAAGCAGATTCTTTACAAAATCCACCAGTTTTGTGGATTATGTCTAAAAATGGAAAGACTGTTGACAGAAACATTGTTTGGGCTAATTTAGTTCCGCCATTTTTTTTTTGCAAGATATACAAAGATTCTAACTCATCTGATAAGAGAATCATTCTATGATTTAGCTTCTGAAGCTTTTGATTTAGTTAAGGCGTTTTTGCTTGACAGTTTAGGGTTAATTACGTTTTATTATTGATTGACACTGTTACTTTATTGGATGTTTCAAATTGACAAGGGCTACATAAATGTTCATTTTGGAGGGAACAGTTGATCTGATGAAGTTTGATGACAAAAACGTAAAAGGAATTTTATCACAATGTTATTTCGTGTTCTGGTCTGTGGTTGGTGTATGTGTTCTCATGTGTACAATAAACGGACTGTTAAGACTGCTGGTTTCTTGGTGCTTTGTTCAGGGTTACTAGATTTTTTCATGTTGGCACTGAAACCAGTTTGTTTGTTTACCTAGGATGAAGAGACTTGAGGGTTCTAGTGACGCAGTGGATACTGGTAACTGAGAAGCAACTAACCATCACCCTTGTCCTTGCACAGCCTGGTGAGTGGTGCATCTCTGTCTCTCACCTAGGACTAAAACGTTAGTAGATGTGTTGGTTCAGCCTTACTATCTTAAGGACATTTGCTTGCCAGTTGTGTAACCCCCTTTTGTAATTCTATTGTCCATAGTGTAAGTGAATGTTGTTTGCTTGCTAGTATGATGCCAAGTATCCTCCATATCCAACCTTTGTCTATAAAGTTTTCATGACTTGAGCAGGGATTTTTTTTTTTAGTACCCCAATGTAAAAAGACTTGTGTGCTGGTTTAGGAAATGGTGGACACAGTTGTGTGAGGCGGGTATCAGTGCTGGCAACTTGCTGCTTACAGACAATTTTAAAAGAAAGACTCCTCTCCAAGGTTAGTAAGTCTGTGTAACATTCACATATAGATTTGTCTGGTGGAAGCAGCAAGTATTTGTCAGTAAGCATGGGGAAGGCACTTTTTGCACTGCCTCAGGGTGCCTAGTGCCATCAGGCTGGCAACAGGAGGTTTGTGGGGCAACTACAATCTCATGATATGTAGTGTCTGGTGAAATAGGGCATACTAATGTGGTGGAATTGTAGGATGGGGGTCTATATACAAAGATACAATGTGGAACAGTGAGTCACTAGTACTAAAGTCCCAAATTCACAATTATATGCAAATAATAGCAACAACTGATGGAAACTCCAGTAAAAGCAATAGCAACAACTTATGAAACGTAAAACTGTGGCTACTAATTTGGCTCAGACGTCAAAACAGCTGCTTAGTATAAGCAGATGTGGCAAATTACAGACTGAAATTATAACAAGACTCACATCCAGAACACCCCTGGAATTCTGCAATAAACAAATATGGCTATTACCTGCAAGTGTACTCAGTGCCTGTTGCTTGTGTCGTGACTGGGTTCAGTCTTCCTCAACAGTCCACAGCAGTGCATGGTCATGTGCAACTTTGCTCAAACTAATCTGGTTTTCCACTCATTTAGTACTCAGTGAATGAGTATTAGATGTGACACCACTTCACTGAGTTTTATACACAGCAAGGCAACTGGAGCTGTCAAAAATATTTTTCAACAGTATGCAATCTTGTTGCGGACTATGCAGCACATCCCAGATGTAGTTGGGCTTGGTTATTGGGTCAAGTCCAAGTACATCTCTTCAGATGTGCTCATGTACTCATAGTCCAACACAGAAGAGTGACGACATCTGCTGACGCACCAAGTTTAAACAAACAAACCAGAGCACACAAGTCAGTTAACCAACAAACTGATCTCGCACTCAACAGTAAATTCCACCCAAAACAAGAGCAGCACCCCCTTTTCTCACCATAAGATTACTTGTTAAACTTCTAAATGCAGAGACCTACCACACCACAAACAACACGGTAGAATACTTAAATAAGAGTGACAGAGAGCTGATTTTATGTGCAAAAAGCAGAAACTTGTACTTCCCAGATGTAGTGGGGTTTGGTTACGAGGTCAAGTCTGAGTACGGATACTCAGCCATGTTGTGTAGTTATAGCCCAGCAGAGTACGGTAATAATGCAGTTAGGTTGTAAATAAAGCTCCCCTACACTTTTCTGTAAGTGTACTGGGATCCTTTTACAAGCACCTGAGCTACCATGAACTCAGGTAGATGGGACCTTGATTAAATAACTTATCCAAGGATGGCACATACAGTAGTGCAGCAACCCCCAATGCAGTGTCAGCAACGGAAAATGAATCCAATCATCTGCGGTGGGAAAACTGTCCGCAGCCCTCTGATCTTCCAGCACCAAAGGCAAGTGGGTTACCTATTGAGCTACTGATGCCAAAGTGTCATGTCAAGAGCATCACAAAAAATCTGGAACTGCGTACTCACCAAATGGTTCAATCATGTCCTATTGCCAGAGTAAGCACATATGCAGAAGTTCATATGTTATCATTGGGCTGGTATTGTAGTACTGCTTATTTTAGGCTTTCATGGGGAACATGAGGTAACAGTAAGATGCATATTTAATTATTTTTGTGTGTACATGTTTGAACAAGATGAGAAACAGTTCAGAAACGGTTCCACTTCATATCATCGAATTATCATTTCATCGAATTTCAAATCGAGACCAAATCGTCGAAACCTCATATCATCGAATCTCAACTCATTGAAAACTATAAAGCAACTACAAATAACATTCCACAAATGTTTTACTACATTTATGCAGGGGGCAAGCCCCCCATACTCCCCATAAATAAATATACCAACTCCAAGGTTGCACTACAGTGGGGGAAAAAGGTAATTTCCTAACCTCACTGTAGTGCGACCTTGGAGTTGGTATATTTAATTACGGGGGGTGAGGCAGAGCCCATGAAGTGCAGGGCCTTGCCCCCCTGCATAAACATAGTAAACAGGGTCTGGGATGTTATTTATAGTTGCTTTATAGTTTTCAGTGATTTGAGATTCGATGACATGAGTTTTCGACGATTTGGTCTAGATGATTTGACATTCGATGAAATAATAATTCGATGATATGAAGTGGAACCTTCAGAAACACATATTCTTAAGTGCCTGCAAGTACAGGCTGAAAGACTAGCACTATAGCCAAGGACAAACAGATAGTTATGCACTCAAAGGAAGGGCTGGAAATTGAAGTTGTGTACTTAACACTGGATCCTTTTCATCTAAATTCATCCAATATAATGGTTGGAGTACTGAGCTGTTCCTTGGATCTGATCCAACTACTAGCTGGTGCTTCGTACTCCCCAAAGCCTTTCCATAATTCTTTGTGAGCACCCTCTTAGGTTCATAGGTTGGTACTGGGCTATCTGCCAGAAGGCATACATCAGCCCATCCACGGTGTGCGGTATTCACCGCCCCTTTAGTAGTTCCCTAGACCCTTGTACTAGCAGCTAGTACCCTTGGCCCCTATCTAGTGGTGCTATTGGTGTGATCCCCGGTGTGAACTTTCTGTTACCCATCCACTCATCAAGCTTCCTCTTGAAGAATGATAGTGAGGGGCTCTGTCTTATGTAGATCGGGACCCTGTTCCATAGTTAAAGGAAGTCTCTGCGAAGGGAATCTCTCCCTCCAGCATGTTCTATTCATTGTTGTGTTGAGGTTTATATCCCTAGAGCATGTAGCTCGAGTAGATTTGGTTTTGCTAAGATGGAGCATGTTCAACAATTCTGGGTTGGACATGGCTCTGTACGTTAGACAGAGATCGCCTCTGAGAAAGTGGTATGCAACAGAGAACAGTCTCAGCTTTTTCAATCGTGCTGCATAGGGCAACTGTTTGAGGCCAGTAATCCTCTTCAGATTGAGTTTGCTGCCTAGTGACCACATTAACAAGGAAAAGCAGCAATGGAATAAAAGGAGCAACTGAAAACAGACAATTTGGTTGGGGGAATGAAGTACACCATATCAGGTGTACTTGAATGCAAATGATCCAGCATTATGTTAAGTACATAACTTCTGTATGCAATTTCATCAGTTCATTTGATACTGCAGTTGGGACAGAATCTCAAGCTACCTGTGATCTAGCTCCAAATGCAGCTTGACTTGCAGAAATGATGTCCGATTTATAAAATCTGGAAAAGTTGTTTGGCATATACAGCATGGCTGCTGCACAGATATCAATACATGAATTCCCAAAAAAGCTTCCTAAAGGTCTTGGTTCTTTCTGTGTAGGTGGAATTTGAATTGCCTGTGGACATCTAAAGTGTAAAACAAGTACTCTCTTTTGTTGGAATAATGTGGAAACACTAGAAGATTAAAAGATCAGTTAATATTACTCTTAGAAGTTATATTAAGAATTAAGAATAGATTAGTTCCTAAAGTCACTCTTGTCCTTATGAAGACCAAATATGGTACAATAACAAATACGTCACTGCATTTCTGACATGTATATCTGATGTAACAGCCATCAGAAAAAGTGTTTTCCAAGATAAGTACTTCAATTCTGCTGATGAGGCCAGACTGAATGGAGGCTTTGTAAGTGCTTCCAAGACCAAATCTGGATCCCGGGGTGGAGAAACATCTTTAATGGGAAGGCAGTGAAGGAATAATCCTTGAGGGAGTCTTTACACAGTTTATGGGTGTCCAAAATATGAGACTGGGAGGAGATGGCAGCCAACTGCATTCTGATAGTGGAGTAGCTGGACTGTGCTTCAAACAATGTAGCCTGAAATAGTAAAACATCTGCAACAGCAAAAGAAAAGGGATCAAGTCCCTGACTGATTGCTCAAAAGAAGAAGTGTTTCAATTTGCTCTTATAATTTTTTTGAATAGATTGCTTTTTGCGAAGCAAACAAGATGTGGACTGCATCCTTAGAAAGAAATGCAAGTCTGGCCATTAGGTGAGCTGGACAAACTTTGAAGGTAACTTGAGTTTACGGAGGTCTGGGTGAAGCTGACCAGATGGGGCCGGGATATGCTCAGCTGAGTTATCTCTGCTCCTTGCTGGACCATTGGGGTGGTATCTGCTAGGCATAGATCCTTGGTAAGCTTTCCATCTTCTATGCTCTCATACATTCGCTTTCCTGGTTCTCTCCTCGCAATCAGTCTAGAAACAGGAAAGGAACAAAGCCCAGTAGGATAATTCCCATTGTACCTACAAAAATCCTTACCAGTCAGAAGTGATTTAGCCTTATCCTCCAGTTTTTAAATATTGCTTGAGCCTTGGGTTGAAGCAAAGTCCTTGCCAAGAGGTGCAGCAAGGATTTTCAATTTGACATGATGAGGAAGACACTGTTCCCTCAACCAAATAGGTCTCCTGATTTAAGACACAGCAGCAGGTGCCCTGCTTGATAATTCTAAAACATTAAAGCCACAATGCAAAGAATGTTTTGCAACTTCAGAACAGCAGTTCAAAAGAATAGTTGTGTAAAATTTTACCATAACCATAGATGGCCTTCTCTTCTATATGCGGCAGTAACTATACCATGGGGGAGTCTGCCCCCAGCTGACTTGTATGTACGGCCAGTATACAAAAGCCCAACGCTACTGTGAGGTACATGCAACACCGCACATCAGCTAGCGTATGTCAGCCATATAGAGACGTCTGTTATAAAGTGGACGTCAGCACATACCAACCTCAGAACTGAATGCCGCAAAAGCACCAGCCTGATATTAGGTGAGGAAAACAAGCAGACAGGGGCCAGGCAAGCATCAGGGGGAAGACAAGGGGGTAAATAATACTGCAGCATATAGAAGAGAAAAACATCTATGGTTATGGTAAGATTTTACACAACTATTCTATGTCCTTCTATTCATATGCTACAGCATTCATAACATGAGGGAGTGCGCCAAAGCTCATGCCCAGGAAGAACTGGGCAAAGAAGCAGAAGCATTTTCCACAAAACCATGCAGAATAACTCTGGCACACCCAGCCCTGAACCTGGAGATGACATCTAGTTTACAGTACTTAATGAAAGTATGAACAGAAGACCAGGTAGCTGCCTCCAGGATAGAGCAAGTGTCCAGGTCTTTAAAAGAAAGTGCAAGAGGAGTACACTGCTCTAGTGGAATGTGCCCTCACAGGAGAAGAAAGACTCTTTCCACTGGCTAAATAACAGAAAGAACTAGCTTTAGAAATCCAAGAGGAGATAGTCTGTTGGGAAACAGGTTGACCCAGGGCCCTTGGGTGATAAGAAGCAAACAGGCATACAGACTTACGGATAGGACTGGTTTTATTCAGGCAGTATTCGAGTTGCCTGTGCACGTCTAAAGTGTGTAGAATCCTCTCACTGGAGGATTGCGGGGGAGGTTGGAAGGTTGGCAGACTGACAGATAACTCATTAACCACCTTGGGCATAAAGGAGGGGTTAGTGCGTAAAGATATCCTCTCCCTGTGGAAGACTGTGAAGGAGGAGGTAGACATCAGAACTTATAACTCAGAAACCCTTCTGGCAGAAGTAATTGCCATGAGAAGAGCAGTTTTTCAGGTGAAATGCAGTATGGAAGAAATTGCTGGTTCAAACGGGGCCAGGGTAAGTTTCTCCAAAACAAAATTGAGATCAAAAGGAGGAGGAGGAACTGGTTTCCTTGGTGGTCTGATGTGAAGGATGCCTTTTAAGAACAGTTTAACTTCCAGCCTAGAAGCTAAAGGTGGAGACATAGGCAGACATGCAGAGATAGCAGAAAGATGGTCTTTATATGAAGAGTAAGACAGCCCACTCTTCATCAGTTCACACAGATAGGACAAAACCACTGGGGCATCCACTAACAATGGCTGTAAATCATTTTTTATACACCAGATGGAAAACCTCTTCTATTTGGAAATGTAGGATTTCCTAGTTGTTGGTTTTCCTGGCCTCCTGCAGAACTTGAAGCACGTCCACAGAAAAAAGGTGTATGAAAGGAATCAAAACCCTATCACTCACAGAGTCAGGTTCAGCAGTTGACATCTGTGGATGTACTAGAGTTCCCTTGTCCTGTGTGAGTAGGTCCATCCTGTGGGATAACTTGTGGTGACTGCCCTTGGCTAAATGCAGAAGGAGGGAGAACCAATGCTGTCTTGGCCAAAAGGGGTTCACCAACAAGATCTTTGGCTGCTCCTGCTGGATATTCAGCAGAACCTTTGGGAAAAGTGGGGGAAATGCATAAAGAAACATCCCCTTCCAAGAAAAGGATAGCTCGTCAACTTTCCATGCCAAGGGATGTGGGATCCTGGCACAACATTTGAGAAGTTGTCTGTTCATGGGAGAGGCAAAGAGATCTAGCTGAAGTATTCCCCCATCTATGGACCAGGTCCAGAAACACATCCCTGTGTAACATCCATTCATGGGATTGAGTCATGGACCTGCTGAGTGTGCCTGTCACAACATTTTGAGTTCAGGGAATGTAGACAGCCAGAAGAGAGACTTGACTCTGCAAGGCTAGCCCCCAGGCCTGTAAAGCCAGTCTGCACAAGAGGTAAGACTTTGCCCCCTCCTGTTTGTTGACATACCAGAGAACCATGGAGCTGTCTGTGAACCACCTTAGGACCCCTGGGGAAAGCATAGGCTT
Organism: Protopterus annectens; assembly: GCF_019279795.1. Taxonomy (NCBI): domain Eukaryota; kingdom Metazoa; phylum Chordata; order Ceratodontiformes; family Protopteridae; genus Protopterus; species Protopterus annectens. The sequence continues at coordinate 178,435,221 of NC_056731.1, read as the reverse complement.
GAAGATCTGGAGGGCGAAAATCAAGGCCATCATCTCCTTTACGCTGATGTGCTCCTTTGTTTGGGTTGGAGACCAGAGATCTCTGACCTTCCAGGATTCTAGTGCTGCACCCCATCCTACATCTGAAGCATTCGTGTAGAGCTCCTGAGTGGGAAGAGGTGGTTGTAAGGGCAGTCCTGGATTCCTTGCAAACTGAAGTATCCACTAGTGTAGCTCCCTTTTTAAGCAGAGTAGGAGAGGGATAAAGTTCAGAGGGTGGGAGTGTTGCAAACAAACTGTCCTCAAGAATCACTGAATTTTTCTCGTGCAACTTGGCTAAAGGGAGCATGGGAATCATTGAGGCCATGAACCCCAGGAGGTGTAGAAAGTCCCTGGCAGTTAGAAACTGAAGGGGCAAGAGGTCCTGGAAATAAGTGGTAAGGGATAGGACATTTTATGGAGGTAAGGATTCTAGCATTCTGTTTGAATCCCGCAGCCAAGAAAAACGTGGTCTTGGGAAGGGGTCAGAGTAGACTTCTGATAGTTTACTGTGAAACCTAGACTTTCCAAGAGAGACACCATGAAGAAAAGTTTCTCCTGAAGGATGTCTGGGGACAGACCCTGGACGAGATCATCATCTAGGTACAGAAAAATCTGTATATCCTACAGTCTGTCGTTGGCTATGACAGGAGCTAAGCATTTTGTGAAGATCCTCAGTGCCATAAACATACCAAAGGGCAAACAGAAAAGTGAAGAAATTTCCTGAACCCGAGGTGAATGGGGATATGAAGGTAGACATCTTTGATGTCCAATGATACCATAAAGGCCTGGGAAGTATTAGTGGGAGAAGGGTGGGTAAAGTCAGCATATCAAAGGTAGGGACTTTCAGAAAGGTATTTAGATGTGAAAAGTCTAGAATGAGGCTCCAGGGGCCATTCTTCCTGGGAACTAGAAACATCCTGGAGTAAAATCTTTTTCCTACTGGAGAGAGCGGAACTTCCTGAATAATGCCTTGACAGAGAAGGCTGGATATGACCTGGGGAAAGAATTCCAGTTGTTCTTTGGGTGGTTGTGGGATGCCCCTGAAGTAGGGAAGTTTTTCCCACACCATGAAATATCCTTGCTGGAAGATGGAAAGGACTCAAAAGTCCTGTGTTACTGGATTCCAAGCAGGGAGAGAAACAGAGAGGTGAAGAGACAAAGGAGTAGATGGGGCCTGGAGGCAGATAGTCATAGGCTACCAGGTTTAGTCTGTGTGGGAGTAGAGGAAGTAGACTTTGAAGGGATTTGTTTCCTGGAATCCCCCTTACCTTTGGTAGATGGTGGCCTAGCTGGCTTTCTGACAAAGGCAGTTTTGGTAGGGTAATTCCTCTGGAACCCAGGGACAGGAGAAACAAAGATATGTTTTAGATCCTGGAGCTCTTTGCCCTTTTCTTGAAGAGATTTATGTAGTTCTGTAGCCGATTTACCAGATAAGGCATTGCTGTCCACAAAGGCATTCATTATCTTGGCTTTAATAACAGCAGGCATGGGCTGAATCCTGAGCGATGAATAACTCCTCAGGACAAAACCAGATGCAGCTGCCATGGCTGATGGCTTCACGGCATCATAACTGAACTTGATGGAGTGCATTGAAACCTAAGAAGAATTGAGAATGGAGGAGAGCTTAGCGTTGGTGGGAGAATCAGGCAACTCATAAAGGAGCTTTCCTGCATCTGATAAAGACTGCTAGGGAATATCTGGACATATACATTTGATAATTAATTGCCCTGAAGGCCAAAGTAGCAGAGGTATACACTTTTATTTCCCTACTCTCTCCATGACTTTGCTCTCCTTATCAGAGGGAAGCAAGGAGGTAGAAGGCAATAATTTGGATGCCTTGCCTGCAGAAACTGATATGGTAGCTGGATCTGCACAGGGGGCTTTGAAAAGGAATTTGGAGTCCTCAGGCACCTTATAAAATCTATATTGGCACTTGGGAGCTGAAGGCTGGGAGTCTGGGCATTTAGAAGCAGCTGTAAAGGCATCTAAGAAGGACAGGGGGAATGGCAGATGGAGAGGGAGAGTCCATCTGAAGGAAGTCATAGTACCTCTTTTGCATGTCAGACACTTGGCAAGAATCCCATTTGAAGAATTCTTTCATTTTTAGAATAGTTTCCCCAAAGGAGATATCCTCCCAGGAGAAACTGTACCATTAGATCCCTGTACTGGTGAGGCATAACCCAAAGGGGAAGAAACTTAGGTTGAGTAGGTAAGTGATTTATTTTCTGATGACTTCTCATCTGAGGAAATATCCTCAGAGGTTCTCTTTAAGGGAGTTGAGGGAAGAAAGGCAGGAGAAGAGAAAGAAGGAGCCGAGATCTGACAGAGCCATAAAGGCATTGAATAGGCCTTGGGAGAAGGCCTGCCAATCTGGTGCTTGATCCTGGGGAACCAGAGAAACATGTTTAGTTTTGACTTTTTTCTTTTTTTGGAGCTTCCATGTGGTGGAAGTTAGATGGGCCAGACATCGGCCTACACTCCACAATGCCAATGGGGACATCCTCCTGCACAATGATTTGGGTGATGCCTTGCGGGCCTTCAGTAATTACAAGCCATGGTTCCTCCCTCCATGCCAGAGTCAGATGCCTGCAAACCCCTCGTGGATGTGCTGGTAAGGTCCTTCACGGCTTCCATATTAGTCCTTGTGGAAGGAACATCTACTGACTCTGGGATGGCCTCAGGGCCACATCAGCCTCACAAGGGATGCCTGGAAAAGAGGTAGCAGCAGGAAGATCAGGCCGTGATTTTTTGGCCTTTTTAGGTTGCGGCTCATCTGAAGGACCCAACACCACCTCCATATCTCGCGACTGGCACTGTCTCTCAAGGTATAATTTTAGGGAAGCTAAATGGCTGCAAAGGGTTTTGGGTACAAGGGCCTTACATATAGCACAGGTGATATGGTCATGATGTGGGACTAAGCAAAACAAGCAAAAATCCTGGGAATTCTATGTGGAATCTGCCTTCCACACTGGCACTTGCCCTTCCTAGCTGACATGTAATCAAAGCACAAAACAGTAGCCAAAATTTAAAGACAAAAAACATCAATGGGGTACTTATCTGAACCAAAGTTTGCAACTTATCTGGCAAGAGATGATCTGCTTTATACCAAACGACTCTTTATGGCCAATGCATGCTAGCTAATGTGCGGTGTTGCACATTCCTCACAGTAGCATTAGACGTTTGTACACTGGCAATGTACGAGTCAGCTGGGGGCGGACTCCCCATTTTATAAATACTGCAGCATATGAATAGAAGGACATCAATTTTTTCCAGAGGGCTGTATATTCCATGCCCTCCAATTTTAGCTTTAGCTGGTCCAGGAGCATTTCCTGGAATCTGACCCTGTGGAACTGGCGAATCATCACAGCCAGTTATTAAATCTTTTTGCAAATTAATCTTGGGTTCTACCCACTTTTTCATTAGGCAATAGGTTTATACAGTCTCTGCATTTTATTTCCTTGTACCTCATGAAATCACCTCATGATCTACTATAAGATTATTATACAGATGTATATCAGAATCCATGACTCAAAATAGTCTGGTTTTCTGGGAGCAGGGAGTTGGGAGTCAGGCTGCAGGGAAGAGTCCAGGATGACGTAGTCCACAAACTCTAGAAGGGGTGGAGTAGCCAAAGGTTTGTGCTCAGGAAGCCTAAAAAATATCTCAATCTTTTCTTCAACTGTATATCACAATTAAGAGCCATTAAGCACACATATACGATCTTCTGTTATTTTATACGTGTGCAATGTTAATGTATTTTGTCCTGCAACTGGGTCCAGGTCATTGCTAAAAAAAGTCTCAGGACCTATCTACCTATCTGGTTAACAAATGAAAATAAAATAAATTAGATTGTGGGCAATTCTGAACCTCTCAATTGAAAAATACCTTCATTATGCAGAGAGCCTCTCCAAAGTAAAGTCCTCAGGTGGTGTAGTCCTAGCTTAATGGTTTGCAAAGTAAAATATGCACATTAGAGACAACTGGGCACATCATGTTCAGAGTCCAGACAAATCAAACAGTGTTTATGGAAGTCCTGATGAGGGATCTGCCCCCCCTCCCCTTAGTATTTGTTTTACCCACTGACATCTAACAGTAAAATTAGCAATAATACAAGGGAAAAAAAAAGTTCCCCAAGGGGTACTTAGCATTAGGAGTTGTGTCTGGCTTTGGACTGACCACTGTACACTATGAAGATTGCAATGGGCTCCACACGCCAGAAAGAAATGAGGAAAATGGTGCCAGATGATGACCCTTATTCCTTGACATGCTGAAGTCAGAGGAGAAGATGACCACTGAACCTAGGACGGGAAAAAATATCTAGTATTTGGGCCAGTCAAGGGCATCCACAGGAGGAATTCCCAATGAGTTATTACTGCAACAGTGAAACACGAACATCTGATGAGCAACTCTGACAGTGACATGCTTTTGTTTGTCCCACATACTTTGCACTTTCTAATACCAAAACAAAGCTAAGAGTCACAATAGATGACAAAATGAAATTTGCCCATCACATAATCCAAACGATAAACAGAACTCATCAAAAACTTGGTTACTACATAGGGCCACACCCTATCGTACTGTGCTTCTCCCAAATATTCAGCAATCTTCAAACTAAATTACTACTCAAAATGGAACAATGCTGTAACAAAGTCTCTAAATTTGCAGCTAGCCATCATTCAAAAAACTCACCACTGTTTATGACTAAAACATCTTAACTGGTTAGAGCTCCCACATCTAACCTTGACACAGATGCTAGCAACCCACAAAGTTATACAATCAACCACATAAATTACCTGCTCTACAATCTGTTATCCAACCCTAATCTCTATTCTCCAGATAGAGAACTCAGATGTCTCTGCATGCTACTTGTAAATCCATTAACTTGGCAGGTAACTCACTTTTCACAAAATGTGTTTCAAAAGCAAGGAACTCCATTCCTCTGTCTCTCTCTCTCAAACAAATAACCTAAACTAATTTAAAACTCATCTAAAACATTATCTGCTGAGTAATGGACAAGCTCCTACATCTTCTGGTCAAACCGACTTAGCTTAACCCATCCTAAGACTTAGAACTCACAAACTACTACTTCAGTAAAATCAAAGGTCATACATCATTGTGAATGCAAACTTCTGTTTATTCATCCCACTCTTGTCTTTTCACAAGACATCCTTATACACTATCCTTCACTGCCCTCCTCTCACATAAAACACTCACCGTCTCTAACCTACATTTTTACTTTTCTGTCTCTCAGTAATTTTCACTTATTTCTCCTGCTTTTTTCTGGGTTTTTTTTTTTTTGCATTTACCTTTTACTGCTCGGCCCTTTTTTCCCCACCGTCAGCCTACCGATATGCATCTCAGTTGTTTTTCAATAGTATTTATATACTGCAAGGAATACTTTTTATTTTTAAACTTGATATTTTATACTCATTTTTTCTTTGTAACTTAGTAGAAATGTACTGTCATCACTTTAGTGTTTTAAGATACTATCACAAAATTATACCATATTCCACTGTCATTTTGAAATTTTGTACAGCATTATATAATTGCCTTTCCTTTACACTTTGTACAGTTTTATAACTCTTAATGAGTCTAATCGATTTTAATTTTTTTTTTTTTTAACATTGCAGCTTTTCTCCTTGGGCCTCTTCTAAAAAAGATTTTTTTAGGTCCAAATGGACCGACCAGGTAAACAAATGTCAATAAATAAATACATTCTGCATCCTTCCAAACAGATGAGAGAAGGGATTAAATGCACTGTTGATTTTCTTTTCTTTTTTTTTTTAATCAACGGAATGATTTGATCAGAGACAAAGTTATGTTCAAAGTTGCTCTGCTTACAGCATGAGTCCTTTTTTATTTAGTTTCAGTAAATCATCTCTTTTCACCTTGCAATCAATATGGTAAGGAAGCAGGAAAAAATACTATGCTAATTTAATAATGTGGGGTCACGACGACGAGTGGTGTTGTGATGCATAATTATCACCTATATAATTGTGTATATCTGTCTGTGCATGCATAAACATTGATGTAAAAATAATGTAGTTTTTGTTTAGCATAAAAATAAGCTTACAGGTGAGCGGTGCTCATGGTTCTGGTTATTGCACTTTAAACAGGAACACTTTTTACTTAGTTTCTGTAAAACATTTTTTGCTCAGTAATCAGCATAATAACGAAACAGAAAAAAGAAATACTGCATGTTAATTCAGTGAAGTAAAATGCATAGAGTGCGCCATGATGCACAACTGTCATTTAGACATTTATAAATTAAATGTACTTGTGTAATATGCTTTGAGTTAACAATATTTCCGTTCACAATACGATATGGAAACAGTAGTCAAAGTAAGCCTACTGGTTGAGCAGTGCATATGGTTTATAGGTTCAAAGTACTATGCTAATTGATCCTGCGACCATTTTAACCCTATCCAATTTCCCTTTTTGTACTCAAAATAATCTATCCCATTTGGTTACAGATTGGTCTTACCCATCCCATGGTCAATGATTATATATTACCCCAATAAGTACAACTGGGATCACAGATAATTTGAGGGTGCCCATACATAGGATAAAGCATTTAGAAACTGCATTTGTCCATCTGTATTACAGGAAGCAGTCCTGTGATAAATTTTCTGTTTCCCATCCATAGATGTAAGTTGCACTTGAAAATGGACAGGGATGAACTTTGTTTTATGTGGATGGGGAGTCTGTTCCATAGCAACTGTATCCTCTGCAAAATACACCTGTCCCTCTAAACTGCTTTATTGATGTTGATGCCATCTGACTTGATCATGTGCACTAAATCCATCAAAAATGGGTCAGAGGACGCCTTGTACACCAAACACAAATCACCTCTTAGCAGTCTGTAGGATACAGAGTAGGACATGTTTATGCATTATTTCTTTTTAGTAAAGTATCTACGTGAGCATTCCAGTTGCTGCATGTGTCTGGACAGATACATGCCACAGGGGACATTATATTCAACAATCGGGCTAATGAGGGTTGTGTGAAGGGGAACAATGACACCCCTAGATCTAGACACAATGTCTTTGTTTATAAGCTGTGCTATACAGAAGGTCTTTCTTAAAACAGCAGACACAGGTAGGTCAAAAGTTAGGTCACTGGCAAACACAAGTTCCTAAATCCTGAACAACTGGTTCAACACTTAGGGGCATATCGTAAACATGGTAGCTCCCTGGGGTAGATAACTTCCCAAAGGATACAATAAAGCATTTTTTGGCATTTAGTTTCAGTCCATGACTTTGACACCAGTTATTTATTTAATACAAACCTTCCTGCAGGATGGCCAACTCATTTGGGGATTCACTGACTGCTCCTAGCTTGGAGTCATCTGCAAACTTAGCCAGAGCCCTTTAGTATCAGCTTTTACTTCAGAAAAATAGATGCCAAACAGGAGAGGTCCCAGCACAGAATCCTGGGGTACTCCACTGGTGACTAGTCTCTTTGTGGAGATAACCTCCCCTGTTTTGATGATTTTCATCCTATCTGTGAGCCAGCAGGCAATCCAGTGGGTGATACAGTGGTTTATTCCCAGTTGATTTAGCTTTTCTACTATGCCTGAGTAGGGAACTGTCTCAATAGCTTTGGCCAGATCGAGGTATTCAGTGTGAACCATTTTGCCTTCATCCATTGCTTTTGCAACCTATTCAAAAGAATCCACCAGGTTGAGTAAGCATGACCTGCCCTTGACAAATCCAATCCGAGATGGGTCTAGTGTTTGGAGGTTCCCTATGTCTTGAATGATTAATTCCTTGGTGAGTCTTACCATGGCTTTGCATATGAGGCTGGTCAGAATTATGGGTCTGTCACTGCCTGTATGGAGGCTGAGATTTAACAGTGTTGTTAGAGGGTGTAGCTGAATTGTGCTTCATGCTATTTACGTTGCATCCAGGGATACTGCCAGGACCCATCGATGCAGTACTTTTGGCTTTTGATAGCACTTTTATGACTTGGTCTTGTGTGACTGCTCGAGGTGAGACAGTTTCAGGTATATCTTGAGGGACAGTCGGGGGACAGAGGGATAAAGTTAGAGATAAATTCATCAGACAGTAAGCTAGATATATCTTCAGTCACAGTGTAGGTATCATCAGTCACAATCAGGACAGTGCATTGTTGCTTTGTGCTTTTCATATTATGAACATAACTAAAAATGCCTTTTGATTGTCTTTGGCTTGGGTAGCTACTTTAGCCTCAAAATTGGCTTTGGTGGATTTTATTAAGCTCCTGTCCTCTCCGTGGTCGTGTGACGTTTAAAGACATGCAGATAGGTGCATGCATGAATGGGTGTGCCTTCTTTGAAGGTTGGGCATCGGGCTGGCAACTCGGCACTGTAAAAACCTCTGCCAATCATTAGCGGACTGGAGCTCCGCTGTGGCAAACCCTAACTGGGAAAAGCCAAAAGACTTCTCTCTCCTGAACTGCTTATTTCAGTGACAAGGGCTATAACATTCTGGGAATTATTCTTCCTACTTTTGGTCAAAATGTTTTTCCTTTTATTATAAAGCTTGTTGATACTATGGTTTCACCATGTGGGTTTGCATATGGATGGTTATCAACCTTTGATGCCACAATTTACTTATGATGAGGTAAAAACAGACTTTGTTTGCTTTCCACAGACCAAGGAGCAGTGCAGCTGCACATGTGCAAAACAAGAAAGACAGGTTCGACAAAAACATTTAAAACATGCAAAAATATACTAGAATAATATAAAAATGAAGAACACATACACAGGTCATTTACAAAGGTTCATAGGTTGGTACTAGGCTATCAGCCCTAGGGTCTATACAAGCCTAGCCATAACAATTCCTGGCTATTTCTTCCCACACTATTTACTTCCCTGGACCCCTGTCTAGCAGGGCAACTGACATGATCCAGGGGTGAATTTCCTTTCTCCCATTCAATCGTCAAGGTTCCTTTTGAAGAGGGCCAAAGAGGCACTCTGCTTGACATGTATGGGAGGTCTATTCCAGAGTCTGGGGAGTCTCTGGGTCAGGAACCTATCCCTCCAGCATGTTTTGTTCATTGTGATGACAATGTTTAAATCCCTGGAGCACGTGGTTCTGAGGGATTGGTATTTCTTTAAGTGTAACATGTCCAACAGATCTGGGCTTGACATAGCTTTGTATGTTAAGCAGAAATTGCCTCTAAGTAGATGATATGCAACAGGGTATAACTGGGGTTTTTTAAGGTGGTCAGCGTAGGGCATCTGTTTTAGGCCTGTGATTCTTTTAGTGAGGTATTTCTGCGGCCTTCCCAGTTGTTGCAGATATCTTGAGAGGTACACACCAAATGGGGCATTGTATTCTATAATGGGTCTAATGAGGGATGAGTACAGTGGGACAAAGACCTCCTTTTTTCTGGATGAAAAGCCCTTAGTGATGAGATGTGCCACATAGAAGGATTTCCTGACTGTTGTGGTAATGTGGTTATCGAAGGTGAGACCACTGTCCACCTGTGTCCCTAAGTCTCTTATCACACATTCGGTGTTCAGTGTACTGCCACCTACGTGGTAATTCATGGGTACATGTTTTTTCCCAAAGGGGATAACTATACATTTCTTGTCATTGAGCTTGAGCTCATGGCTCTGGCACCAAGCATTTGTTTCTGTAAGGCCCTTTTGTAGAGTATCCACATCATTTGGGGATTCAATAATGGCTCCCAGTTTGCAGTCATCTGCGAACTTTGTTAGCCAGAGTCCCTTAGTATTGGCCTGTACTTCAGAGAAGTAGATGCCAAACAAGAGCGGTCCCAGGACTGAACCCTGAGGTACTCCACTTGTCACTTGTCTGGAGCTGGATTTAGAGTCAGCTACTTTTACAGTGTGGGTTCTGTCAGTAAGCCAGTTGGCAACCCATCGAGTGATGCAGGGATTAATGCCCAGCTTAGTACGTCTATCTATGATTCCAGAGTAGGGGATGGTGTCAAAGGCCTTGGCAAGGTCCAGATAGGCTGTGTGGACCGCCTTACCCTCATCCACGGCTCTGGAGACTGATTCAAAGAAGTCAATCAGGTTCAGGAGACAAGATCGGCCCTTCACGAACCCAAACTGGGTGGGGTCCAGTGTTTGAAGGTTGCCAATGTCTTTGTTTATATGTTCCATGATAATACGCTCCATGACCTTACAGATCAGGCTCGCCAGACTGATGGGGTGGTAGTTTCCGGGATCCAAGGTGGATTCCCCCCTTGTGAAGTGGGATAACTGTAGCTGTGCGCCACTCAGTGGGCATGAAGCCTGAGGTGAGGCTATGATTAAACATAACACTTAGGTGAGGTGTCAGTTCATTTTGTAGTTCATGTAATACACAGCCCGGGATGTCATCTGGTCCCATGGATGCTGTATTCTTAGCTTTGGAGAGTGTGTTTCCTACCTGTGTGGCCGTTATTACAGGAATTTGGCAATCTTCCAGTATTGATACTGCTTACAGTGAGTGTTATGATTAAATAATGGACCTTCTATGGTGGAAATACCTACAGCCTGGAGGTGTGGAGAAATATAACACACCTATAGTTGGTTTATTATTCCCCTGTGGGGTATTATCCAAAAGAAGGAAGTGTCTTACAGCACAAACAAAAAAATGCAATGATCTATAGGTACAACATCATCAAGAAAAATCTACCACGTCAGGAGAACTGACTCCAGCCGCTCAGAATCAAATTCTACCAAAACCCAAGTTCATCCCCCTTGTGTGCATTGCTGAACGGAGGGGCAACCATCAGTGGTCATTTCTACAAATTTACAAAAAGTAACTTCTAATTATACTTCAGATTCCACAACAAAAATTTTAGTAGCACAACCTCTGAGGAAACAGAAGGATCATGTGTGAGTCACGAAACAGTAACTCTCTTTATAAGTGTATTTTTAACTACTGTACTACCTCAAAAATTGAAATCAGAGCACTGGACAAAGCTAACACTCTTGAAAGAAACCAGAAAATTCTCAAACAACTAGAAAAGCTCCTGTAATAAAAGATTAACCAACCTGGAATGGTACTTATGGGTCTCTTGATCTACAAGCAAAAATTCTACAATGGAATATTTAAGTTCAAACTGCCTTCCAGTAACTGCCTGTTCAGAATCATAATTCCATAATGAATTGCACACAGGCATGAATAACGAAGAGGAAAACATTTTTTTAAAACGTCATCAACTGATTTAAAAGTCACATCTAATGCTTTTTGTCTAGGGTGGCCGCAGTGGATAGCATTGTCACCTCACAGCAAGAGGTTCTCCGGTTCGATCCTCGGCTGGGGGTGCCTTCTGTGCGGAGTCTGCATGTCCTCCCTGTGGTCGCGTGGGTTTCCTCCGATTTCCTCCCACATCCCACAGACATGCTGCAGGTGGATTGGACACTCTAAATTGGTCCTAGGTGTGAGTGCGTGTGTGTGTGTGTGTGTGTGTGTGTGTGTGTGTGTGTGGAAGGTTGGGCACCGGGCTGGCAACTAGAAACTGTAAAACTCCACTGCCAATCATGAGCAGACAGGTTGATCTGCTGTGGTGACCTCTAACCGGGAAAAGCCGAAAGAAGAAGAAGATCTAATGCTTTTTGTCTGTTTACAAAAAAGCTGCACCTTGAAGCACAAACCAACTTTGTTCTTGTATTACTTATATGGGCAAAATTAAGCATTTTTAATCCAAATTTCCATAGTACACAGAAATGCAGCGTGAATGCCCAGATATCTATTTTCTTTTTGGTCAGTGATGCCAGCTGCATACCAACGATGTTCCGTAAATGACAGGCCTCGGCATCATTCTTTTCCTTTTCACCGTTTTCTTTTGATACTTTACTACAGATATGTATGTGTGTGTGAGGGGAGGAGTACTAATTAGCAAACAAATGTGAAGGTGTCAGTTTAAAAAAAAAAAAAAAAGACAATTGCTCACAATTATGCTAGCAATACATTAACACACACCCTGGAGGGCATTATTGCGCTTAGAGAATAGGCTCTCTGTAAAACTGTTGTGTCTTACTTATTTATTTTTTAAGTACTATATTATATATATATATATATATATATATATATATATATATATATATATATATATATATTTTGGATGTAAAATAGTTCCTCCACCTAATGTTTAAAACCTGCTGTAGTATATGCTAATGGTGTTGGAGGAAGAATTTTACATCCAAAATATATATTAAAAAAAATATTGCTCAACAGGAGTAATGTATAAACGCTCGCACTGTATGCCCTTATGCAGCATTATTATAAATCTGGAATACAAACACGTCTTAATGCTCACACGTACAAGTTTTAATGATAATAGTCTGTGACACAGCTTTTTTATAGCGATGTATGCTGATGCGTATGAAAAATAAGAAACGCAGCAATTCATGTTTGAAGTATGATGACTTGGTATTTGCGATATCTTTCCTTATCAATATAAATAATGATGCAAAAAAGGGGCATCATGCGGTAATTGCAGGTTCAACAGATGCTTATCCAGGTAAGAGGGCAAGAGGTATACAGGCCTCAACTACTGCCAGGGAACGAACGAACGAACGCACGCACACACACACACACACACACACACACACACACACACACACACTTCTGCTTTCATACATGCACACACACACACACACACACACACACACACACACACACACACACACACACACACACTTTATTTTAAAGTTCTATTATTTGTTTACTTTACACTGGCTAAACAGTCAAAGTGTTGCATACACACACACTTTTTTCTTTCTTTATTTATACATTTTACTCTTGCTAAACAGCAGAAATGCTGGTTAGCGAGTGTAAAATAATGGTGGCCATTAGTTTTTTTCAGTCTGAGCTCCATGGCAGCTTAATATGCTGCTGTGAAGAGGCGGACTCGTTTTCAGCGGGCATTACTTCTATGTTTATACCATGCTGGAGAACATTCATTCTCCAAATCAGGATGAGATCTATGGAGCGCCCATTCTCTAATTATCAATTAAGACACTAACTAATGAGTGAATTTCTCCTGGAATGACATCAGTGTGTCAAAGCATAGCATACAGACTGAAACAATATTCTCAGCTGCTTTGGTGACACTTCCATGTACTGCAGGAATTTTAAAACTTAATGTACTAGCTATATGTGAATTAAAAATGCTTTGTTTTTACACCAAATAATTGACTGTAAGCACAAAGATGTTCTGTGCTTCAAAGTAAGGCTTTCAATTAAACATTTATAACGTGTTAGCCATGTTGTTTAAGTAAAACATTATCATGCTGTTACAGAAAATTAACTTTTTGTAGTAAAAATGACAAGCAACATAATATTTAAAGAAGCAGATCCTCTAGATGTGGTTAAATCTTAACTGTCTTCAGCTCAAAAACTAAATTTCACTTTAAGCATAAAATCTTGGCACGATTATACAAAAACATCAACCAAATCTTAGAAATACTTTAAATCCTGTTAACTACACTAGTTCTTAAGAAGATTGTGAAAAAGGCTTACTACGTCTCACAGCTTTGGTTTTACAGACTGCATAGCTAGCAACATGGTATATTTTATATTGCTATTGCATTATGATTTCCATATGGATCACAACATGACAGCCTCTAATATTACATGCTCTTTTGGAAAACAGACAGCCCAGAGATGTGCTACTACCCGATCCTTGAATGCACAAAGTTTTAAATGATACCAAAAAAGACAGAAGTCTGAAAATTAGTACGCAATAAACATGAAACAAAAGGTTCCAAGATAAACATCTTGAATGAACTGAAAGCAAAGGATGCAACCCCAACTGCTGAAAGACAGACACAGCCTGTAGGGATTCAAACCACTGCTCTCAATTTCTAGATCTGCAGCATCATAGTCAAAGAGATAATATATTAAAAGCAGAAAAATATGACAGCTTGAAACACTTGTGGGGGCACCCTCTTTACCTAGTCCCTTCAAACATCCATATTCAATATCACTCCTCCCATAAAACACTGCTGGGCTATAGGTTGCCTCACTGAGGAACTTTTACTAGAAGAGGCTTAAATAATGCATCATGCTTGGGGGTTGGTAATGTGAGGTTTAGCTGGTATGCTTTGTCCCCACCGGTGAAATGCAGCCTGTTGTTGGTAAACCTGCTTTATCCACACATACAAGCTATATTATTATTATACAATGAAATTATCTGAAAAGAAATTGTTGTGCTGCACCTTTTTTAAATAATGTCACTGTATAACAAAATTCAATTTTTTTGTTCTCTTAATAGCCTCTTTTTGCAATGTTTGGAAATGTTCTGCATGTAATGATGCTTGTACAGTACATCAAATTTTTCAAGTTTAGTGCAGTTTGTGACACTATTTTTGGGTGACAGGATTACAGATGGAGTGTGCATACGCTCACCTAAGTGATGGTATTTGTACTCCATTTACAGATAGATAGTGTACTTAAACACCCAAATCAAACTGTGTGTGTGTGTGTGTGTGTGTATATATTAAAAATTTCTAAATATCCAAATGTTGACATTGCTAACGTTAGCAAATACACACACAAAAAGAGGTTGACAGTGAACTGTGCATGCTCCAAAACATAACCTTGAAGCATGCAACTAAAAAACAAAAGTTATGTACTTACCATAATGACAGAGCAGTGTTGTCTCTCTCCATATGGTGGTTGTGGGGAGGGGCAGTCTCCTGATGGACACGAAGGGGGACTCCAACACCCGATCTGATTTTGACAGACCTCTGTCATCACAATGTGGAATTCCACTGGATGTTTCAGATAAGACCATTGCGCCAGCAATGTCCACTGTGGAACCCTCATGAAGTTCCTCTTCAGGGGACCAAAGCAGATGGCAACAGCCATGTGTTCCAAGAGTTTGAGAATAAGGTAAGGGGTGGTTTGGGCAAGAGAGCAAGGAAAAGGCTCGACCTGCAAGGCTGATACTCTGGACAGTGGGAGTCTTGCAATCTGAGAAACTGTGTCCAAGTAACAGCCTGTGAACTCTATTGTTTGCACAGGGAGAAGGCTAGACTTCTGATTGTGATTCCCAAGGAGCTGCAGAGCTGGGGTAAGGTGTCCCTGGTTCTGATGAAAGATCTTCTTGTGGATGCAGTTCGGAGCCAATTGCCCAGGTTAGGAAAGACCTGGAACCCCTGCAGCCTGAGCCAGGTTGCTACAACTGCCATGCAACTTGGTGAATACACGGGGGAGGTGGTGAGACCAAACAGCAGTGCTCCAAACTGGTAAAGTCTGGCTGCTGGCCAGGAGCACAGAACCCTCCTGGAATGTCTCGCAATCTTTATATGATGTTGGGCTTCTTTGACGTCGATCGAGCACATCCAGTTGTCGTTCCTCAAGAGAGGTAGAATGGACTGCACCATGACCATCTGGAACTTAGTTTGTTCTACAAAACAATTCAACCTCCTCAAATCCAAAACTGGGCCAAGGTCCTTGTTCTTATTTGGAACCAGATTAAACAATGAATAGAACCCGGATCAGCGTTGGTCTGGCAGGACCACTTGGATGACTATTTTCTAACAGCTTTTGAATTTTGGTGGCATGTCTGGGGGATATCTGGGAATGAAATTTGGAATTTCCAAAAATGGAATTGTACAGCCTCTGGATACAACTCTTCTTAACACCCAAGTGTCTGAGGTGATCACAACCCAAGCTTCTGGATGTACAGCCAAATGATCTCCAACTGCCTTCACAGCCAGAAAGTCGGGCAAACCCTTCAGGGTCGCAAAAAAAGGGCCTCCTGGTGGGTGAAGGCTCCATGAAACTCCTGATTCTGTGGACTACCCCTGCCGTGAGGGCAGTGCTGTTGTGGTCACCCCCCACACTACTGGTGGGGGACCTTCAGAAGGAGCTTCCTGTAAAGGCTGCTGAGCTTTCCTAAAAAATGAGACATTTCTTCTCCTTCTGGTTTCAAGAGAAGGTCCATTAAGTGGTAAGAAAATGTACTTCCATGGCAGACAGCATATTCCCATCGTACTCACTCCTGGTCAAAAATCTCTTTAACCTAAGGCCCAAAAAGTGAAGGGCCATCAAAGAGAGTGTTAATAAAGAATACCTTGAAGTAGTCCACAAAATTGTCCAGCCTCATCCAAGCATGATGACACATGGCAATGCTGGTGTCAATGGCTCGCAACTTGCCATCAACCGCATTACACAGTAGACGCATGAATATGTTAGCAATAGACTGTAAAGAGGACATCGGAGTCTACGGAGTCTTAATTATCCTTGACACTTGAGACACAATGTCATGCAGAAGTCTGGTCAAGTGAGCTAGATAGTTCAACACCCTCAATGCAAATATAGTTGAGGTGTAGGATCTCTTCCCTAACTGGTCCAATGCCTGAGATTCCCTGTTCAAGGGATGAACTGAGGAACTCTCTTTCGAGATGTCATTCTTAGTGGCTGCTGCCACTTACACAATTGCCTCCATGGCCACGCCCTTACTCCTGTGTTGCCAGTCCTTGTGAGAGGCTAGAATCTTGTCTGGCTTCTTAGGGATCAGTTCAACCATATCAGGCTCCTTACACTCCCTCTCGGAAACCAGGTCAATAAGGGTGTCTGGAGGGGGAACCAACCAGGATGTGGGCAGACCCACTCTATGAACCTCTTAAAATACAGGCTGCTCCAGAGATGGAGCTTCGGCGATCAAACTCCTGTGCTGGTGAAGCAGCTCCAAAAGATCACCAAAGGAGACGTCCTCATGGGGGGTAGGGGACCCCTCTCTTTCCTGGAAGTTGTTATCCTTGGTGAGTGACTCTTCAAGAGAATCCTAGTGCTTCCTCTTGCACTGCCTCTTGCCCAAAACTTCCCACCCTGGGCAGTCCGTGGCGGGGGGGGGGGTTGATTGAGGCTGGGAGGCAATGAAAGAAGTGAAGACTAAAGACCAATTGGAGGGAGCTGTCCCAAAGCAGAATGAAGTGCGTCCACAAACATTGAAGGAGGAGGGATACTGGTTGCACCTGACCACACCTTCTCTTGATAGCAGGATATCCTCTTCAGGACATTAAAGACAGAAAACTGAAGCAGGCTGCCTGAAGACAAGCACACCTAGGATCCAAAGATCCCAAGGACACACAGGACTCTGGAGCTGCTCCAACCAGCTGTGATATCGAGACCAGAGAAGTACTATGTAGAGGAGAGGCCCTGAGTAGGAGGGACAACCCCAAAGTAGGAATCAAACACAATCCAGACATCTTTTGTCTTGATGTGTCAGTTCTGGGGCCCACTTGGCTCTGATGCTGCCAGAGTTGAGGAAACCAAGGTAGGGGTAAGGAGCCAAAGTCAGGCAAGCTGTTGGATCTGACCCTAAGGAGGTGAAGGCAACTGGCTCCAGTATACGTATCTGTCTCTGGAGTCCCACGATGGGAGCTTGTGACAAAAAGCTACAAGGTTTGTAAGCTCCTTCTCCATAACTCAAAAAACAAATGGCTAAACACTACCAAAAAGCACACAGCAAACACCATCTCAAAGAAAACACACTAGGTGGAAAAATCCCGCTAAAGACAAAAAAAAACATTCCTAAAACTACACTAACCTACTACATGATGCATGCTAAGCTACAAAGAAACACACAAGAAAAACAAGGTTAGAGGACCTAGACAACATTATAAAATAGTGGTTTTCAACCTTTTTACACTTGAGGCCAGTAGAAATATGAGAATTATTTCAGGGACCACTAAGGCAGAAATAAAAAAAAACATTATTTATAAGGAACCGATTAAAACAATCAACATACGAGCGTTGTATGCCCAAGGATATGTAGTCTGAAACTTCAGTCTTTTTTAGGAGAAACAGACCAAAAATATGGGGCAAAACTCTGGACATTCTGCAAAAATCTGGACAGTTGAGAGGTATGCTATCTACCTCTTACACACACACACACACACACACACACACACACACACACACACACACACACACACACACACACACACACACACACACACACACACACACACACACACACACACACACACACACACACCTCTCAACCTCTTAGCACAAATAATCTGGGCAAAGCCAAAAATAATGGTGGGACAAAGCCCCCAAAACAGGGACAAACTTTAAATATTGCTCTCACAAACTTATAAAGTTGCTAGAATAAAAGGTATTGTGTTATCGTGGATTTTCTGAAGGATATGAAATCTAAAACTCAAATGTCTATCGTTATTTAGTGAATTTTCTCCTCATGGATTTGACACAATAAACCCAAAAAAATGCAAGGATTATGAGGAACAGATACCAAAGCTTTACCTTAGTGAGGGCATGCGTCTGACATGTGACCGCACCATGTGTCCATCGGGGTATAAGGATGGATGTATGCACAATATCCTAAGACTATCTCCAAGCCTGAAGACAACAAACTGGTCAGCTAGGAACTCCTCCAGGAAAGGATATGTGTGCGTGTTTGTGATATGAAAGCAAAACAGTAGAAGGGAAGGAGGGAGGAAAGGAATACTACAACAGTGGTCAGTAGGACTTCTACTGTTATGGTAAGTTCTTATACAACTGCACTGAAATCACTGTTGCAGTATTCATAACAGATTGGTGATTCCCAGATCTGATAAGAGAAAGGAAAGTGGGGTGGCTGGTTAGACTGAAGAATTGTCAACTAGACCAGAGAGGACTGATCTGACCAAGGCAATCTTAGACCTCCAAAGGTAGTGTTTGATGAAAGTATGCACAGAAGACCAAGTGGCAGCTTCCAAGATGGACCGGGCACATCAACATCCTTGAGGAAAACACCAGAAGAGTCAACCACCTCAGTGGAATATGCTTTGGGGCTGTTGTAAGTAGCAGAACGAGATAACCATTGAAATCTAAGATGCAATGATTTGCTTAGTGACTGGATGGCCCAGCTTAGCAACCATGGAAGGAAAAAAAAGTTGGTAATTTTTTTCTGATTTTATCCAACCAAAACCTCTGTTGCCTGTGAAAGTGTAGGAATGTAAAATACACACACACACACACACACACACACACACACACACACACACACACACACACACACACACACACACACGCAATCACAGTGAACGGCTTAAATGAGGAATAGGTCAGTCACTATCTTAAGTGTAAATCTGTCCTTGTGGAAGATAAGAAAGGAAGGAGTAGCCATGAGTGCCTGTAGTTAAGACACCACATAAGCTGAGGTTAGAGTCAGCAGGAGAACAGTTTTCCATGTGCAGAATTTTAAGGTGCTGATGTGGCTGACTCAAAAGGGCCATTCATGCTGTATTGTAATATATATGTATATATTTATACCATATATAATGCATCATATCTAAAAAAGGACTTAAATATTTAACTGATGTGATGCACATAGTTCATTCTGATAATATATTTACAGTATATAAATAAGAAATATCCTATGTATTACAAATCAGTTTGTTTATTTATTATTCCATCTATTTTATAAACAATTGATTAATTTTATATAAGTATTCATTAATTTATGCATTGAACATGGATTATATTTCATCTTTATCTGTATAGAAATGAACTTATTTATATAGAACACTTTATAGTATATTACTTGTTTTTAACAAACTTTTATTATTATCATTTTTATTTTTATTTTAGAATTTATCTAGTATATAGTTCTAGATATTTTGAACATTTAAAGCGCTACAAGAGCTAATCAGTTTCTGAATTAAAACATCTTATTATTATAATCTGACCACACGTTTTGTAGAAAAAGCTATGCTGTGTTTGTAACTACCAGTTTAAATGTTTAATTGGTTAGTTAACTATTTTATTAGATAATTGATTTTAATTAACTCAATGAACATAGAGTATTTAAATGAGTGGTATATTCACAAGAATCAGGATCTGAAGAAGCATACACAGTGTATGTGAAAGCGCTTATCCAGTTCATTTGTTTGTATGAATAAAAGCTACGTTTTGGAGAATTCTTGTCTACTGTTGCTTTGCCTTGGAATCGTTGGAATTGACTGTTTCCGTGACTGTTCACCAGTTTATTTATTCATTGATTTTTACAGGTTGTGACTGGTGGGCTAATTTGAGTAGTAAGTGATTTATATATCACAACTGTACTTCATTTTGTTCACTTCTACTACTCCACGGAATGGCTCAAACTATCATAGAATTGGATTACAGACTGGAGACGAGGGTAACGGATGATAAGTGGATTCTAATCACCAAGAACACAATCAACCCTTTATTGGCTCTGGAAATGCAACCAGCTACTGTAAGTAGTGAAGAAAATCATATTGATAACATAGAACGCTTTTATTCTTTAATCAAAGATCTAGAAAATGACCTTTACAGACTGCAGCGCTACATTTGGCAGCGCAAACATCTAGAAGCGTGCATGCATTTCAAAATAGTTCCTAGAGGCATGCGCGTATTGTGCATGCCTACTTACGGAGACATGCACCCTGAATTATTACGGAAATGGCAAGATTTGAACCTCGAACTTAGTTACAAATACATGCAATTGTTAAATGACTATTTCTCTCCTCTTGAATATGAGCTGTTAAATAAGATCGAGAAGCTAAATAGAGAAATAAGAGACTCTTTTGAACACCAATTTTGTAGAAACAAACTAGATCATTTATATCTACAAGTGCTTGCCTACAGCCAAAAACTCGAACAGACCAAGCAGCGTAAGCTGCAAAGAGACTTTAGAGACTTTTCAACAGGCAATGTATTTGTTTGGCCGAGGGTTTTTTCTCAACATTCCACCTCCAATAATGAAGAGATTCATGCCAGTGTTTCAGGTTTAAATGAAATAAATGAAACTAATGCTTCATCAACTTCGACAGTTTGCCAGACTGAGATTGACGTGGTTAGCGTTACCTCAGATGGAGCTTTTGCCACGCCTCCGGAAGAGCTATCCTCCATGAATGACTGCCTCTCTCCACCTACACCTCTTCCCAACCAAGAAGCCAACAAAAATATTCTTCGGCTAGGGGCTATTCCGAAGAATAGCACACAACGCACCATCACACATTTTTTACCTTATCCGATAAGGAAACCAGCACCGCAGAGACAACGAGTGCAGAGCTGGCAAGGGAAGAAACGGAAGCATTCAGGAGAACTTCCACAACAGCAGAGACGCCAGAAAAGTTGATCGACCTATTTTTTAATTACTCCAGGTTAGTGCTAACTGATGAAGAAGCCAGCGTACTTAATAAAGGACTAACATTTATTCCCTCACAGGGAAGTCATTTAAACGAAACTCTTATAGAACTGAGAATGTTTGCGAGATCCGTAGCCTTGAAGCTATATTTTGATAACAAATCTCAAGCTGAATCAAACGCTAATGATTATGTCATTTTTAAAAAGAAAAGCGTTTATACACCTACTTTACCAACACATGTAGAATGTTTCTTAAAAGTCTGTGAACAGAATATCTATGAATATTTTTTTAATGGTCATAAGAAATGTTGTTACTTTAACTTAAGCTATGAAGAATATAACTCTTTAAGATCATTATGTAGTGATGCTACCCTTAATTTTAAACCAGCAGACAAAGGGGGTGGAGTTGTAATATTTAACACAGAAGAATACAAC
This sequence comes from Protopterus annectens, assembly GCF_019279795.1. Classification (NCBI taxonomy): domain Eukaryota; kingdom Metazoa; phylum Chordata; order Ceratodontiformes; family Protopteridae; genus Protopterus; species Protopterus annectens. The sequence goes on along the minus strand of NC_056731.1, from coordinate 178,413,688 downwards.
CAACTTATGCTTAATATGTTAAGTAACAAACAGACCTATTTAGAAATAACACAGGAGACTCTTCACAGGATTTGTAGAGACATAGCTGATAATCTCTATGATATGTTAATGTGCCAACAGATAGGAAAAAATCTATATGATTATTTTATTAGTGAATGCCCCAGAATACCAATAATTAAAGGTCTACCTAAAATCCACAAAGAGGTAGAACCCCCACCTATGAGAACCATAGTGTCAGGAGAGTTCTGGGCTACAGAAAATATTTCTATTTTCCTAGAAAAAACACTAAGACCTTTGGTAAATGATATCTCAACGATTCTAAAGGACACATATACACTGTTAAAACATATAGAATTATTAAAAGAATCATTATCCGCAGATACCCACTTATTGATCACATTAGATGTCTGTAATTTATTTACCTGTATTCCAAATGACTATGGAATTCAGGCAATTAGGGAATTAATCTCATCTAGAGGGAATTTTAGTAGGAATCAACAGATACTTATTTGTCAATTACTGGACATTGTCTTGTCCAATAATGTTTTCTTATATGGTGAAACTATATACCATCAGAAATGGGGGGTTGCAATGGGAACTCCATGCGCCAACACATATGCAAATCTTGTGGTCTTTCAATGGGAACGAACATTCCTATTTAACCATCCACTATTCAGAAAAATTATACTATATGAAAGATTTGTGGATGACATACTTATTGTATGGAAAGGCACTTTAGTAGAATTTCAAATTTTTCTACAATATCTTAATACTACAACCTCCTTCTTGAATTTTACTATGGAAGCATCCAATGATACAATCAGCTTCCTAGACATAAATTTAAGTATTAGAGATGGACATCTAGTCTCTAGCCTCTACAGAAAAACATGCTGGAAAAACACTATACTTAACTTTGATAGCATGCACCCACGGCATGTATTTCCAGCCATTATAAAGAGTCAATTTGTAAGAATAAATAGATTATGTAGTGAGCAAGAAACAAAATATAAGGAGATAGAAAAAATGGAAAAATTATTTGATGAAAGAGGCTACAATAGAAAGTTGGTGGAATCGATTAAAGAAAAAGTTTTCCCATTAGCCCACCCAGAAATGTTAAATAAAAGGAAAAATAAAAACCACACTATGACCCACAATTTAGAAATTGGACAACACAATGTCAGAACTATAGATAAACAAACAACTGAGAAACGACCAACAGTAGTAAGATATATCATGACCTATACTAATGATAGGCTATAAAACGTATCATTCAAAACAATTGGAAAATCCTGACTATAGATAAAATGACCATGAATATAGTAGGCGCATACCCGAGATTTACATATAAGAACAGTAAAAATCTGAAACAGTTACTGTGTTCAGATTTCAAGGCAAGTAGAAATTTAGACAAGAAAGGAATAATGAGATTAGGAACATATCCATGTGGAAGTTGCAACATGTGCACATATATAACTAGTGAACAAGATTTTATGCACCCAACACTTAATTTTAAATTTGTTCCCAAATTTGAGGCAACGTGCATAACAGAAAATCTTATATATTTAGCTACCTGTGGGAAGTGTTTAGTTTTTTATGTGGGAATGACAAAGAGAAAATTAAAAAATAGAGTCTATGACCATATCTATGATATAAGGCGTACAAATGAACAGAACGCCTTAGCAAAACATATCCTAGAACACAGAGATCACTATTTTAAATTCAGAGTTCTAGAAATAGTAAAAGGTAATAGAAGAGAAAAAGAAAACTCTAATTTATTAGAGTCCAGAGAATTATACTGGATCTTTAAATTGAGAGCACACCAACATCCAGGAATCAACCAATATGTATCTATAAAACCAATACTTAAGAAAAGAAGATAATTCCATGCTCTCTCAAGGTATGTGTATATATACACATACATAATAGCAATTTCATCATATTTAACTACCTTGTAATATTTGGTCATACACACTATTTCCTATTTATACTCCCACATGGAATTAGCTATTCATGCTGTATTGTAATATATATGTCTATTTATACCATATATAATGCATCATATCTAAAAAAGGACTTAAATATTTAACTGATGTGATGCACATAGTTTATTCTAATAATACGTTTACAGTATATAAATAAGAAATATCTTATGCATTACAAATCAGTTTGTTTATTTATTATTCCATCCATTTTATAAACAATTGATTAATTTTATATAAGTATTCATTAATTATGCATTGAACATGGATTATATTTCATTTTTATCTCCATAGAAATGAACTTATTTATATAGAACACTTTATAGTATATTACTTGTTTTTAACATAAACTTTTATTATCATTTTTATCTTTATTTTAGAATTTATCTTGTATATAGTTCTGGATATTTTGAACATTTAAAAGCGCTATAAGAGCTAATCAGCTTCTGAATCAAAACATCTTATTATTATAATCTGACCACACGTTTTGTAGAAAAAGCTATGCTGTGTTTGTAACTATCAGTTTAAATGTTTAATTGGTTAGTTAACTATTTTATTAGATAATTGATTTTAATTAACTCAATGAACATAGAGTATTTAAATGAGTGGTATATTCACAAGAATCAGGATCTGAAGAAGCATACATAGTGTATGTGAAAGCGCTTATCCAGTTCGTTTGTTTGTATGAATAAAAACTACGTTTTGGAGAATTCTTGTCTACTGTTGCTTTGCCTTGGAATCGTTGGAATTGACTGTTTCCGTGACTGTTCACCAGTTTATATATTCATAGACTGAAGAATTGTCAACTAGACCAGAGAGGACTGATCTGACCAAGGCAATCTTAGACCTCCAAAGGTAGTGTTTGATGAAAGTATGCACAGAAGACCAAGTGGCAGCTTCCAAGATGGACCGGGCACATCAACATCCTTGAGGAAAACACCAGAAGAGTCAACCACCTCAGTGGAATATGCTTTGGGGCTGTTGTAAGTAGCAGAACGAGATAACCATTGAAATCTAAGATGCAATGGTTTGCTTAGTGACTGGATGGCCCAGCTTAGCAACCATGGAAGGAAAAAAAAGTTGGTAATTTTTTTCTGATTTTATCCAACCAAAACCTCTGTTGCCTGTGAAAGTGTAGGAATGTAAAATACACACACACACACACACACACACACACACACACACACAATCACAGTGAACGGCTTAAATGAGGAATAGGTCAGTCACTATCTTAAGTGTAAATCTGTCCTTGTGGAAAATAAGAAAGGAAGGAGTAGCCATGAGTGCCTGTAGTTAAGACACCACATAAGCTGAGGTTAGAGTCAGCAGGAGAACAGTTTTCCATGTGCAGAATTTTAAGGTGCTGATGTGGCTGGCTCAAAAGGGGGCACAGTAAGTTTTTTCCCAAAAGAAAATTAAGATCCCATGGTGGGATAATTGGTTTCCTTGGAGGCTTAAGGTGCAGGACTCCTTTCAAGAAGAGCTTGATCTCTGTCCTGCGCATGAGAGGAGGATCCGGAAGTTAACAGGCATTGAAAGCTGACAAATGGGCTTTAATGGGTGAGTAAGCCAACCCAGAATGCAGAAGCATACAAAAATACTGAAGTATGGTGGAGGATTCAGGTAAGAGTGGTTCCAGTCTGTGCTTGTGGCACCAAACAAAGAACCTTCACTACCTGGCTGTATAAGATTTCCTGGTATTAGACCTCCTAACTTCTTGTAAAACCTGCACAACATCCTCTGAAAATCTTTTAAGGATCAGAACCCAATCATCCAGAGTGAGACTGAGAGAAGCTATTTTGGGATGCAGAAGTCGACCATTCTGTTGGATGATTAGGTCTGGCTATATCAGAATTTTTCCAGTGGTTTCCCTTTGATAGGTGGAACAGGATGGGAAACCAACACTGTTTTGGCCAGGAGCATAATTTTTGGAGTGTCGTTTTGGATTTTTAGTAGTACACTCAGAATAAGTGGCAGTGGAGGTTAGGCATATAGGAACCTCACTGATTACTATAAGGAGAAGACAACTGTCTTCCAGACCAGTGGAGATAGGACCCTGGTGTAGAACCGAGGGAGCTGATGATGCTCTAGAGATGCAAAGAGATCTGTCTGCGGAGGGCCCCAGTGGCATATGATTGCTTTGAAGACCTGTCCAGGAGGTCCCTGCTTTAAGAGTCTGCCAATACAGTCCCTATTGAGGGAATGTAAGTTGCTGTGAAGGTTATGTTCAACTGGGTGACCATTTGCCAAACCTCCTGTGCCAACCTGTACAGGAGGTAAGACTTTGTGCCTTCTTGTTTGTTTATATACCACAATCACTGTGGTGTTGTGTGTGCACCAGGACAGAAAGTCTGCAGAGCTTGCATAAGAGCCCTCATTTCTTTCAGGTTGATATGTTCCTTCAGGGCAGAAGAGGGCCATTTCCCCTATACTTTGTGGGATCCCATCTAGGCCCCCAAGCCCTGTCTGAGGCATCAGTTTGGAGGCTTTGATTGTGAGAGGCTGTGGTAATTGGAAGACGCAGTTTGACTGAAACCTATTTCTCTCACCACAGAAACTCCTTCTTGATGCAGGGCAACAAAGGGATCAGGGTGTTCGAGAGATGTGAGTGTTGGGAAAACACAACTTCAGGTACCACTGAATTTTATTCAAATGCAGTCTGGCCAGTGGGATCATTGTGATGGACATAACCATGAACCTCAGAGCTCTGAGGATCTCCCTTGCAGTGCAGTGAGTCACTGAGCACAGGATTTGGAAAAAAGACTTGCCAGACTTTGGACTTTTTGCTGAGGAACAGAAGCCAGGCCTGCATTATGCTTGTGTTTAGCCTGCAACCCAGGAAGACTAAATCCTGAGTGGGAGTGACATAAGATTTCTCGAAAATGATTGTGAATCCCAGATTGGTTAACAGCCATACTGTGAAATGTAGATTCTCGGGGACAGTGTCTTTGCCAGGGCCTGGATCACCAGGTTGTCTAGGGTAAGGGAAAATTTGAATTCCCCGAGTGCAGCAGAAGGCTACCACAGGTGCAAGACACGTTTTAAAGACTCTTTTGGCAGTGGAAAGACCAAAGTCCAAAACAGTAAACTGAAAATGTGATAAGCCATAGAGGAACCAGTGGAATTTTCTGCAAGAATGGATGGACGGGGATGTAAAAAGATGGGTATCATTGAGGTCTAGGGACACTAGAAAGGCCTAAGGAAGAATGAAGGGCAGGAGGGTGTGGAGATGTACCATTTTGAAAGCAGGGATATGTCCAGGATGGGCCTCCATTATTCTTCCTTTCTTGGAACAAGAAAGATCCTGTAAGAAAAGCCTTTTCCTATGAAGGGCAAAGGTACTTATTCTACGGTGCCCTGTGCTAGCAATTCCTGAATAATGAGATTAATCAAGGGAAGTAGGTTGGGTGGGGGCTTGGGAATTCCTTTTAGCGAGTGGATGTTTTCCCCAGACAGACCAGCCTTCTTTGATAATGGTCAGAACACATTTATCTGTAGTTACTACTTTAGAGAAAATACAGTTGTGTACACTTACCATAAATGTAGATGTTCGAGTGTATTCACTGTTGCAGTCATTACATTTGGGTAATCCTGCAGGCAGGTTGCCCTCAGTCGGCCTGAATTCCAAAGTCTTGGGTCCTGCGTCGGCTGTCGTTGCCCCTTCCCTAACGTCACGTTGTCAGGGGTATAAAAGAAGCAGCCAACGTCATTTTATTTAGTTTTTCTTGCCTCAGATGTCAGGTGCCCCCAAAAACGGTAGTCAAAATTTATATCTATATATAAAATAACATGCAGCAAAATAAACATTACCTTCATCCACCAGCAAATACACCACATAGGTTGTATAAATCAGAGAAGGAAAGATAGGCTCCATCAGAAGGAAAAAAAGGGGGATGGTGGGTGGGTAATCTGGACTGCAACAGTGAATACACTCGAACATCTACATTTATGGTAAGTGTACACCACTGTACTATGTTCTTCGTGTTTCACTGTTGCAGTCATTACATTTGGGTAGATTCCCAAAGCTATGGTTGGGAAGCTGGGGCTAAACAGCATTAGGGGCGGCTATGAGACCCTGCAGAACTGCAGTGGCAAAGCCTGCCCTGGATTTAGAGTAGAGTGGCAGATGATAGAGCTTTGTAAAGGTGTGCACTGAACTCCAAGTAGCTGCCTCTAAAATGTCTTTGGTTGGTACTCCTCTGAGAAAGGCTGCTGAAGTGGCAGCAGCTCTGGTGGAATGTGGCCTAATGCCCTTATGCACTGGCTTTCCATGGTACAAGTAGCAGAAACGAATGCAGTGGCCTATCCATTTTGAAATAGTCTGCTTTGAGATAGCCTTTCCTTGTGATCCTGCAGCATATCTCACTAGTAAATGTTCTGTTTTTCTGAAAACTTTGGTCCTGTCCAAGTAGAATCTGAGCTGTCTGTGTATGTCCAAAGAATGCAGAATTCTTTCCCCCTTGTTCTGTGGATTTGGATAAAAAGTTGGCAGATGAATGGTTTGGTTGAGAGCCACACTGGACACCACTTTAGGCATAAATGTTGGATTTGTCCTCAGGGAGACCCTGTCCGGATAAAAAATGATAAAAGGTTCCACAGCCATGAATGCCTGTAGCTCTGAAACTCATCTTGCAGAAGTTATTGTTAGGAGCAGAGCTGTTTTCCAAGATAAAAACTTTAAATCAGCAGTAGCAGCTGGCTCAAAAGGAGGCAGGATGAGTTTTTCCAAGACATAGTTGAGGTCCCATGCAGGCACTGGTGATCTCCTTGGAGGCCTTACATTTTTGGCTCCTCTGAGGTACTGTTTTAATAAGGGATGAGAAAAGATTGGTGGCTCTGCATTGTAATGAGCCAAAATAGCAGAGGCATGAATTTTAATTGATGAAAAAGATAGGCCTTTGTCCAGCATCTCAGTTAAGTATTGTAAAATCTGAGGAATATTTGGCACAGCTGTATCTGTTCCTTGTGCCTGGTTCCAAGCACAGAATCTCTTCCATTTTCCAGCATATGATTTTCTAGTACTAGGCCTTCTGGCTTCCAGTATGACATCCATCACAGCTTTGCTGAGAGGTGTGTTTTGTATGACTACATTATCCACCATGCTGCCAGGTTTAAAGTCCTGAGCTGAGCTGTCTGTGTAGGTCCTGATTGTTTTGCTGGGACAGTAGATGCGGGACTTGTGGTACGGTCCAAGCTGGGCATTGAGACAAACTCCTTAATATTGGGTACCAATGCTGGCGGGGCCAGTCTGGTGCAATCAGTATCATCTTTGGCTTCTCCTGTCTGACCTTTAGGAGTACCTTGGGGAGGAGAGGCAGAGGGGGAAAGCCATACACTGATAGGTTTTCCAGCTGAAGGATAGGGCGTCCACTTTTCATGCTTGTCTGTGATAAATCCTTGTGCAGTATCTCTGTAGTTGGCAGTTGTGAGGGGAGGCAAATAGATCTATGTCCGGGCATCCCCATTTCCTTGTTATCATGCTGAAGACTTGTGGATCCAGCTGCCACTTGTGGGGATCCATGAGGTTTCTGCTTAATTTGTCTGCCAGAGTATTTTTCCTCCCTGGCAGGAATTGTGCGTGCAGATATACTTGGTAAATCAATGCTGTGTCCCAAAATATCATGGCTAGTCTGCGAAGGGGGTAAGAACGTGTGCCCCCCTGCTTGTTTATATACCACATGACCGTGGTGTTGTCTGTCTTTATCAGTAGTTGTCCTGGTTGAAATACGTCCTTGAAGGCTGTCAGGGCATTTTGAACAGCTAGCATCTCTTTTTGATTGATATGTAGATGCGTTTCGTTTGAGGTCCACATTTCCTAATGCATTTTCCTTCCATGTGGGCCCCCCAGGCATAATCAGAAGCATCTGTTGTTAGTGTCTGCCTGGCTGGGGGTAATGTGAATGGCTGTCCCTTGTTTTGGTGACAAGCCTTTGCCCACCATCGAAACTCCTGTTGCAGGCAGGGAATGAGAGTAATTATAGTTTCCAGGCTGTGGCAATGTTGAGTCCAAACACTTTTTAGGTACCACTGAAGTTCCCTCATATGCAGTCTTGCATATGGAATTAGTAGGATGCAGGATGCTATGAAACCCAAAGCCTGCAGAATTGTTCTTGCAGATAACTGGGCCTTTGTTGCTAAAATTTTGAAGTACGTAGTCAGTTGTCTTTGTTTGTCTGGCGTGAGATAAGCCATCTGGGCAGTTGTATTTAAGCTTGCACCCAGGAATATTATCTCTTGAGAGGGTACTAGTTTTGATTTCTTTTCGTTGACTTTGTACCCTAGGCATGTTAGAAGTATTTTCACAAATGCCAGATGCTGTAGAAGAATGTCCTTGTTCTCTGCTTGAATCAGACAGTCGTCCAAGTAAGGATATATTTGTATTCCTCTTTGTCTGCAGAATGCAATTACTGGTGCCAGGCACTTTGTAAAGACCCTGGGTGCAGTAGATAAGCCAAAGGGCAGTGCAGGGAATTGGTAATGCATTGAGCTAGCCTTGAATCTGAGGTATCTTCTGCATATTTGTCTGATTGGGACATGCAGGTATGCCTCTTTTAGGTCTAAAGTTACAAGCCAAGCGTTCTTGCCCAGCATGGGCAGTAGTTGCTGCAAAGTCAACATTTTGAATTTTGGTATATCCAGGAATGTATTCAGAATAGATAGGTCCAGTATTGGCCTCCAGGCCTTGTCCTTTCTGGGTACCAAGAACAGTCTTGAGTAAAACCCTTGTCTCCGCTCTTGCTCTGGCACTTGTTGAATGGCCCTCATGTCCATGAGGGATGCAACTTGTTTTTCTGCCTCTGCCCATTGATTTTTTGGCAGATCTGGCCAGCTGTTTGCCTTTAGCAGGGTATGGAAATTGAACTTGTAGCCTTGTGACACAATATTTAGAACCCACTTGTCCTGGGTTATAATGTGCCAATTTTGAGAAAAAAGTGCTAATTTTTCCCCTAAGGGTGCTGCCAGGAAAAAAGTGCTTGGTGCAGGCAGGGGGAAGTCATTGGGACTGTTTCCTGTAAGGTTGTAATTTGTCTTCTCCACTTTTGGAGGTAGAAGCACCCCATTGCTTTGACTTGTATGAACCTTGATCCTGGGACCTGCATCTGGGTCGACCCCTTTGAGGTCTGTCTGACACTGGAAAGGACCAAATCTTTGTTGGCCAGTGTCTACTAAACCTAGGTGGCTGTACTTGTAAGAAATCTTTGACCATTTGCATAGATTTAGCCCTGTCCTCCATTTTCTTTAACACCTCTTCTGCCTTAACACCAAACAAAGAATCATGTTGTAAAGGTGCATCTGATAATTTAACTTTAACATGATCAGGCATATTTTGCTCCTTTAACCAAGCATACCTTCTAATTACAGAACCAGTAACTGCAGCCCTGCAGGAGGCCTCTAAAGAATCAAAACCACATTGCAAAGTATGCTTTCCAACTTGTTCAGCTGCATGCAATATATCCTGCATTTCCTTGTTTTCTGCACATTCAGAATTTAACAACATTTTCTGTTTAAGTAATGCCAAGACATGTTGTTGATATCTGAGCATATGCAACTGACAGTTTAAGGCTCTTATAGCCAAGGTAGCAGATGTGTAAACCTTTTTCCCCATCTATCCAGTGCCCTAGAATCCCTGTCAGAAGGGGTAGGGTTTTCGCAGCGGAAGCCTTAACCCCCTTGGGACCCTAAGAAATAGTTTCAGGGTCTGCAGCAGGGTTCTTAAAAAGGAATTTATGTGAGTCAGGAACCCTGTAATATCTGTCAGGCCTAACAAGAGCTGGAGGCAAGGAGTCAGGGGTAAGGCTCGACTCCGAAAAACATCATCTACAATGTCTAACACAGGAGGGATGGCTAAAGGCTTGTGCTGAGGTAGTAACAGGAAATCCCGGAGTCTCTTTTTTGACTCGGAAAAATCTTGGCTCTCCCAGTGGAAGTGCTCCCTCATGGTATGTAAGGTTTCCCCAAAAGAATAATCCTCAGGAGGAGAAGCTGAAGGTATGGATTCTTCAGCATCAGAATCCTCATAGTGGGGAAAAGAATATTCCTGCTCAGAAGAGGAGTCAGAAGAAATGAAAATCTGATCTGAAGATTCATAGAAAGTCTCTTGCCTAGGCCTCTTATCAGGAGGGGGATGGGGACCCCTGATCAAGGTAATCAAGTCTTCAGCCATTTTGAGCATTTGTTTTTTGGGCATGGAGGCCTGTCCACGTGGCTCTTGAGGTTGTTTCTTTGTCTTTGAAGGTGCTTTAGTCTTTGCCTTTGAAGTTGGTTTAATCTACAAGTGTTTGGGTCTGAATACACTCTCAGAAGCCGGTGCCTGCTCAGTGGCTCCGGAACCATCTGAAGGATTAGCGTCCGAGGCTCCAATACTTTGAGTTTCCAGCGGCATGTCCGACTCCACGTGGGAGTCGGTAGCGGTCTGTGACTCTAAAGTAGCGGTCATTAGGAGCTGCGAAAGCACCTCACTGAGAACCAGCGAACCGGCGACTAGCTTAGGAGAAGTTTCGTCATCGGTTTTGGGCCTCAGCTGTCTTTCTTTTTCTTATTCTTTGCGTTTTTTGTGTACTCCGGTAGTCGAATGGCTTTCCGACGACATTTCTGGATAATTAAATCTGCGTCCAAAGTAGTTTAAAGCATAACCATACCGACGCTTAATAGTGCGTTGGTTAAATCTAGCACAAAAACGACAACCCAGAAAATTATGATCAGGGCCTAGGCAAGGAATACAGTAAGAATGAAAGTCCTTATGAGGTATTTGCTTCCCACAAGAAATACAGTTAACTTTTCCTGACATCGGTTCTGGAGCAAGAAAAAAGTTTCCCCAACGGGGCACTTAGCTTTATAGAAGACTTTGGATCTGAAATTCGAACTTGAAAATCTCAGGACTCGGCCGACCGGCACTTGCGAACTGCTTCTGCTTCGGGCATCACGCGGCAAGAAAGACTAAATAAAATGGCGTCGGCTGCTTCTTTTATACCCCTGATGACTTGATGTCAGGGAAGGGGCAACGACAGCCGACGCAGGACCCAAGATTTTGGAATTCAGGCCGAGTGAGGGCAACCTGCCAACAGGATTACCCCAAATGTAATGACTGCAACAGTGAAACACGAAGAACATCTGAAGAGAAATGGAGATATTTTTGTTAGAGGGAAGGGGTGGGAGATAAAGATAGTCATAGAATTTTGCTTCCAAAAGAAGGACTCGCTGTAGGGGAAAGCCCTCTGTGGTTTATCAGAAAATCTCTTCCTAGGTGCTTTTCTATGTTTGTGAGAGGGCCTAAGCTCCCTTTTAACAAAGGAAGTGGATCTGAACAGATAGCTCGTATGGTACCTAGGGACTGTGGAGAGATGAATCTACCTGCAGTCCTTCATGGCCTTGCCCTGCTCTTGCAGAGTTTTGAAAAGACTGGCAAGCTTGTGGTCCAAATAAAAGATAATCGTTCAAAGGGGAATCCATGACTTTCGATTTGAAGACTTCAGGGATGGGCTGACCCCATAGCCATGCTTATCATCTGCTCACTAAGCCAGTGGCAGCAGCTGTAGACATTTTGTCCACTGTATCATAGCTGCATTTGATGCTGTGTCTACCTGTATGTGTAGCTTGGGACAGAAAGACTGCACTTGCTGCTTGGAGTCGGCTGTCTGAGAGTCTGTCACTAACTTCTGCAAAGACTGTAGCACAGACAGCATGTATTTAGTCATTTGTGTTTGACAATTAATTGTATTTATTTATTTTACATTTATTAACCGGGATTGTCTGACTGAGTAAAAGCCCTTTTTCAGCAGAGGCCCGGGCAGAAAAGCTCCAAAACATAGTTGCAAAAAAATATAACCATTACAAACACAGTTAACAGTGTAATCATTCATAATAAAACTTGCAGAACAGTTATCATATATATGCAGTTACAATTATCTAGAAAAATGTTATGAAGAATACTGCAGCAGAAGGAAAGGAGATAGTGTTAGGTAAAAAATTATGAAGTAGACTAGTTTAAGTTGTAAATGTTTTGGTATAAAGGGGAAGAAATGATGGTAAGACAGAGGAAGCTAGGTTTATTATTTAATGAAGGTATATTCAAGGAGGCTGAGAACAGGTACAAACCAAGTGACTTTTTATGTACTCTTTAGTGGCTAGTATGAATAGCTTAGGATGTGAAAGTGGTCTAACTTATTGTGGGAGTTTGTTCCAAGCAAGAGAGGGATGGTAGCTGTATGTAATGGCTCCTATTTTGGACTTGGGCTTGTAGATTTGTAAAAGGTCTTGGGTGGAGCTCCTGAGTAGTCTGGATGGGAGATTATGGTGCCTAGGGTTGGACAGTAGGATGGTGAATAAATAATTGACTGCATAATTTGGAGCTGAGAGAGGAGTAGGAGGTATGGTACTTTGAGCCAGTTTAGATGTTTGAGGAAGATACAGTGGTGAGATTTGTAGGTTTGTTGTGCAGCAAATCTGGCTATTTTGTGATAGGTTGATTCGGGTTTGCTAAGTAAGGTGGAGTTAAGATTTGTGAGTATTTGGGAGCAGTATGTTAGGCATGGCAAAAGATAAACATGGGTGATTGTGATTCTAGATTTAGGGGTGAGGAATTTTTTATTTCTGTAGAGAAGTCCTAGTTTTTGATCGGTTTTCCGGACACAGTTATTTATATGGAGGTCGAATTTAAGCTGATCATCAATGGTTACACCAAGGAGTTTAGTACTAGAGTCAGCAACTATCAGAGTGTGATTTAGTGATTTTATTTGAAAGTAGATCTGATATGAGTAACAGTTTTGGGGAGAAAGAGTAAGAGGTTTTTTTTGGGATTAAGGATGAGCTGATTATTGGTGAGCCAGGTTTCAACAGAGTTGAAAGAAGACTGGGTAGCTGTTAGAAGTTCAGAGGGTGAGTTAGCAATGGTGATAACTGTGGAGTCATCTGCATATTGGACTAATGAGGATTGTGGACAAGAGGAGTAGAGTGAGCTGGTTAAAATATTGAAAAGTAGTGGTCCAAGGATGGATCCTTGGGGAACACCCACTTTCACTGGAAGGGGAGATGATAGTGAGGAGTGCCATCTTACTGACTGCTGTCGGTCAGTGAGATAGCTGAAGAAACATGCTACTGTTGTAGTAGAGAAGTTGAGATCACAGAGTTTATTTAGTAGCAGAGGATGTGAGACAGTGTACGAGAATGTTTACACTTTCTTATCTCAGTTATCCATGGCCCTGCTATCCTTGTCGGGGGGGGGGGGCATTAGCAGTGTGAATGACTTATCTGGGAAGAGAGAAACTACTGCAGGGTCAGCCATAGGGTTTTTATACAGGTATTTAAGCTCATCAAGGACCTTATAAAACCTGGCAGGTCTTTTAGGACCAGGTGGCTCAGAGTCAGGTGTTGAGGAAGAAGACTGAAAGGTATCCTGATCAGCTTTGAGGACTGAGGGGATTGGTGTAGGTGCCAGAATACCTTTCTACAGAAGGCTGCAGTATCTTTTTTGCAACTCAGAGACTTGCCCTGACTGCCATTCAAAGTGTCTCATCATGCTCTGAACAGTTTCTCCAAAGGCAGCCTCTTCCAAGGGACAGTCAGATGAAAGGGAATCCCCTTCATCTGAGCAGACCTGCACAGAAAAGTGGAGTTGCAAAGAGTAATCCAGAGAATGACCGGAATCTGGATCCTCTTCAGAGGAGGAAGAGTCCAAGATGTGCTTTTATGGTGTGGTCTGAGTTAGCTGGATCATAAAAGAATTCTTCAGTGCCACGATAGCTTTAAATGAGCCCCAAGAGAAGTCCATCCATTCTTTTTCTCTGGAAGGTGTAGAGAACATCCCATGCTTGTTTTTTTGTTTCTTCTTTTTAAGACTGATGTCCACCTGCATGAGCCTTGGCGGTTCAGAACCTTGTCTCATTTCAATAAGCATACCAGGACCTCTTCCCATACAAGGATCTGGAGGATCCCATGCGGGCATTCTGAGATAAGATGAGGTTTATCCGAGGTATCCATAGTCTGCAAGGCCTCAGGGGCCACAGCGGCCTTCAGTGGGGTCTCAGTAGTGGGTGTCTGAGAGGTAATCTGGCATACCATGGGTTCAAATACCTCAGTGGGTACATCTGACTCTCAGATGTTGGGCTGCAAATCATCTTGAGGTCTCGAGTGGTACAGTGGGGATTTTGGAATATGCCCTTTCACCACTGTAGTTCGATTTTGGAGATGGTATATATAATTAGCAGGGGGTGGGAGGCACAGGTGGACTTGCCCTGCTACAAAAAATATGGTGTCTTTTTTCAATCCTTTGTGGATCAATGTCTAGTGTTTTGCTATTTAGGTGTTGTCAATGTCTGATAGACAACTTGCTTTTCTGATGGAAGATTATAATTCCATATATATATATATATATATATATATATATATATATATATATATAGAAATAAACACACACACACATATACAAACACACAAAGCCACTCAGAGGCATAAACAAACATACTTATGCAGGTTTGCAATCACATACACATACTCACTATTACCATGCTAATTCTAATGTGCAAAACATTCTACAATAAACAAGGAACGGGGCCACTTTTTCTAAAAATACTCACACCACACTCATGCAGATCTGTAGTCAGATACACATATTCAAGCTATTATTTAGACATTTCTAAAGTACAAGTGAAAGGTTTCCACTGTAAATAAAGAAGAACAGTGACTACTTCCTCTAAAATCACCAAGAAGAGATTAACATAATACTTTGCAGAAACAAAAATTCCATTCAAGGCTTCTTACACAAAATCATTAAACGCCAAAGAGCTATAAAGTCAACCAAAACACCACCTGCCTGCCGTGAACTACTCCAGAACTTGAACATGATTAGGCAGTGAGGACAAATCTGAAACTTAAGAAATGAGAGTTTGTGTAACAAAAGCACTGTAACATATCACTAGCTTTATAGTATGCCCAGAAACGTGTCTGTCAGGTAGCTATTTATCTGAAGTCCACCAAAAAATACATTTCCTTTAACTTTTCCAGAGGAAAAATCATAACCGTTACAGATCAGTAAGAACTGCTTACTTTTTGGTGTGGAAAGTGGATCTAGCATCTCCCTATTTATGGGGCTACAACTCCTGAACATACCCCTTCAGCCTCTCAGCTTTCAAAATCATAGCAGAGGGACATCAAAAGTCATAGCACAGGATTCAAAGTTAAAGCACTCAAGATATGCATATGTGGAAATTCATACTCCTGGGAGTGAGGACACAAATAGTTTTGGTAACCACAAACTATAAAATTAAGACTCTTGTGGTTTTTACAAATGCATGCTTACATAGCTGTACCAGAAAAATGCATCCTTACTGCACTGATACACGTCTATTTTTTGGGGGGTTTATTGTATAAACTATGGTTTAGTTTGCTGCACTAGTATAAAGTTTGAATATTTTCATTTGCCTAAAGCATGGTTGCGGAACATTCACTAAACACACATTTATAATGCACACATATATAAAAAACAGTGAAGACACCTTAGACTAGAAGCGAACAGAGAGCTTCAGATATTTCTAGTATACCACACAAACCCTGCAAATTTCTTGCCCATCTGGGCCGTTTTTAATGTGACAACTCCCTTGCCCAGGAAAAAATGATTTTGCTCATTTTTGTGCCAGTCTATACTTGGATTCAATAACAGCAGCATTCTAAAAACTATCTTGCCATCTGACCACAATATTGCCAAAAAGCTTGTTCATTTTTTGCACAAAATGCAGTGACTTTTCATGTTGTGTCCTTCATGTTCATCATAACATTATGGAAGCTTTTCAATGTATAATTACACATGCACAATTATAGCCACCTGTTATGATGGTGTACACAGTATGCCTCAGATGTTTTTTGCAAGTAAATGAATGAAAACATTAAAAAATGTCTTCTACTCACTGCTGGCAGAATCATTCACTACACCCCATTACAACCCCCCCCCCCCCCCCCCGTCCTCCCAATGTCTTACCTCAATAATCAGAAACAAAGACTCAAAATCAGGAAAAGGTTTTAAACACTGGTCTAATATAATTAGAACAAGATTTGTATTACCAAACATTTTCTGAAGGATATGCAGTCTGAAACTCACATGCCTGGCATTACTTAGTAATTGCACACAGCAACAACTTGAGAAGCCACACATTTTAAGAGGAACAAACGAAAATACCTCTCAACTTCTTTGCTCAGGAAATCTAGACAAAGTCCAAAATAATGAGGGAAAAAGGCTGCAAAAAGGGAACATTTTTAAATATTAGTTTTTAATCTACTTGCTAATCAGGTACACCCACTGGACAAAGTCCCTCTTCTCAGGGGTGACCTTCGAATGCTGTCTGAATAAGTGACTTGTTCAAAACTAGGCAATAAGCAAATGGATGGGGAAGGAATCCAACCTTGTACTTCTGACTACATGAAGCAGCTCATTAACAGCTCAGAGATTTACTTCCTCTGGACTGACAGACAACTACAGTTCACTTAAAATGCTAACAATACAACAGATGTTGCAAACACATTTATTTTTTCACAATAGTAAGAACTAAGTCAGTCTAATAGTTTCATAGCTACTTACTAGGTTGATCAGTGAAGATCTTTAGAAGCCTAGCTATACTTTCCATGAAGTTTTTAGCCCTTATATGCTAAGAACAAATAACCTAGAGACGTGCAGAACATTTGTACACTGCCCCACCCATGAAGGACATGGATGCTAAACCAGCAATGAATTTACAGTTACCCATGCATTTCTCCAATTACTTCTGAATAGTGTAAGCCATGTACTTTGTTTTATGTGGAGAGGAAAGCAAATCCAAAGAAGTGGTATTCATTGTGATAAATATCTATCCCTTCAATGTACTCTGTTTATATTATAAAAGAGATTGATTAAGCAGGTGTTTATGCTCCCCACTGGACCTGCAAATGTGTAGTAGGTCTGGACTGGATATGGCCTGTTAAGATTCTGTACACACGGCAGAGACTGATTCTCTGTAGCTTGTATGTTACTAAGAAGGAATTAGGCCCTTGATTTTCTTAGTAAGAAAGCATTGTGGGCAGTCAAACGTTTGGACAGGTACATACCGAAGGAGGCATTATATTCAATGATCAGCCTGATGAATGCAGAATACAATGGAACGATCAAATCCTTGGACCTGGACGCCTTACACTTAGTTCTAAGTTGTGCAAGAAAATATTACTTTCTTAAAACAATGGATACGTGGTGATCGAAGGTCAGTTCATTGCCTAGACAGGGTCCCCAGTCCCTAACTACAGAAAGCTACAAAAGACTGGAGTGTGACTGGCATTAACAACTGATGGTAATCCTAAGAGATCTGCCAGAACATAAAGAATTTAATAAGGGATGAGAAAAAAATCTGAGGTAAAATCAGAGACGTTTTGCAAAATCAAGCTCAGTTGAGAGAGAGAGAGACATGCTAAGTAAATGAGTGCCTGTATCTCTCTCTCATATATATATATATATATATATATATATATATATATATATATATATATATATATATATATACAATCTGTATCCATCTATATATATATATATATATATATATATATATATATATAAAATCTACATATATAAACCTATCTATATAACTATATATATATATATATATATATATATATATATATATATACACACACACGTGTGTTCATACATACACACACACACACACACAGACACACACACCAACTTCTTTGCTCAAGAATTTGGAACCAAAACAAAATAAGGGACAAAAAACAGGCAGACTGGGATTTTTAAACTAGTTCTAGGAAACTGATCTCTCATTGGTTGTAAAACTTAGATAATGAAAGAAAAGAATTTGGAGCAGTCTGCATTCAAAGTAGAGCAGCTGTGCAGGCATTACTTTAAAAGGCTGAAACTGGAGTGATCTGTCAAATGCAGAGTAGTTCAGATGTATGCTCCTGGGCCGAAAAAGTAGTAGCCTAGCTTGGCAGTCCAGGAAAAATGCTTGATGCTTGGCAAAAAAAAGAAAAGGAGGACAGTCCCCAGGGAGTGGTTAACCAGATATTACAAGTAAACTGTGGAAAGTGTTTAACACTGCTGCTTTAAAGTACTCGCTTCCTCAGTTTTGCTCTCAGATGGGCACACACTGTGCAGCATATGCATGTCTTTCCTATGTCTGTATAGATTTTTCACGGGGGAGGGGGCTTTCATCCCGTATCCCAAAGACATGCTGTAGGTGGACTACTGATTCCCCATAACAGCTCATGGGTGTGTATGTGTGCAAGCATATGCATCATGTGACTGCTGCTGATTCTTAACTATCCTGCTACAGACAAGTATCCTAGCCAAGAATAATTTTCAACTTTACACCTACTGAGTGCCAGAATAAATCAGGTATCACAGAATGAATGAATGTAAAGACAAGAATGATGACAATTACACACATGCAATTACATAGTTCTGACTCCTAAAACAACTGCTTTCAAATGTTTCTAGATGTACTTAAACTGCTCAAAATGTTGTAACACATGCATAAAGTATAGCATAACATATGAAAATGGTCTTACCGCTAAGAATTTCCAGTCCTTCTGAACATGGAGTGAAGATGTGCTGTCACCTTCCTCTACAGCATAATTGCCAAGAAATAAATCAATTGAATCCTACAAAATAAAGAATGAGAAGTGAAAAGTATAATGTTGATTAATATTAACATTTTTTCAGCATTATTCCATTTACATTTTCTGTGATTATTACAAAAAATATAAATAAAAATAAATAAATAAATAAAGATCTATAAATAAAGTACAGCTGTGTACAATCCTTTTCCCTTCCCCTTTGCAGTATTCCTTAAAAGGGGGATGTTTGTCCCAGGCAGCCCGTCACTTGGCCAGTATAGGTAAGCTTGAAAAAGATCTTGTTTGTGCCATACATCACATTTATGCTCCCTGCACAGAATGTAGGGCATAAAAGGGACGCACAGAATGTAGGGCATAAAAGGGACGTACAGATGCAACTACCCAGAACTGAATTTCCCCAGAAGAGAACAATTATCATGGGACAAAGGAGTCCATGCACATCAAGGAGGAAAAAAATGCAGAACAAGCAAGAGGAGGTTGGAAAGAGGGAGGGAGCGAATACTGCCACAATGAAGAGAAGGACATCTACTGTTATAGCAAAATTTTATACAACTGTACTTTGTCCTTCTATATCACTGTTGCAGTATTCCTTAAAAAAGGGAGAGTAAAAAAGCTCAAGAAACAGAATAGGAGGTGGAAGGCTGAGAAGAGCCATCAACAAACCCACATAAAATGGTTTCAGCAAAATCTGCTCTGGCTCTAGAAACCATATCCAACTTATAATGCTTAGTAAAGGTATGCACTAAAGACCAAAGTAGCAGCTTCAAGGGTAGAATTGGTGTCCAACTCCTTGAAGAAGGCACCTGAAGAATAGGTCAAGCCAAACTGGAGCACCTCACACAAATAAGACAGGACCAGAGGGACCCTTACTGAAAAAGGTCCTGGTTACGAGCATGGCACTAGACCGAAAATATTTTCCATTTGTACATACAAGATTTTCTGGCTGAGGGCTTCCTTGCC